>NC_056737.1:215063768-215168768 GCF_019279795.1 Protopterus annectens
GGTGACACTCCCAGGTAAATTTATGGTCTCCCATCCAGTTGTCTAAGTTATGCATAAATAGGGTAATTGAGCAGCTCTGTTTTACATGAATTGGGAGCTTGTTCCAGAAGAGTGGCAATCCCTGGGAGACATATCTGTCTCTCCAGCATGGGCTGTTAATGTTGCAGGCTAGGTTAAGATCCCTGGAGTAAGTGAATCTTGTTCCATTTGACTTGCAGATGTACATCATTTCCATTAGGGCAGGGTCCGAGACTGCTGTATAGGCCAGGCACAAGTTGCTTCTCAGCATCCTATAAGATACAGAGTACAGTGATAGGGCTTTCAGACTGTCTATGTAGGTCATGTGTTGAAGGCCCTGAATTTTCTTGGTGAGAAACCTCTGAGGTCTCTCCAGCTGCTGCAGGTGTCTGGTGAGGTACATACAGAAGAGAGTATTGAACTCTATTAGTGATCTGATAGAGATGAGTACAGGGGAGTTATGACATCCTTAGCTCCAGATGCGATGCCCTTACTTATGAGATGTACAACGCAGAAGACCTTCCTTACCACTATGGACAAATGGTGATTGAAGTTAAGGTTGCTATCAACCTGTGTTTCCAAATATCTCACCACAGGGTTTGAGCTAAGGCGGTACTGTTAATATTTTAATTTGCAGCGACTTCCCCTTTGCCAAAAAAGATGATAATATTTTTTTTTTACATTTAATTTTAGTCCGTGGCTTTGACACCAATCATTTATTTGTCTGTGTAAGCCCTTTTTGTAGTATGGCAACATGATTGGGGGGACTCAATGATCGCACCCGGTTTGCAGTCATCGGTGAACTTGATAAGCCACAGGCCATCTGTTTTCACCTGAACTTCTGAGAAATAGATTCCAAACAGTAGGGGGCCCAGCAAAGATCCTTGTGGTACACCACTGGTAACTGGTAGAGGTGGAATCTCCTCAGCTTTGACTGTATGAGTTCTGTTGGTGAGCCATCTAGTGACATATGGGTTAATTCCCAGCTGGGTGAGTTTCTCAATGATGCCTGAGTGGGTGATTGTATCAAATGCCTTGACTAAATCAAGATAGGCTGTATGTACTGTTTTGTCTTCATCCAGGGCTTTAATGACATTCTCAAAGAAGTCCGCCATGTGTAATAAGCATGCTCTACACTTAATAAAGCCAAATTGGGTCAGGTCAAGAGTTTGAAGGTTGCCTATGTCTTTGTCGATAAGTTCTATGATGATTCTCTCCATGGCCTTGCAGATAAGGCTGATTAGGCTTATGGGTTTATAGTTCCCAGTGATGGTTGATGGACCCACTTTGTGCAAGGGAATTGCTGTTTTCCACTCTGCTGGGACAAAGCCAGCACTTGGACTGTAGCTGAAGACAGTGCCAAGTGGTTGCACTAGGTCCTGTTTTAGACCATTTGGTAGGCAGCCTGGGATGTTATCCGGTCCCATAGAGGCTGGGTTTTTGGCCATGGACAGTGCGGTTATGACCTGCTCTTTGGAGATACTAGGTAGAGAACTGGTGAAAGGTATGCTTTGAGGTATGTCTGATAGGGACAAAGGGAGGTGACGTTTGCACCAAATCTGTCTGTAAGCAGGTTGGCGATGTCCTCTGGGTCAGTATGAGTGGCACTGTCTACTACTAGTTTGGCACAAAGCTGGGCCTTCTCTTTTAGATTTCTGATGTAGCTAAAGAATGCCTTGTGATTATCCTTAGCTAGGGATGCTAGTTTAGCTTCATAATTGGCTTTAGAGGACTTTACAAGATATCTAATTTGCTTGTTCAAGCTGTGGAGGGAGTCCCTCCTCTGCTGAATCAGTTCCCTCTTGTTCTTAGACATTAGTTTCTTCCTGTTGTTGTATAACTTATTTATGCTTGATGTCCACCAGGGTGGCTTGTTATTTTTTGTGAGGACTTTGTTCTGATCCATTCAGGTACAGCCGAGTCTATACATTTGTACAAGTGTTTATACAGGGCATTTGTGCACACCTCTGTATAGGAGTTGTTGAAAGTGGTAGCAGGAAGTTTGAAACTATTTATGCCATTGCTTAGGAGGCTATAGTTTGCTTTGGAGAAGTTTTCATCCTTTTTGCTCTGGGGGGGGGGGGGGGGCAGGTATGATTGCTACTTCAAACGAGACTGATTTATGATCAGACCTTACCAGGGAGGGTAACACACAGGCAGTAGTGCAAAGAGCCCCTTTGTTGGTGAGTACTAAGTCTAGGACATTCAAGCCCCTTGTGAAGATGCAGACTATCTGTTCCAGAGCATTTGTATTAACAAAGTCCTGGAACCGGAACCTTACGTCAAGCATGTTTGTGCTTATATATGACTCCCAGTTGATGGAAGGATAGTTGAAATCACCCATGACCAAGGTGTTTGGCTGTATAGTGAGTGACTCAAATAGGTCCAGGTAGGTAGAGTGATTCTCTTGTTTCATGATGGGGGACCTATAGCCAAAAATTATATGGAAGGGGGTTTTACCTACAGTTAGTTGGACTTGGAGTAGTTCTACAGAGTTGTACTGTTTGACCAGTCTTGAGGTGTAGTTGTCTTTAATGAAGATGGATACAATTCCACCTTTGGTTCTTTCACACTCGTTTTGAGGTCTGAATGTGTGGAAGGTATTGTAGTCTTGTATGGCCGAGGTGCTCTCTGCAGCCTTGAACCATGTCTCTGTGACTGCACAGACATTGACATCTTCCAAGGTAAGGAGTGCTTCCTGTCAGTGCAGTTTCTGATTTAGACTCCTAGCATTAAGCAGCATAACCTTGAGTTTGTCTCTACTGGATGTTTTGACATCGGGAATGTTGTTGTTATGACATTGTCTAAAAAGGCACTATGGGAGAGGCAAGTACCTTTGCCAGTAACCGAAAGCCAAGAGGAAACAGGCGAAGACCATCTCTGGCAAAGCAGCATGGTCTGTTGACCATATGTTCCCAGGCTGACAGATAGTGGATCACCCTGGACTGACACCAGAAGCTAAGCCAATTGTTGAAGTCAATCATTTTTGGTTTACATTGAGGCATCATCCTGGATGAAGGTAGAATGCTGCTTAGGAATAAGGACATATCTGCCTGGGATTGAGAGTTCAGTCGTATCTCTCTTCATATAGTCCAGTGAGGTACATCACAAGTCATTCACTCCAGCATGGACTATGACAGCATCATGATGGTACTTGTTGTTGAGAAACTTGAGTGCATGTGTGATCGGATGGATCCTGGCACCTGACAGGCAGCTGAAGTGACCTTCTCCTTGTCCAGCCTGGTGAGGGGACATCTGTGTGTCTCACTATGGAGTCGCCTATGATCAAGACATTTAGTTTTGAGGTGTTTTACCTTAGGGGCTTATTGGCTGAGACACTGTTGTGTGTGCTATTATGTGTAGTGGATTCTATTGGGTCTGCAGTGTGTGCAGTAGGTTTGCGCTTGGGAGATCTCTGATCTTTAGGTAGGCTTCTAATGAGTACCTCTGCATATGTGGAATTATGGGTTGTGAGCTTGTTATGTACAAGAGGTGAAGTGTGTGTGCTGACAACCTGTTTGATATCTGGTCTGTTGTTATGTGAGAGAATTGATTCCAAATTCATAGTATACATACATCTCTCACATGTTGTACTTGTTTGTTTTAGGAGTAACTGGTTGTCAGTATACATGAGGCAATTGCTAAATTGCCTCAGGATGCTCATGTCAATCAGGCTGGCTGGAGAAATGATAGGAAACTGTCCATCCATTATGGCAGGTATATATTTTAGTAACTAGTGGGAAGTGGGCTAGCTGGACCAGGTTTTTCTGTAAGACTAATGAAAAGCAGCTATTCTATGGAAGGCTAGGGGTAGAAAACTGTGTCAATGCTTCACAAGGCACAACTAAGTTGCTTGCAGGTCAGCAGTGCAATCTCTGAGCAGCTCCAGTAAACTGAGCACAAACCTACTCAAACATGATGCTTAAATACAAGCAAAGTTAAATGATTTTAAACAAAGTAACCAAAAGAAAAGCCAAAGACTGAGCCTTATTCCAGCAATCCCAACTCATGAGAGACCTCTAAGCCACTTTAGGTGACTTTTTGATGTTGTAAATCTTTAAACTTTAAAACAAACTATGCTGCTGAAGAAGAAAACACAGCATTTAGGTTACAAAAAGAAGCACCCAACAAGACCAACTCCAGTCTGATGACCTAATGTTTTCAAATAAAGCTACATCATGTAAATACAAAGAATAGTGCTCACTGTAGAGTGTCTAAGCTTTTTTAAAGGCAGTACAAAAAAAACACTTTGTGACTTCAGAAAACCAAGCTGTGAATTTACTGAGCGCTTTTGTCTTTAAGATGTTACAAACTTCATCCTAATACAAAAATTATATGAATGCCACTTAACCTCTCACATAAAACATCACTTAATACATGAATTAAAGTGAATGTAACAAATATGCAACAATAAAATCAATATAAATAATAAAGTAATTTAACATAACATAAATTTAATCTTACAATATTTCAAGAAACATTTCATATTTATATTAGCATTTATACCTGGCGATTTATCTATCTGCAATTTAATCTGACATTTGTTTTCTCTCCTTTCTAACCTACTAAAAAAATCACTTTCACGTATGTCACTGCTTTTTTAGACATCACATTCTGCTGTAAGTAACTCTTATCAAGCCGATTATTGACTGTAATACCCCATTTGGTATGTATCTGCTCAAACACAAACACTTGTCACAAGTTGAGCAACAGCAATTTTTTCTCACTAAAAAAGCATGAGGCTGGATCACAAAAAGTATGTAAACCATCTCAAAGCCTTGTCCCTTTTCTTGGTATCATAGACGTAACTAAGAGGTGAACCTTACCTTGCATATAGAGCCTTAGCAGACCCTACCCTGTCAAACATATTGCACATTTGCAAGTCTGTTGGTAGCATGAACACCCACTGAAGAGATTTTGATCTCTTTTGCAACATAAATAGAACATGTTGGATGGATTGGCATGTACCATAGATACTACCTCTTCTGTGGAACTGTCTTTCACTCCATATAAAGCAAAATACTTGTCTTACTCTATTCAAATCTAATTTGGACAAATAGATATAAAACCACAAATTAACCTCCAGTTTAGCATTCATGTCCTTCTTGGATAGGGGCAACAAATAAATGCCCCAAAGTATCCTTGTACTGCCTGCCTCTGTGTTATTCATATGGAAATATAAAGACTAAAAACTACCATGGGAGTGTAAGGCTAGGCTTCTAAAGGCCCCCACAAAGCAATAGCCCAGTATGTACCTATGAACTTACGCACCTACGAAACATATCTCTGTTAATTTATTCTCGGCTAATAAAGATGTGATGCAACCTATTTCATTATGTGTTAGACCACAATATTGCTTTGTTTTCAATGTCTGCCTTTTTGATTTGCTTCATGCATCCTTACCAAGTTTATCTTGAAGGAGACATTGAGAAGCTCAGCCATATCACCCAATACTGATGGGAGACTAACAATGTCGCTCATTAAGTAAACTTTTCCCACATAACCAAGCAGATAATTTGAAGTAAGTCTCTTTTGATATTCTTTGCTTTTGTTCCCAAGCTGGTAAATAACAGTCCGGAGTTTCTAAACCTAAATCTTTTGCATCAGAACAAATTTTCTAAAGTAGTATTACTGGACATCAGGTTATCAAAATAAAGTTGAGTGTCATTAAGTGCTAGCTAAATTAGAGTGGGCATTTTTATTTGACATTGTCTTACAGAGCACCATGACTTAGATCATACTCCCAAATGCAGCATTGTCATAATTTAAAAAAAAAAAATTATTTAGTTTTAAAATAATAAATGAACGAATAAATTATAAAACAAACAAATAGCTATTTACATAGGTCCACAGTTGATCAATACATCAAAGTTATACATCAACAACAATATTTTTTCAAGCAAGTCTTTAAGGTTAAGCCATGATTTATATGAATGTGCAATATTAGACGTTCCCATCCTTATAGTATGCAATTCACTACTGCAAATGATTTTTGCCATACTAATAAATTCAACACTAGAGGGGTAACTTTACTTTTCCAATTTTTAGTAATTACTTTTCTGGTTATAGCAAGAAAAAAACAAAGAAAAGGCACTTGGGTTTTTGGAATTATCTCATGAATCAAAGCATTAAATAAAACTAAAGATTTAGAAATATATCTATCTGACTGTACACCTTGAATAAAGTTATTAATTTCTTTTCAGAAAGGGGCGATGACTTTACATTCATATACCATACGGGTCCAATCAGCTATTATTTCAAAATCACATCTCCAGCATTTAATTCTATTTGATTTGTACATAATTATAATTTTGTTAAGAGTGACAAAAGCTCTGTGTAAAACTTTCCAAGTGAACATTTTCCAGTATAATGAAGATGTAGTCAAGAGTGGCCTTAGGTCAACTGGTGCCCTATGCAGAAGGGCTTCATGGCGTCCCCCAACATACCACCCGTTGGCCCCATCCTGGTCTACCTACATCAAATAAATACTGGAAAAGTGCCCCTGCTAGGGCGACACCCTAGGCAGCCACCTAGTTGGCCTATGCCTAAGGCCGGCTATAGATGTAGTTTTATTTCTAAATTTTAATATTAATTTCTTGTGTTCTTCAGAGAAATCTTCATTATTATTTTTTGAGGAGTAGTTCCAATAAGAATTGTTTAAACATGTGAAATCCAACTTAAGGATTTTATAAATTTGTGGAAAATATGATTAATTTTTCATTCCATTATTATTGATATTTATTAACAATTCCACTAATGTGGGGAATGATTTCGTATCTAGGTTAAAAATTTGTAAAATTAACCAGTTCTCAGAATCTTGATTGTATTTGGACCTTAAATTTTCAACAGTATATATATATATATATATCAGCACCATTTAAGAATCAATGCCAGTAAATTAAATTACTTTGTTGCTTTAATACTAGCATTTTTATTGAAGTTATGAGTTTCTAAGCAGTCATTTATATATGCAATTGGAAACATACAACATATTAATTCTGTAATACAATGGTCATAATGTGTGAACTTTTGGAAAGAGAGAATTATAGGTTCATAGGTTCATAGGTTGGTACTGGGCTATCTGCCCGAAGGCATATATTAGCCCAGCCATGTTGTGCGGTATTCACCGCCCCTTTAGTAGTTCCCTAGACCCTTGTACTAGCAGCTAGTACCCTTGGCCCCTATCTAGTAGTGCTGTTGGTGTGATTCCCAGTGTGAACTTTCTGTTTCCCATCCACTCATCAAGGTTCCTCTTGAAGAGTGATAGTGAGGGGCTCTGTCTTATGTAGATAGGGACCCTGTTCCATAGTAAGGGAAGTCTCTGCAAAGGGAATCTTTCCCTCCAGCATGTTCTATTCATTGTTGCGTTGAGGTTTATATCCCTAGTGCATGTAGCTCAAGTAGATTTGGTTTTGCTAAGATGGAGCATGTTCAACAATTCTGGGTTGGACATGGCTCTGTACGTTAGACAGAGATCGCCTCTTAGAAAACGGTATGCAACAGAGAACAGTCTTAGCTTTTTCAATCGTGCTGCATAGGGCAACTGTTTGAGGCCAGTAATCTTCTTGGTTAGGTACCTCTGTGGTCTCTCCAGCTGCTGGAGATGTCTAGCCAGGTACATTCCAACTGGTGCATTGTACTCAATAATGGATCTGATGAGGGAAGAGTAGAGGGGCACCATTACATCTTTAGGTCTTGATGCGAACCCTTTCGTGATCAGATGGGTCACATAGTAGGATTTTCTAATCACTTTGGCAACATGGTTATCAAAGGAAAGCTGACTATCTACTTGGGTCCCTAGATCCCTTATTTCTTCTTCAGATTTCAGGGGATTACCTCCTATGTTGTAGTTTGTGGGTACTCTGTTTTTTCCAAAGGGGATTACTACACATTTTTTTGCATTTAGCTTGAGACCATGGCTTTGACACCATGCATCGGTCTCATTTAGGCCCTTCTGGAGGATCTCCATGTCAGCCGGAGACTCTATTATAGCACCCAGTTTGCAGTCATCCGCAAACTTAGTCAGCCACAGCCCTTCCGTGCTTGCCTGTATTTCTGAGAAGTATATGCCAAACAGGAGGGGCCCCAGGACAGAGCCCTGAGACACACCACTCATTACTGGTCTGGATTCGGACATAGATCCTGCTACTCCTACTTTATGAGATCTGTCTGAGAGCCAGTTTGTGATCCATCTTGTGACGTAAGGGTTTATGCCCAGGCTGGTGAGCTTATCAATAATACCTGAAAGGGGAATGGTGTCAAATGCTTTAGCAAGGTCAAGGTAAGCCGTGTGCACCTCCTTTCCCTTATCTATAGCCTGAGTAACTGTCTCAAAGAAATCCACCAGGTTCAGGAGGCATGATCTGCCCTTGACGAAGCTGAACTGTGTGGGGTCCAGCGACTGGAGGTTTCCAATCTCTCCATTTATGAGTTCCATAATGATTCGCTCCATAGCCTTACAGATCAGACTGGTCAGGCTTATTGGTCGGTAGTTCCCAGGGTCAGTTATGGCCCCACCCTTGTGTAGCGGGACCACCGTTGCCGTGCGCCATTCTATGGGCACATATCCTGTGGAGAGGCTGAGACTGAACAGGGTATTAAGATGCAGGGTTAATTCCTTTTGGAGCTCGCGTATGACACAGCCTGGGACACCATCTGGTCCCATGGAGACAGTGTTTTTAGCTTTAGATACAGCCTTGTTAACCAATGTATCACTAATAATTGGACCTGTAGGGGGGAATTTGCACTGAACCTGTCAGCCAAGATGTTGGCAATGTCAGAAAGGTCAGTGTATTTTGTTCGATTTTGTACTAGCTCAGAACAGACCTGAGCGTTGCCATTTAGGTTTTTGACGTAGCCATAGAAGGCCTTATGGTTATCCTTGGCATCCTTGGCAACTTTCTTTTCAAAATTAGCTTTAGTTGACTTGATGAGGGCCCTCAATTTCTTACTAATGCTGATCATGGATGATTTTTCTACTTGAGATTTGGCCTTTTTTTATAAGTCTCCTCCTTTTATTGTAAAGTTTGCTTATGGCCGGGGTCCACCAGATTGATTTCTTCTTGCTTGAGGAAGGAGTCTTGGTTTTATTTGGGATAGCACAGTCCATGCAATCCTGAAGATGCATATAGAGTGCCTTGTTGTAGGATTCTGCATCCTGGATATCATTATCCTTCTGCAAGGGAATAGTGAAGCTTTCCACTTCGGATGCAAGTAGTTTGAAGTTTGCTTTGGAAAGGTTTTTGACTATGGTTTCTTTGACTGGAGGAGGTGGAGGGGTGAGGATGTCCAGGGTTATCAGTTTGTGGTCAGATCTGACCAAGGAGGGAGTAATAATGGGTGTGGTACAATGGGTGCCCATATTTGTGATAATTAAATCCAATATGTTGTCCCCTCTAGTGGGGGAACATACTAGTTGTTCAAGGGCATTTGAATTTATAAATTCTATGAATCGCTGAGCATAGGAGTTGGAACATTGGTAGTTCGCCTAGTCTATACCAGGGTAGTTGAAATCACCCAGGATTATGGTGTTGGGTAGGACCTTTATATTTTCCAATGTTTCAAGGAATGTAGAGTGAGCATCTTGGGACATGGTGGGTGATCTATAACCGGCTACAACTTGAAATGTGGTTTTGCCTGCTGATAGTTGCGCATGGATGATCTCTGGGGCATCATGCTGCGCTACTAACCTGGAGATATGGGTAACCTTGATAAATATGGATACACCTCCGCCCTTTGTATTGCAATCCGGTAACTGAGGCCGGAAGGTATGATATGAATTGTAACCTGGCAGTGCTGGGGTGCTCTCTTGAGCCGTGAACCAGGTTTCCATCACTGCACAAACAACGATTTTCTCCATGCTGAGGAGAGCCTCGAGTGTTTGCATTTTGAGGTTGAGACTTCTGGCGTTGAGTAGCATTACCCTTAGTTTTTGGTTACCTGTGCTGGTTACAGTGGTTGGTTTGTCCTTTGAGCCTTGCCTAAAAAAGGCACTATGGGGATGGCAAGTGCCTTGGCCAGTATTCGAAAACCTAGGGGTGACAGGTGCAACCCATCTCTGGCAAAACAGCGAGGCTTGTCTATGATGTCATCCCAGGCAGAGAGACACTGGATCCCCTTAGAATGACACCAGAAGCTTAGCCAATTGTTGAAATTGATCATTTTGTCTTTGTATTGTGGTATCATTCTAGGTGAAGGTAGTATGCTACTCAAGGTCAGGGTCATACCAGCTTGAACTGGAGAGTACACCTGAAGCTGACCTCTGGACATGCTTTGAAGAGTAAATTGAACTTTAGTCCTGCGGACAATCGAGGGTCTTATGCTATATTATAATAGTGCTGTCTAGGAAATTTGGAGAATAATAGTGCTGTCTAGGAGATTAGGACAAGTGCTGATTTCTGTTTTGCAAGTGCTGCAATAAGAGCAGCTGATCTGAAGCACTTGAGTTGAGGCTTGCCTAGTTCTAAGGGAAAATTTACAGCGCGGACTTTGTGGGGCCGGGAATAGTATACCCCAGCTAACCGGCGTTGCCTGATGCTGCTCTGTGCGCAAGACCGCTCAAAAAGAGAATTGCAGGGTTTTTCCTCTAGATAAGTGAGGAAAGTGAGTACAAGAGCTGTTTTTCTCTAAGCAAGTGAGAAAAGTAAGTACAAAAACTGTTTTCCTCTAGGTAATGAGGACGATAGAGTGCTATAGTAATTAGTAGCTTATTTAGTGCTTACAAGTTCTGAACAAGTGCAGAGCATGAACAAGCAAATTTAAGTGCTAAAACTAAGAATCTGTATCTGCACTAGATGAGTTACAGGACAGAAACAAGTGCAAATACAAGCTTTCAAATAAGAAAGTTGAGAGAGATGGAAGAGATTGCCCAAACGGCCAATAACTACAAATTCTGGGCCAGAACCACTACTTATGTGGTAGACAGGTTACCTAGTGCTTACCACTCCCACTGATAAGATAGAAGGCTTCCCTCCAACACAGAAAGGCTTGGGGGACTCAGAAGCTTACATACAGTCCTGGATACAGCAAATCTGTATCTGGAACACTAGTTACAGGAAAGGTAGGAAACAGGCTTACAGTTTTTTTTTTTTTACAGAAAAGTAGCAAAAACAGTAGTAAAAAACAATTCACATGCAGTGCAAGCTAGCACACTTGAGTATGCAGTAATATTAGACCAAACACAGTTTAAAAATGCAATTAAATTAAAAAGGACTAAAAGCAAGTGCAGAAAGAGTTTATTAGGTAGAATGTGGTAAAGAGATGGGACGGGGGAGTGTCCCAGATCAAATCTACAGTGGGGCGGGCAACTGCAAAAGCCATCAAATTTAAACTACAAACCAAAAATAAGGAGGGTGGGTGGGACAAAACAGTTTCAACAGAGATCTAAGCAAAAACTAACAGTACAAACTTTAAAACCAAAAAAATATTCTCAGCTCTGTATATTTGCCGATCAGTCTCTCAGAACAGTGAGACAACAGTTTCAACACAGATCTAAGCAACAATTAAACTCTATAACTAAAAAAATATATACTCAGCTCTGTATAATTGCAGATAATATGTAAGGCAGTATCTCAGAACACAGGTTCCAGCAATTTGAATGCAGCTGTTACTATGCCAACTGAAGACACAGCAGAAAATGGGGGTGGGGTGGGGAAAACAGTTTCAACAGAGATATAAGCAAAAACTAACAGTACAAACTTTAAAACCAAAAAAATATTCTCAGCTCTGTATATTTGCCGATCAGTCTTTCAGAACAGTGAGACAACAGTTATTATGTTATGTTATTTAAATAGTAAATTTGAGAAGAGGGTGTAATATGATTTGCCCAAAAATCTTTTAATAACCAGATAAAACAATTATGTACTATTTGTTTATGACTGGTTGTGATATATTTATTATTTACTAATAATATTTCTTGATGTATTTGTTTCCATTTTGAATCATAAGACAAATTTATCCACAACGGTATAACTTTTACAATTGTTGAAGTAACAATCAAGTGAATATCAGGAAATCCTATTCCACCATAACCCAGCCTTTTCTGTACCAATCAAAGGAATCAAATGAAACTATTTGGGCATTTTCACAATTTTAGTGAAGTAAAAATGAAATATGGATACAAAACATCCTTTGAAATATGAAGAATAATTTTGATTTTTTTTTTTTTTTGAAAGCATTGTTTCTTTAACAGAGGCAGCACTTTTATGAATAAAATAGCCATTAAAGCATGGCAAGGAATTTTGTCACAAAAATGTAACAGATAGGCAGCATATCAGCTGATCTGTGAGAAGACTTTCTGCAGCGAATAATTGTTGATTTCATTAAATGATACCTCCAAATGTGCACATTTTTTGAAATCTACTGAGCTCCTACTCAGCGTGCACATGTCATGACATGACAGAACAGACTAGGAGACTTCACTCAGGTCCTGTACTTCTCAATGAGTGAATGCATCCTGAAAGGCACAGGAATACATGGGAATATTAAAAAATGTATTGTTCAACATCCAGGAAAACAAATGTATCCAAAGATGCTTCATTGAGAATAGTCCAAACACAGGGTGTGGCTGGAGAGTCGCTACAGAAAACCCCCTCTCAGATCAGTTGACACAAGTAATTTGAACAACTGAAAATAATAAAGAATATGACATAGAGTATAGTGCATATCATCAATGATCAATACCTTCTAGAAGTACCCTAACAACGAAAAAAAAAATGGCAAAAGTATAACAACACTGCACTCCATCCTTAGAACTGGGCATAACTGGGCATAAAAAATATTCCTTTCTGAAATCTTGATATTGCTTTATATATGGTTAATGCAATAAGGATTAGAAATGGGAAAAACAATTTTAACAGGAGGATTGAAGATGGAGAATCAGGAGTAATCCTAGATAATGGCATGATTGAATTACTATGAAACATAGCAGGTATGATATATGGCTGTAATATGACATGGTGATACTTGTTTGAGGGTCCATGGTTGAGGGTTATTATGGAAAATGACCATCCTCCAAAGGAGGATGACTAAGTTTGCAGATGATTGCAAGCTGGGGGTTATGATCAACTCCCCCATAGACACTATCATTCTTCAAGAAGGCCTGTCTTTGACTAATAAATTATGCCAAAGCCATGGTCTTACACTCAATGCTAAGAAATGTATAATTGCACACTTTGGGAAATCAACCATCCCGGCTAATTACTGTGTTGATGATAAGCCCTTAATAGTCAACCTAGTGGTCAGGCACCTGGATACGCAAGAAACAGCAGCCTTACCTTCAACCACCATGTGACCACAGTGGTGAGGAAATACTTTTATGTTGTGCAACTTATAAGTAAGGGTATGGCATCCAGATCCAAAGAGATCATTATCCCACTTTATTCCTCCCTTATCAGAACCAATCATAGAGTACAATGCTCCCTTTGGCATGTATCTCACCAGGCATATGCAGCAACTTGAGCAACCTCAGAGGAATACAAGGAGTAACAAACCTACCGTACGCAGAGTTTAAAGCCCTTTCCCTCTGCTCAGACTCCTATAGATTGCTGAGAGGTGATCTGTGCCTGGCATGCAAGGCATCTGCAAACCCCACACTTATGAATTTCCTGTGTATTTGTATGTCAAACAGTACCAGAAATACAAGGTAAAGGGACCAGAACTTTGTCTGTGACAGAACATGCTGGAGGGACAGATATGTATCCCAGAGACTGCCCCTCCTACAACGGGCTTCCCATCCATGTGAAGCTGTTTGTTTATTATGTAATTCAAGTGCAACCTAGACCTTTGGATAGGGAATAGGAAATTTACACCAGACCTGTCACCTCACTAAAAGAATCACGGGCCTAAAACACATGCCCTATGCTGACCGCCTTAAAAATCTCCAGCTATACTCTGTTGCATATCGTCTACTCAGAGGTGATCTCTGCTTAACATACAAGCCCATGTCAAACCCAGAGCTGTTGGACATGCTACACTTAAAGAAATCCCAATCTCTCAGAGCCACACGCTCCAGGGATCTAAATCTTGCCATCACAATAAACAAAACATGCTGGAGGGATACGTTCCTGACCCAGAGACTCCCCAGACTCTGGAATAGACTGCCCTTACATGTCAAGTAGAGCACCTCTTTGGCCCTCTTTAAAAAGAACCTTGACGATAGGATGGGAGAAAGGAAATTTACCCCAGGGATCACGTCAGTCGCCCTGCTAGACAGGGGTCCAGGGAAGTAAACAGTGTGGGAAGAAATAGCCAGGGAATTGTTATGGCTAGGCTTGTATATGCCCTAAGGCTGATAGCCTAGCACCAACGTATGAACCTTTGTCATTTATGGACAGAGGTAGCTTATAAATGCTGGGCCCTCAATGTCCTATTCAAATACAGGACATCATTATTCTTTTAGAAAATCTTGACTTGACTTAGAAAGGCCCGCAGGTCATCAGTCTAGTAACAATCTATAAATGTATGAATCTATGAGATGCAATTTGTTATAAAACTCTAGTTAGGCATATTAGTTTAAGGGTGCGCTTAAATGAACAAGTCCCATTCATGTTAGAGATGTCTGTCTGAATTTGTCCCATTAGGGGATGAACATGGAGTATCTGGGTGTGAAATGTGATGGTGGTGATGGCTCTAGGATGAACATTTGTCCTGCTCTCATTTTCAAGTGGTGTCATGTTGGAGGTGTTTTTCAAGGCTTTTCCAGACAGAGGTATAATGCTTACTTTCCTTAACAGAGCCAGGATGGGACTGCCATAATTTTGTGGAAAGGATGAAGAAACTGTGGTCACTGATTGCTAGTTTATTTTGTGGTGTTTGAAGAGATGGGATGTTTTTGTTATGCTGAGAGTGGCGGGGTTGTAGTTGTACGGTCTGAATATGAGGCGACTAGTGCAGGAGTGGACTTAGGTCAACTGGTGCCCTAGGCAAAAGGGCTCCATGGTGCCCCCCTCCACACCACCTGGTGCCCCCATCCTGGTCTACCTACACCAAATAAATACTGGAGAAGTGGCACCCTAGGTGGCCGCCTAGTTGGCCTATGCCTAAGGCCGGCTATGGACTAGTGAACTGTTCAAATGCCTTATCATTAATGAGTCTGTGCTCCTGCTGCAACATCATGGCAAGGTGAGTACTGATAATCTGAAATATATCCACTCCAAGGTATTTGTCAGGGATGCCTGTTAAAATGTTGAGGATCATGACTTCTTTACTTGGCAATGCAGAATTGCAACAGGAATTGTATGTGGAAGAAAGGAACAAATACTGAGTCCAGACGTGTAACCTTAGTATTCCTCCTACTCAGAGTCGTGGTAAACTTGCAGTTAGTATGTATGAGGAATCATAGTGTATGAGCAATTATAGGATAAACGTATTTCTGAAATGCAATAAATAGAGGAATTATAAGGATAGAGGAAGATGATGTAGTTAAGACAGGAAGCAGGAAGGATTTATATGGAAAAAGTAGAAGATGAAATGCAGTATAATAGATTGTGTTTAGTCTATAGGCTTAAAGGTGGGTGTTTAAGAATATGAGTGTTTGGAATATTAATATAAGTGAATTTATGCATTGAGGGGTCTGCTAACAGTGTAGAATTGGTATGAGTATGGAAAGGTAGTAAAGAAAAAAGTAGTATTTTAAATGTGTATGGATGGAGAGAGTGATTGAGGCTAGAGGGGTGAAAGAATTATATAGAGATAAGGTGAAGGCTGAGAGATATTATAAGAGGAAGAGATGAGAGATAAATATTACTCTGATTGTAGTGTATTAGAGAAGATAACAGGGTTTTTTGCTCATGGGTGACTTAGACGCATTGCTGGGGAAGAGTCTGAGAAAGAGTGGATGAAGAGCAAAGCAGTATGGGAGGGAAAAGCTGTTGGGAATGATGCTTAATGTTAGATGATAGCAGGGACGAGGTGAATAGAAAAAAAGAGCGTTTCCATAATAGGCTACTATTACAGGAAGCTTACACTTTATAGTTGGTGTTCAGCAATTAGCTAGGAGGCACAAAGTAGAACAGGTTCTTTTTCACTTACTGAATGTAGACACCAAGAAGCTAGGGATACAAAATAACTGGATTACACAGTGTAATGTAGTGGCCATGTGAAAGGACAGTAGACACTTTGGTACAGTAAGTGACCTTTAGAATGCAAGGATTACTCCTTGAGGGGATATCACAGGCACTTTCCAGCATACAGCAGACATGTCTCTGACTAGTTAAAGTTGCTATATAGTGAGGTTCTTTATGTTAAGCTTCCTTACATTGTTCAGTGATAATAATGTTAATGAAACCATTTGCAGAGGTGTGCCTTGTGGTAGAGCTCCTGCTGTTTACCGGCCATGGACCGATGTAACTTCCAGTGGCTCTAAAAGGAAAGAAAGGAGAAAAGACCACTATAATGAAATATATGGAGGCAATAAAGTTAATACATAGGTAGCTAGCTTATTATTAGAAATGGAGGAAGGAACTTAGTGAGTCAAAGCATGAGAATATGGGTTACTGTAAGAGCTGACAGAATGTACAAAGTTTATGAATGTAAAGTCTAAAAGGGTTTAGCAGATGGTGAAGGGACAGAGAATGACAGTGGTACACTGTATAGAGCAAATTATAAGAACATAGCACTGCACTGCTAAGCAAATTATAAAATCATCACTAGGCATCCACCAAATTAATCGGTATGTCAAAAGAATGTTGTATATATCAAAGCATTAGCAAACGAAATTGCATACATGGATCACATACTTGTTAAAGGGCACAGGCTCAACATGCATAATGCTTGTATGACTAGAATAATATCAGTACAAATACAACACACTACGAAGTTCTTTTTATTGTTCTGCACACTGTTAGAAGAAATAAAATTGTCACAACACATAACTGCCCTGTGCAGGAAGATTGTGACCAAGTGGATGTGGAGACGTAAGTGAGGACAGATTTAGAAATATGTTCTACTATATTGTTCCAAACTTGAAAGGGGTGGGACATGTGGAACTGCCCATGATTCTGCTTGGTCATCAAGCTTTTTTTGTTCAGTATGAGGTGACAGAAGACTTGATGGCCTTAACTCTCCTTTACAGTCCACATTGTAATATCTCTTCTGGTAGTACACTTTAATAATTTGCAAGTAGTGATTGATTTAATATCCAGATATTACCCCAAAGTCTATAACAGTGTCTTACACATGGCCCTACTTGTCATGAAGGTGAGTCATTGATTGAACTTTTCACTGGGTAAAAAGAGCAGAATACAGTGCGTGTTAAAGGACAGCTCCAGTGTCAGTTACAGGACATAATTGGACCCAGGTCATTTAGCAAATAACAGCATAGTTAGAATGTTCAGCACGTGGTTGCTCTTGTGTTACTTAGTATCTATAGCAAATACCCAGTCACAGCGCGGATATCAGTTACAACACGTGTTTATTCACAGATCATTTGTCAACAAAAGTCACAGTCCAGTCACTGCTGGAAATACACAACAGCTTAACATGACAGTATGTCAGTCACAGCTCATATAGCATGTACAATACATAATCATTCACAGCTTATTTAGTACCTACAGCACATGCTCAATTGCATATCAGTTAGCAGTTACTGCACATGCACACTCACACCTCAACAGCTCCATCACTTGCTTATATATAGTTAATTTAGCAGATACTGTTATAGTTCAGCTAACAGCTCCATTATGATTTATTAGCAGTTACAATGTCTCAGCTACAGCTTCACATTTACTATACATGATCAAAACTGAGCAGTTACAATACAGTCAAAACTCACCAAACTGTAATAATATCAGTCACAACTCAGTTAACACCTCCATCATATACTCAGACACAGCTCAGTAGTTAAGAGTACATGCTTCTTCAGAACTCAGCAGCTCTATTAAAAGCCAGATGATAACTCAGTTAATATTTACTGCACGTGTTCAGTGACAGCCTAGGAAAAATGTGTGGCACATGCTTATAAAGAGATCATTTGGTACTTAAAAAACCTTTTTTATGGCTCAGTTAGAATTTCCAAGACATATTCCATCACACCTCATTTATGATACGGATCACATCAAAATTGTAACCAGTTTTATACTGTTACCCTATCCCATTCTACATTCTAAATAATGCTCCACTATATATATATATATATATATATATATATATATATATATATATATATATATATATATATATAATTATATTTATATACACACACACATATATAAAATTATTATTTTCTGATGTTATCCACTAACACGTAAAAAACATCAACTGTGATTCAAACACAAAAACAACAAACTGTGAAACCCAATATATTAACTTTTGAACCCCTCCATATTCAATTCTGTGTAAGTTACATATGCTAACAATGAGATAAATGTAACTTGGAAAAAAAACAACACTCGAAGATACCATTATCTCATATTTAGTATATATTTTAATGGGTTGTTTTTTGCACTTTAAGTTACAGTCCTTTCACTTTCAACAGGATCTGACTGACCCAAATTGCCACTATAAAAAGATTGCTTTTACATAAGTAATCATATATATCTATGTTGTAGACGTCAGTTTTGATAGCTGAAGACATATTCAGGCCTTAATATACGATAATGTTTTTGAGTGACGCTAAAAAAAGAAGTCAGATGAGTTCAACAAATATGCTTGGCCACACCTTTATAGCATAATTGAGGGTTCATTTAGTAATTACTTCACATGCTCATTCACAGATCAATTAACACTTCAGAAGATACCTGTTCACAACTCATTTTACAGGTGTAGCATGTATTCTGTCACAACTTTAATTGCATTTAGAGCACATGTTCAGTTACAGCTCTGTCAGAATGTGGAGCACATGCTCAGTGACAGCTCTGTTAAATGGTTAAATATGGAGCACATGCTCAGTGACAGTTTTGTTAAATGTGGAGCACATGCTCAGTGACAGCTTTGTTAACTTGGATCATATGCTCAGTGACAGCTGTGTTAAATGTGGAGCACATGCTCAGTGACAGCTCTGTTAAATGTGGAGCACATGCTCAGTGACAGTTCTGTTAAATGTAAAGCACATGCTCAGTGACAACTCTGTTAAATGTCAGTGACAGCTCTGTTAAATGTGGAGCACATGCTCATATGTAAAGCATTCAACAGTCAGAGCACATGGTCAAAGCACAGTGAGCTGCATATTGTACTGCTGAGAAGAGGAAGGCTAACAGCTGCAAATGTGTAGCTCAGAACGGGGGGGTACAGGGGAGTAGGTGCTACATTTAGGCTTGATAGCTCCCAGGCTACAGATATTGTAAATTTAATTAGAAAATGGTGTGAAAAAATAGCAAATCCTACTGGCCACTCAGAATTCCAATTGGGTATATTAACTGACAAGGGGAGAGAGAGAGAGAGAGACAGAGAGGGCACTTGAAAGTGTAATATGTTGTTGTTGTCTTTCGGCTTTTCCCAGTTAGGGGTTGCCACAGCGGAACTCCAGTCTGTTAATGATTGGCAGTAGATTTTCACGGTGCCAAGTTGCCAGCTTGACGCCCAACTTTCAACGAAGGCATGCCAATTCACGCATGTCTTTCGGAACACCACTCAACCTGCAGAGGACATGCAGACTCCACACAGAAGGCACTCCCCACACACTAGCTGAGAATCGAACGGGGGAACCTCTTGCTGTGAGGCAACAATGCTACCGCTGCACCACTGCTGATTACTTGAAAGTGTAATATAATGTATGTTGAAAGTGTAATATAAAGTATGTTAATGCCATTATCTTTTTTCACTTGTTAACAGTGACTGTGCAGTGCTTCATAAAAGAGTGCATTAAAAAAAAAAGAAAACCATCTTCCTTAGGTATCCTTCCTTTCTCAAACTAATTTGAAAATTCTTCTCAAATATACAGACTGAGTTCAACTTCTCTAAAATCAATTACACATAGCACGCTAACTTGAAAAAAAGTTTCAAACCTGCAGAAAAATTCATTCCAAAATAATTGTTTTCTTACTATAAAAATCACTACAGGAAGCCATATTAATTCTAAATCTGTACCGCATTTCTCAAATTGGGGGATTGGAGGGCGCAGCAATCACTGCACAGCTCATTTAGCCACTGGAGAGTCTCACAAAAGAAAGACTAGAGAGAGAGAGAGAGAGTTCTGTCTGTATCTATATTTAAATCTATATATACATATCTGTATATCTATTTATCTATATATATATATCTATATATATATATATATATATATATATATATATATATATATAGCTATATCTATCTATCTTGGGTAGCAGTGTAGCCAATGTTTTATTCTACTTGAAACACACAGACACACTATAGCACATCATCTTCAACAGTTTTTTTTTTTTGGATGTGTGTGCTATGCCGCATTGTTTAATTTGGTGTGTTAAATCCCCTTACCTGTTCTGCTGCATTGTCTTTCAAGGTGCCTTCAAATGATTAATAGGTGTCACTGTCAAACCCAAAGTACAGTCAACAGGTTGTAATATTATTACTAGGAGGAAGAGTGACCGTCAGAATGTGCTGTAAGGGGTCCACTTCTTAATTTCGAAATCTCAAAATCCCAAACATCAGAATCCCGATGTCTGGATGTTCGAAATTTTGAAATCTCGAAGTTAAACAATTGAGATCACCCAACAGTGCAGAATGGTAACTTTACCATTCTATTCACTGTAGTGCAATCTCGGAGTTGGTATATTTAAGTAGCAGGGGATGTGTGGGGTGCAGCAACGTGATATCTAATTTTTTTTGTTGTTTTTTTTTTTTTTTTTTTTTTTTTTTGCATTTTGACTTTTCAGAATTACATAGTGGACCCGTTGTAAGACATTTCTGTGTCAGGCTTGCTAAAGCTACTAGTCTTAGTAGCAGTTTGTTTATATCTTTCATACACACACAAACACAGGCACACATATACTTCCACTGTATGAGTTAATGTCAGCGGTCCGGTTTATGTTAAGGATGTGGACACTAATATTTTGCTTAGATCTTCCTACCACCATTACATCTTGAGCTTTTATTTTTTTGTATCTTTGAGTTGGTCTCTGATGTCTCTTAGGCTCCTACTATCAATTTATACTTTTTGTGATGATTGTTTATTTATAATTTAGCTGGGTAAACCCACAAGGCAAAAATTCCTGGTTTTCACAAGCAACCAGAAGCTCTGTCTTGTTAAGTGACTTGATTAGGTCATGCAGATGGCAAATGCAGGCTGAGGGAATCAAACACAGGACTACAAGCTGAAGCCATAGAGTTAATTTCCTGCCCTAAATGGGCAGGCTTACATGTAAAACTAAGAAAGAAAACAGTATATCATGATTTCATGCAATAGTATCTAACCATCCTATTTGAAAAAAAAAACAACTTTTGCATGATGCCAGTGCATTTTTTAAATAATAATAATAATAATAATATACCACTATCCACTCGCTACAGTGTCCTAGCTTGTACCTCTAAATCAGACCAGATCCCTTTGCAATGACACTGTTAATGTCTAACTCCTCAATGTTAAGCCACAGAGGTAAAAAAGTCACTGATGCGGTTTCTTTATCAAAAAAAAAAAAATTACCCCCGTCATCTCTTACATCCTCATATCACCTTCTTATTGCAGATCTGCCATCCCCTCTTCAGTTTAAAGAGTTTAAAGACATATTGGCCTGAAATGGTCCATAAAAAGACGTGAAAGTAAAAGAAAAAAATCAAGGACATTCAGAATTGCCATTTAGCTGAAACACCTGATATCCTTAAAGGGTAATTTACATATATCCCATGTTGCCTCGGATTCAAGAGGTTTAAGGTATCACACGGTGAAAATTCTAGCTTTACTAGATTTTTCTTTTTGTGTTTTTAAACAATTGGTTTTCCTGTGTGACCTTTGTAAACATTGTTTTAGTTAACTGAGATATTTATATTTTCTTCCATTGTACACATTATTGTAATTTTTACACCTTTTTGAGAATGTGATAGGTGTCATTTTTGAAATCTAGGACAAAACATATCTTTCATATTAAAAGAGGATTTTGCTCTTGATTTACAAAGCTGCATTATATTCCTCAACATAATTGCCTATATTGTATTCATTAGGTCTATATCATTTACAAGAAGAAGCAAAATGTCGACTCACTTTTAGTCGACCCGTATAGTATATTCAGTTATGGGGGTGTGGGAGGCAAAGCCCCCTAATTTTATAGTGTTTGTTTTAATATGGTGTGCGTGGTTCGGCTACCGATTTCTTTCCCTCAGAAAGAAATCTGTGTTTTGGCTGTTGGATGTCGTGCAGCTTTGACAAATACAGGTCGATTAAAGGTAAGTCAACATTTTACTTGTTCGACTTTATAATATAGACCCTATTCATTTAGTAGTGCTGACATTTTGAAATAAAAACAACAAACTACAAAAAGGCATTACACTGCACCTATTGTTATAGTAAATCTTTATTTTATGAAAATATGTACTCTTGTTAGACATTCATAAAAATTCAAGAAGCTAGAATGTATATTTTTCATATATGTAGCAGTTTTACATAAACATTGACATGGGACCATATACATAGATATAAATATAAACTCCTCTTTAACACTGAAGTACAATGCAATACAACCTGCCAGGCTACACAAGTAAACACAATTTAAAGAGCTTACTTAGAAACAATTACATAGGGAAAAACAACTTTTGCTAGGAGGGAAACGATACATGACCGCATGGTCTGGTAATAGATATAATGGATAGCAAAGGGGATCTTTTAAGTTATACTAAACAGCTAAAAGGGGAAACGGAGTTGAGATGAGCATGATGGATGAGGAAAGTCTTAAATTCACAGATTCATAGATAGTCCAAGGCCAGTGATTCTCATGGTCATTCTCAGCGGGCCAGTACCCTCCCTTAGGTCATACCTCTTTTCTCCAAGATGGAGTAAATCTGTGGGTTTCTATCCAATCATCTAGTTTACATTTAAAGAAAAATAGTGAGTCATACTGCTTAACATGCAATTGGTTAATAAACCTGCCCCCCCCCCCGCCATGTTTTATTTATCTGCTAGTGAAGAATTAGGTCCCTGATTTTAATGTAGTTTATGTTCTTTTGGGGAAGGTACCTACTCATGCATGGACATATGCCTCTAGCACCTGTTTTGCAATTCAGAAGAGCAGGTACTGCATTTTTTTCTAGGCTGAGACTCAACAAAATACCATGTAGAGACAAAGCAATAATTAAAGAACTATGTAACCTTGGTGCATATTTGCTTCCATCTCTGAGTCCCTTATTTAGCATCACTTTAATACAGAGAAGCCTGTATGTATAGTACAGTATAAAAAAGGCAATAGAGGTATTGTTTGCAAAAAGCTACAGGGACAAAAAATGATTCTAACTCAAACAGATTAATTCGCCCATTTCTCTACAAATCTAAGGAAATGCAGATAGTTGTATATAACATTATCCAGGACTCACTTATAGAACCTGTCTAGGTTTATCACAGCATGCTGTCATTCAGGGTGCGTTGATTATGTGTAACTTAATATTTTCAGACTAGTCTGTATTCAGGGAATAGATATATGCTTTCTGGTAATTTTAGTTTTCATCAACCTAAGTAGAACCATTGAAGGAGGGAATCACTGTGTACTCATGGTTAGCTCTGAAACATACTGCTTAATCACATAACTTCAAATATCAAATAAGAGGTTTAAACATTTAAGCACACAAGGCAGAATTAATTTTGAAGTCACAAATATTATTTCATCATTGGAGTACTGGCTTGTGGCTCTTTAGGCTGTTAGCATTAAAATAATCCAAAACATTATCACTAAATGCTGCAATTGCTGAGCATTAGAAAAGTGACACTGGGAAATAAATAAGCATGTAGGGTTATGGAAGGCATTTTTATAAAATATACATGAATAGTTAAAAGCATCATAATAAATTGTACAGGTACATCTATAAGTAAATAACTAGAAAATAGATAAATAAACCAACAACAAATAAATATGCCACTGCATTGAGTATAGGAAACACTTCACAGTCAGTTAATTGTTTAAACCTTTTGTATGTAAAGTGTTATGCTATTGAGCCTAGGGCATATTATTTCACATTTAGTTAATTGTTTAAACCTTTTGTCTGTAAAGTATTATGCTATTCAGCCTAGGGCATATTATTTCACACTCAGTTAATTGTTTAAACCTTTTGTCTGTACATTGTTATGCTATTCAGCCTAGGGCATATTATTTCCATTTTGGGATAGGTTGTCAACTTGATCTCAGGTAGTAGAAGGACTGTTAGGCTTAAACTGAATCAAGGATGTGATATGCCATTACACACATTTAGGTATGTTTTGGGTTTCATGATGTGTCCTTATGTTACTCAGCCACAGATGATGGACATTATTCTGCCCTATAATTATAACCAAGTGTGTCAATGACATAAAATGTACTAACATGATATGTGGTAGCATGACAAAGTACGTTGGGGAGTTTCCTAATTAGCTACAGAATGACAGTCATCTTGAAGAAATCAGAGGATAATAATTTCTAGTATCTACACTGGGAATTGAGACACCCTGATTTATAGACTGACCTGAGGTAAAATTTTATGAAAAATAAACCACTGGGATTATGTTAAGAGCTATGGATGACTCATTTCTATTGCTAAAGATCTCTGTTTTCAATAGTTAAGTAAGACTTCATTGAAACATTCTCACCCCTTTTAATCTCTTGTGAGAAAACTACATATAACTATGTTTTTTTAAGTATTAAGCATCTTTATTGAATTATCACTTATGACATAGGCTAATAGGCAATCATACATTTATTTAATGAAAACAAACTGTATTGACATATTTTCACTTGCAAACATTATATACATCACATATAATCTTCTATCAGTCATTGTCATTCGAACATTGCAAAGCTCATTTCATTTCTGCTTTCCCTTAAACTTCATTCCTCTTCCAAAGTATTATTCTGCATGCATTGCTCCCACAATTCCCATTTTTTCTATGTAATTTGCTCCTACCCTTTTCTAAAGAACCCACTTCCATTTCTTTTATGTTATGTTACTATATTCATGGTTGTTTTAGACTTTAATTTCCATTTTCAATTAATTGCTTTTTTGGCAACCACCAACATTAAACTCAGTAAAGCTTTACTATGCCTAGGCAACTCCAGTTCTCTATCACAGCTCAAAAAATCATTCATTAGACCAATTTGCTCACCCAGTATTTCTGACAGAGTAGTCTCCAGGGAATTTTTTAAAAGTCTGCCAACTCATTACACATAAAAATACGTTTCTAATTACCTCTTTCTTCCTCATCACACCTCCAACATTTGCCATCTACCTGAGGAAAAAATCTTTGGAGTCTGCTTGGGGTATAAAAATACCTATGCAAACACTTTCAAGCAAAAATCCTAAATCTTTTAGACTTTGTTGCATATTTGGGAGCCATGCATATATCCTCCCATTGTTTCTTTGTGAATTGCTTATCCAGTCTCTTTTCCCAATCCTTTCTAATCTCCTCTGGTTGATTCTTATAGTTTGCATGCAATGTTTTATATGCCCTACTAATTATCCTTTTTGCATCAGCAGCTTCTGTTCTAGATTCTACTAAAACTCTACCATTGCTGGTCTTTCACTTAGGATCCTTATATTCCTTTCTTTATAGTCTGAGATCAACCTTAATACGGAAGGGAATTTCTAGCCTGGAGTCCAAAAGTATTTGTGGTCTCTTCCCATTCTATTACATTTCCCTCTCTAATAATTTGCTCACTATACCTTGGTTCCTTTGCCAGTTTTTTCTAGTAAATTGCAGTCCCCTCTTGCCCATTCTCTGTACCCCTAATTGCAGTCATCCCTACTGGCATAATTTAATTTTTTCATTCCTGTGTCGGTTTATTTCTTAAGTCATTCCCTCCAATGATGCTCTGGAATTTTGCACAGTAACTTCCAAAGGGCAGAGCCTAAGCTTTTTGAAAGAATGAAATTATGTTCTCGTAATTCAAACAAATATTCATATATTTACAACCACATGAGTTACTACAGAAGTGTAAATGGCAAACTTTTCAGCACAAATTCTTTTTGCAGTGGTAGTATTCTTTAGATTCTAGGTCTTAAACTGGATTTTATAAGTCACAGTAAACATAGTAACTATTAAGTTTGTAATATTTTGTAAATGACTTACCATAGCTCAGCAATCACTTAAGATATACACGTGCTGTTATTGTATTTTGTTCATCCATCTGTGAGTGTTTATATAAAGTTAAGCAGTTATGTCTGTGCAACTTGGTTGTTGAGATATTTATAAAACATGACATTTATGACAATATAAATAAATACTATATATATATATATATATATATATATATACACACACACACAACAATTAACATCTATTTACCTGCAGTAGACAGAGATCAAATATTAACATGTGTATTTGCCATATAAGCTTTAAGATGGAAGCTTGTAATACTTTGTAACATGGTTTTGAAATTATTAATGCAAATATGAGAAGCAATATTTGACACCTAGAGGCATCAGTAGGATGTAACCACAGAAACACATGCAGGCATCACCTAGCTGTAATGAATTAAAATACTTTTTGCTATTTTATGAATATAATATTCGGTATGGCTATTGTTATACTCCTTAAGAATCTGCATCCAGAATCCCAGTCTCTCCTTATTTCTCGAGCCTCCCCCCCACTTCATCATCCCTTTTCACTTTGAATTTTAGCTTTCTGCTTGTGTTATGCATAACAGCCTTAACTGTGGACATTTAAAATACTCATGTAGATCACGTAATTCCAGACCACCTTGTTCTATTTGAAGGATCAACTTATCTCACTTGACTCTTGCTATCATCTACTCCCAGATGAAATTGTTCAACTCTTTAACTGCTATCCACATCTTTTCCTCTGGTTGATAAAATATGCCTGATCTGTGTATTAAACAAAGGGATTAAAAACATTTTCACTGCTTGTGTCTTGCTATCCGTATTCATAAAACAGACCTTACAGTTTCTCAGTTTTTGTATTATCTTTCATTTAGTCTCTTCCTCACATATCCTTAGCTGCCATAACAGAATTATTTTTAATCCCTACTCCTAAGTCTTCATTTTCTCATGTCCCTATAAATATGGGGTATGGTAGGTATGTAGTTTACAGCTATTGTATTTGTTTTACCTTCATTCATTTTGTATCTCAAAAAGACTTGAAATTGTCTCAGACTGTTCCACAACACTGAAATATCCTTTTCTGGTTTTACCAGGTACAAAATAATATCATCTGCAAATAAAGCCAATTTTTCTTGGCTACCATACCAATTCTATCTTTATTAATTAATTAATTTCTTAATTAATTAATTTCTGAGTCCCTTATTTTCTTTGAAAATGGTTCTAAATATAACACAAATAACAAAGGGGAAAGAGGACACCCCTGCCTGGTTCCTCTGTTCAAATAGAGCTTATCAGAGAGAACCCTCCTCACTTTAATTTTTGCCTCCGATCCTTCATATATCCTCCTAATTAACCTTACTGTTGTGTTAAGGAATGCAAATACTTCCATTGTCCTACTCATAAAATCCCAGCTTACTCTGTCAAATGCTTTTTCTGCATCAAGACCCATCCACAACAGTGGTATTTCTTACATTTTACTTCCTTCTGGGTCATCATCATTCTATTAATGTTGTCAAATGCTTGTCTCCCCAAACAAAACCACATTGATCCATAGCTATCGGTTTTGACATCAATGTTGCCATTTTTTAGCCATTATAAACATAAACACTTTACAATCATGGTTTAGAATCAAAACGAGCCTGTATGAAGCTGAATCCAATGGGTCTTTATCATCTTTACGTCTTACAGCCACCACAGCTTTCTTCCTGGATGTTGGTGCTTCTCCTCCTCTTAAAATACTGTTAAACAAATCCTTCCAAATCTTTATCACTTTCTTCCCTCCTAGCTTCCAATCATGTACTGGAATACCACCTATTCCTGAGGACATTCCTGTAGACTGCTTATACATCATCATTTTAACCTCATCTCCTTTCCTAACTGTTAATAACTGAGCCTCATCTGCCTCTAACCTTGGCATATTTCATTTTGTCATAAACATTTCTATTTGCACTTTTTCTTGATTTCCACACACACACACACATATATATGTATATATATATATATATATATATATATATATATATATATATATATATATATATATATAAAAATATATATATATATATATATATATATATATATATATATATATAAACAAAGTTGAGCATTTTCAAAGGATATGAATAATTAACTTTAGAAATGTACCATACACTGGCAGACTAAAATAACTTGGCCACTTTACAATGTCTTATAGGAGACACAGAGAATACAGTATTGTTTTGCATAACCGTCTTAGAAATGACATTTTCTTTGTTTGTCTAACTGGTAATTGTATTGGGGAACTATGCAAGCAGCAGACAGCCTTCTGGAGCTAATACTAACACTTGTCTTTTGTATGAATATTTACATTTATATTTATATTTATTATATTTGAGCTGCAGAACTAATTAAGCTGTATGTTAAAGAATGTAGTATATACCAATCAAAAACAAATCTTGCAGTTAGATGGCCATAGCATACCTCAGTGAAGTGATGTTTATATAATCTCTTCTAGGTTACAGTGCACTAAAAGGCGCTTCCATTACAGTGATTTAGTGGTTTGACAACTGTTGCATGACATTCCTGAGCAAAGCACCTCTGCACTAATGAAGGGTATGAGCAGTATCCGAATTAAGTAACTACCTTTCATGAGACTGCATTACTGTCGACTTCAGTAGAATTAAACAATAATAATTACTGCAAGATATTGTGTGTGAGGGGGGTGTTCCATAGCCTATATTACTTATTTAAACACTGCATACTACTACCGTCGACAGTAGTTGTGCACGTCAGAAAAAAGGCATTTGCCAGTTTGCAGTGTGGTTTACATCCTCCATTGTTCCAGTAATGTCAGGGACATATGAAACTTTACCATAATGATTCAACAAGAAGAGCTGATATGAAAAAAACAGCCTTCATCATCCTTTTCCTGAAGTGAATCTGACTTAAAAGTCACATTCATAACTGTAGATCAGTTAATTGCAAAATATTCAAACAGTTCCATAAGGCAACTTTTCCAGTGTTTGCAACCTTTTACAAATATCACAAATAATTTTCTGTGCTTTCTAGTCACAGATATCAACTATGGAACAAAGTTGCTTTTCATCCCCATATAAATCCCATATTATTTGCGCCTAGTCACAATTCACACCTTATTATGATACACAGGGCCAGTATTATAAAAAACAGGACTCTAGAAATAATTTCAGTTCCATTATCTGATTCATGAAATCATAAATCATCAGACAAAACACTGAATCCAACCTCAGGGAAATTTTAGAAAGGAAAGTAAATCTATATTCACAGGGCTCATAGGAAGTCCCACAAGTTTCAAGTCTGAAGCAAGTTAGTTATTGCTCAGTGTCTCTTCCCCAAGGTAAATATTACATTTTATTCGGCTATAGACATCCGTTGGCATAAGTCTGTCTTCACGGTCATTTTTCATGTAGTTAAATGAAGTGCAGAAAGCAACCCTGCACCACGACTAGACAGGCTAAACCTCAAATACTCTGAAAGAGTTTTGATGATACCTTTTCTACTTTTATACTCATATTTTTATCAGACTTAAATAGCAATTACAAAAAGGCACTTCAGAAGTATAGCTGATATAAATCTGAAACACAGTTTGACTTAAATTTAGGAAGTTCTTCAAAAAAGGCATCTGGTGTCGCTGCATCATAATTGTCTCAGTAGTTCCTTCTAACATTAACATTTGCATTATTTTCATATATTGCTTACAAGATATCCACATCTTCACAACATGCAAGGAATGTGCTAGCTGCCATTTCCCCTCTTCAAGACTTAAAAGTGACAAATTTATTCTGTTTAGTGGCACAGTTACAAACGCCTTTTTACTTAAATTACGTTTTGTACTCTAAATTCCAATTGTATAACATGGGAGCAGCTCTCCAGCTATTTTTTCGAAACACCTGTAGCCAAAGAAGACATGACAATTCTAAACCCTTGAATCCTTTCCCTATTCATAACACGTTTCTACTGATTATCCTCATGACACTGTCCTTTAAAATTTTCATGTGTGATGGACTGTGTTACCTTGTGTTATCTACAGTTACCTACAAACTAGTAGCCTTACTATCTTTAGTGGAATTATTTTTTTTTAGATAACAGCAAAAACAAGGTTTAAAGAATGAGACTATTTTTTTTTTTCTTTACTTTCATGTCATTATGTGCTTTTATGTTTATTTTTATTTTATTAAAGGTATTAACCATCACAGACTCCTGAGCAGAACTGGCTCTTTTTATTCACAATAAAGGAGCAACTGATAAATGTCAGACAACATGCAAATGGAGGCCAGAAAAATCATATCCAAAGCTATGGAACAGGAGTGTAGCAAGCAATTTCCATTTTGTATTCACAAGCTCTTAATGCTAACTCCCCCCTGAACACTTATTAGTTAAAAATGGACACATCTCTCAAAATGGTGATTGCAGGCACATAATATATGTGAATACCAGCTATTCCTCCTAAAACTATTAAATATATTGTTTTTGGATGCTGGGTGTATTCATTTAGACAGCTGTATATGTGCTGTGACCTGAAAAAAAACATATTGATGTGATGATCAGAAAAACAATTTACTTAGTGGAGTATAAAGAGTATGCCTGGCTACACCCTTACTATGGAAGATACTCATAAACTTAATTCCCTGTGCCAAATTGCAGAAGCAATTTCTGCTACATTCCTGGGTCATCCCTGAAAATTAATCATTATAGGTTTATTGAGTTGCGTAATAAACTTTTTTACAATTTATTTAACAGATTGAGCTCTTCCCTCCCCTTCTACTCCCATCTAATGATACCAACTGCTAATCATTTTGTCTTTATTCAATTAGCTGTCATAATACTTTTTCCATAAACACATTTCTTTTAGTTAAGTGTATAAAAACTCCAAAAATTAAATGATGATCATGGTTTGTGGAATAAGTGTGAGTCTGGTCCAGTTTGTTAGCTGTTATGTAGAATTAGGAAGAACATTTATCTTTCTTCTGAAACTGAATCCAGGCTTTGATTACTAACTACTAGCTGATAAAGCATTCAAGAAACCTAAAACGCAAATGCACAAGGTTACAAATAAAAATTTAATCCATTTGTGAGTTCAAAACATATGGATAAAAGTAACATAAAAATGTGCATAAGCAAAGAAGCATAAACTCCTCAAGAACTAGTTAAAACATGAGTTGCAAATAAAAATATGCCTTTGCCTTTATGTGTTAACTGAAGTCTATAAAGTTAGAATACTGCTGGGACTTGAATCAATAACATTTTCTAATACTGAAACTGTTATGAAATACACTAACACAGGATTAACTATGTCCAGAAAGGTCTGAGAATCAAAAGAATAAAAAAAAAACAAACACTTTGCAGTAAATTATTGTAAACGTTTTTAGGTGTAATGGAGAGAAAGAAGGTCAACAAGAGAAATAATTCAGGGCTACGGAGCTCAGGCTCCAACAAATGAACAGAAAAGTCCACAGCTTAAATATTCAAATAGTAAATCTCATGTAACGATAAACTTGTGGCTCCATAGACAGAAACGCTTTACCTCCAACTGATACCAAAATGTCGGACTCCTGTTAAGAACCAGTGAGGCTTTGGTTGTCAGAAGAACTTAAATAAAACAACAAGCTGACAGCAGATTGCAACAGAAATTTGTCTGTAGCAAGTACTTTGGTAAATGCAACAATGTGTAAACATTGAGAACATATACTGCCAAGTTAACAAATGTTCTAGGAACAAATAAGGAAATGTTAAGTAAAATGTATTTTAGTATTAAATTAATAAACCATAATTCCTATATTAGTTTCAGGGATAAAGTGATAAACTGTAGAAAGCACATATCATTTTACACAGGCAATTTTAAAATATTTGAACAAATGTAGTAAATAACCTACACTTTATTAGATGTGTAAGGTACATCATCAAGGGAATTCACACTGTCAGGTAATCAGAAATTCTAGCAATAGACTAATCAAAATAATTCAAATATATTCCAGTGTATCCCAGTGGTGTGTAATAAGGAAAAATAAACCAAAGTACTGTTTGCAGTCCCATAAGACGCTGTCTGGTTCGATTATCAGCTAGAGCGTCTTCTGCGTGGAGACATGCGTGAATGGGCGTACCTTCGTTGAAGGTTGTGCATCAGGGCTGGTAACTCGGCACGTAAAAATCAACTACCAATCATTAGCGGACCGGAGTTCTGCTGTGGCGACCCCTAACCGGGAAAAGCCGAAAGACACAACAACTGTTAGTAGTCCCACAAGTAAATGGGACATTTTTGAGGAAGAAGGTTTTTGGGTCCAATCAAATGGCAGTGAAAGAATGAAATGCAAATCGTTTCAATTATACCATGAGCTGTTGACTTTTGGTGTAAGTAAAGGGAATACCCACCCCGTCCATTATCTTTTACATACACTGTGATTTAGTACTGTTGCATTTATTTGTAGCTCACAGTGTAATTTAAGGGCAACAGAGGGTTCACTCCTTTCAATTACAGTATGATTATTATGGTAGGGGCATTTTATTAAGAACAGTTGCTAAAAGAGATGTAAGTGGTTTAGTGGATGTCTATATGATATATGTTAAACCACTTTTAGAATATAATAACCCATTTTTATCATACATATCTAACAATTGAACACTTTACAATTTGTCCAGGGTAAATTCTCCAAAGATAAGTAATTATGGTCCAATATGTAAACATTTGAAATTATATTCTATAGATTGTAGACATTACCATATCAGATTAAAATTAACTTATAGTGCATTAAAATGTGAGGTATTAAGAACTATACTAAATTTGGAAGTGTATGATGGTATAAAACCTCAGCTATCATAATAACTTACTGATAATTATCAGTTGCAATCTGACAAAACTGAGATCTGAATGCATGGTATAGTATATTCCCTTTATGTGGAATAAACTGTCATCAGGTGTCCATCGTTCTCAGAATCTAGAACACTTTAAAAGAACTCTTGATAAACCAGTGAGTGAACGTGTTTATAATCCATGATCCTATGACTAAGCAGCAGAGATACTATTTTATTGACATTGGATAACAATGGGCTAGGGGAATCTGTCCTTCTCTTGTTAAATGATCTTGGAGTTAATATACTTATAGTCTCCAGCATGTGGGGAGGCAAAGCCTCTCCGTGTGGGTAGGTGGAGGGGGTAGTTGTCTAGGGAGCATTGTACTTTCAAAGTTTACATCATAAGCTGGTCATCTGTTTACTGAATTTCAAGCTTAATTTATACTGATAATTCAATATAGACCCAAATATAAATGTTGATTAATTCTTCATTCAGACTAAATTGTATTGTACAGTAAAATAAGTAAATGAATACTTAAAAAAATCTGCAATCTCAACTAAAAGAGAAATAAAGATGTTTCAATCCAAATAATTTAAAAATAATAAAAGGAAAATTAAAAGTAAAGTATGTAGATAAATAAAACAGTATAGTATGCACATATTTACTTTATTTATTCTTTATTGTTCTCTTTTTTTTGGGGGGGGGGGTACAATGTGGTATTCATATTGACTAGGGAAATTTGAATAGAGTACCAGGTAACTACTTCTATCTTTTTTGGTAAGTACTTGGCACCAGAGGGATGCTGCAGGGGCCAAAGATTTTACAACATGAAGGAAGAAAGGAGAAAGCAGAAACCTTACATTTTACTAACAGATTCTATAAGAGAGGAGCTTATTGTTGCAGAGTCAGAAAAAGGATATCTTGGAATTTGTGTGTTAATGGATGATGGATTGCAAAGAGTCAAATGCTCATGAGGAAGTAAATTTGTGTACTATGGTGGAGCATGTGCTGGGAGAGGTAATAGAGGAGGTGCTGTCAAATAAATCAGAAAAAAGAGATAGGTTACCAGAAAGTTCTGACAGCAGTTTGGGTGTATGCTTGGCCAGTGGAGTACCTCATTTTTAAAGCATGCCCTGCAATAGGGTGTTGATAGAGCAGTATAAGAACATTTACAAATGTAGAAATGGTAAACAAATAAAAGAACAATGCTGTGACTATAACTGAAAGAAGACAAGGACAGATGCAATGACAACAAAACAGAAGAGAATATCAGTGGTAGGAATCAAAACCAAGCATAGCAATATTATTAACAGTTATGAAGTTACAGACAGCATTATTTTATCTTTTGGGTTAAATGTACATGACATAACAGCATTACTACACTTAGGAACAGAAGACTTTGACTTTCGTAAGGTTACTTTTGAAACGTTTAATTTACTTGAAAATTTATGAATGAATGGAGAAAAATGTTGCACCATGAATGAGTACATTTTTCAGAACTTGGGTTTTCAGTTAAGGAAGAAAATAAATGTATAGTTCAGAGCAGACATGGTAGGACTTGCGTTAATGACTTTTTTCTGTCTGTTTGTAATAAGGTGCATGAGATTAAAAAATATATATATGATGAAAGAAATGTTTTTATATGGGGTGGGAGGTATGAGTGAAACTGGATATGCATGAGGGAAAATGTATCATATTTCAAACGTTATAACTATAAATGGGGAACACAGATCTGAAAGGTGTTGAAGTTAGCCTAAAACATGTTTTTTTTGTGGTGATTAGAAGCACTTGGTTCAAGACTGTAATAAAATAAAATGGAATAAATGCTGAGAAAATGGACTTACCACAAAACATTGTAGGCCTAAGTGTAAAAAATATGCAATGAATTTGGACATTTTTGGTTTGACTGTCCTTTAATAGAAAAGAAAAGGTTAGAAGAAAAGGAATACTTCAGAAGAATGACAACCTGTTGATAATGTAACTAAAGATATTGGTGGGAAAAGTATTATGGTAAGATAACCAAATAAAAAATGTAACTAGCATGGAGATTGAGGATGGGAATTGGGTAGGAAATGTTTTACAAAGAGAAAGTAATACAGTGTAAGACAAAACAGATATGCAACACTAATAAATGAAGAACGTGAAGAGGAAAAAACTGAGACAGGAGAAGAACAAAAAAACAAATGATATATTATTGGGAAGGAGGGTATGGAGAAGGAAAATAAGAATAAAAACTTAAAATAAGTAAGACATGAACAAGGTGAAAGGGATGACCTACAGATATTAGCACCAAAGTTCATAGGTTCATAGGTTGGTACTAGGCTATCGGCCCTAGGGCCTATACAAGCCTAGCCATAAACAGCATTTGAAATTATATTAGAAGCGTGGCAACATAGGTAAAAAGATTAGATGGTTAATTGGGAGTGATATGTGTTCAGGAATAGAATTTTTTTTAAAGTGAAGAGATAAAGATACTGGATGTGATGACAGCACTACATGGAACTCAAATGGTACTTGATAGGGAAAGATGTGAAAGTATAATTATAGTTTGTGCACACATCAATATGATGGAGATATAAAAGATGTCTATGGAACTTAAAAATTAATTTGGACATTGTTTTTATTAAATGTGTCAGTTATTAAGATAGGAGATTTTAACTATAGAAAGGAGAGGGGAAAAATAACACAAAATATTAAATTATAAAAGAAGTTATAAGACATGGAGGGTTGGAAATAGGAAAAAGGAGAATGGGCATTTAAAAGGGAGACTTTTAGAACTGAAATAGATTATTCGGGTCTATATCAGTACATCAAAGTTTTAAAACTTTGAATGTTCTAATATCGAACTGTTTTAATCGAACGCTAAAAATAGCGAAGCTGCAGAACACCAAATTCTTTCCTAGGGAAAGAATTCAGTTGGCCGGTTCTGTGGCTTCGCTATTTTCAGCGCTGTGGTGGAGATTTACCGGTCGGGTACAGGTAAGTGTGCGATTGTGTGGTTGTTAGGATTAGGGTGCAGGTTAGGTGAGATAGGGTTAGGGCATGGGTTAGGTGAATTAGGTTTAGGGGTGGGTTAAGTGAGTTAGGGTTAGGGCGCAGGTTAGGTGAGTGTGCGATAGTGACGGGCCTTAGGGTTAGGGTTTGGGTTAAGGTAAGTGGATAGATAGTAGTGTATGTATAGCTTAATGTAGGGTTAGTTGTAGGATTATAAGTGTATGTGTGTGTATTGATGTTTTTTAGGTGTGCTTGTGTTGTGTGTATGTGTTTCAGAGTAGCAAATTTTTTCCCCAAGGAAATAATTTGCTGTTCTGAATGCTCGATATTATGTGGTTTAGATATTTTAGGTTCGATGAAATAGTGTTCACTATTTTCATCTTTCGATAACATCATATAAATGTGATTATTCAATATGTTCAAAAGAAAAGAAAGAAATAACAGGTGGGGTACAAATAGCTAGGTTTTCAGATCATAGAGCAGTGTGAGCTATAATCTGGGATGACAGAGAAGTAATAAAAGAAGGGAAATAAATAAAAATATTGACTGGAGAGATTGCTAAAACAGATGAGGTGAACAGGGAAAATTCAATTTTATGGGAACAGTATGTGACAATGAGAGTGCATAATGAAAACTGACCATAATGGTGAAGTACTTATAAAAATACAAGAAAATATTTTTGATTTTAGAAAACAGTGAAGCAAAGGAACAGGAGAGTATATAATAAAATTATAAAAAAGACTATGAAAAGGAATAGTGCAATGTGGTAATAGAATAAAATAAATAGAATGACAGCTGTATGAAAATGCAGAGAAAAGGATACAAATATAATAAGAACAGCAAAACCAGCTTAAGAAATGTCTTCGACCAACACACGGACACCAGCTCCAAAAACAGATGAATACTTTATTGAAAGGTTTTGCGCTTTCTTCCCCTGATAGGAACTTCCTCAGAAAGGATAAAAATATGTTGTTAAGAAAATGTTTTTAGAAAAAAAAGCAAAGAAAAGGAAGTTTCTCCATTTTGGGGAAAGAGGTAAAATAATAAAAGGAAGAATGGATGGACTTTTTAATGACAAAGGGCATATTTGATATAGGCTAAAAGAAATAATGAATATTGTGGAAAGGTTTGTGGGTAAAATGGATGAAAAGGAAATAGTACAAGAAGAAGTATGGTTTCTAAAAAATCTGAAAATATTAAGAATTCTCTAGTAAAGGAGATTGCTATGACAGAAATGGAAGACAAAATAATAAAACAATGAAGAGAAGAATCAGATGAATTAGATTATGGATTTTTTGAAGAGATGAATGAAACTGAGAAATTAATATTCTGTAAAATATTAAATGGATGAATAGAGAAAATAATAACAGATAAAGGGAAAAGGATAAAAGAAAATATATAAAAATGGAAATAGATAATACTGGGAAATACTGATTTAAAATCTTTATGAAAGAAATACAAGAAAACATGAATCAGTATATTTTAGACAAAATTAAAAAAAGGAAGTGCTTTCAGAATCAAGGGAAGAGAGGTAAATAAAATGTTAATAATAGTAAGAGAAATACCAGATATGATGTTCGAAAGAATATAAGGGAGCATGGATGGAGATATATGTTGTGGTAAAGACATTTGATAATGCCACAAAGTGATATGGAAGATTCAAGACAACTGGGATAGGGAAAAAATAAATGTTGCAGAAATATGATATGAAATATCATTGGTAATTGTTTTGGTAAACTGATGGATAGATAAAAGATAAAAACTAGGGGAGGAGTTAAACAAGGATGTTTATTATGAACATACACAATTCTACCTGTAATAAATGCAATAATTCAAGCATATATGTGCAAAATAAAATAAGCAAAATAGGAGATGGAAAAATGAATCATAATACCACTTTGTCTGTCATATGCAGATTATTTAATGATTGTGGCTAAATATAAGATATGGATAAGTGAGGTAGTTATATGAGTAAAGAAATTATTAAATAATGCTGAGCTACAGTTTAAAAGGTAGAAAAGCAAAGGGTTTGGTGAAATTAAGAAAATAAGTGAAATAAGGTATACTAGGAAATGAATATGTTTATTAGTGCAATTTGGAGGGTACAAATATATAATAGAACAGTGGAAAATAATGTTAAATAAATATCATGGTGGAAAAGCTTTAATCTACCGTTTAACAAAAATGTGCATATGTTAACTAAATGTATCTTAAGAAAAATAGTATGTTTAGAGGTGTAGATGTTTCCAGCTAAAATGGAGAAAGAGAAGTTAGAACAATTTTTTTAATTTATTTTGGGATCAAGACTGAATCCAGTGAAAAGAGGGGTCATGTACAATAAAAAAAGAAGATGGAGATTTGAATCTAAAAAAATGTAAAGTGTTCCTACAGTCTATGCATTTCTTCTGGGTAATAAAGAATGTGAAAGAGAGAGTTGCTAATGAACTGGAAAATATTATATGAAATTAATGAAGACGTATGGAAATATGAAAGAGGGAAAAGGAGTGGTAAACAAGAAAAGATAGAAGAATACCATGGAAATAAAATTATGGAAGATAAAAATTAATGACATTATTAAAAACAGAAAATGATGGTGCAAAATATTACAAATAAATATGATATTTTCTTTGAAAGAATTAAAAGAAGATGAAAAAATGTTATAAAAATAGAGAGTAAAGGTTTGAGAATGTGTATGAAGCATGGGAGTTTGTGTAAAGAATTCACCAGTTAAAAACAACATGCAATGTAAGGTATTGGAAGACAGGAAACAAGGAGGAAAGAAAGTGATGAGTGAAAGGAGGAAGAAATAACAAAACATTGATTTTAGACTGTAAAAATTGAACAATTTTGGAGATGTTTTTAAAAGGAATTTAAATATGGTAGGTTTAGAAATATAACAATGAATATGAAATTATGTGGAAAATAAGAGAAAGAAAAAATGTGAAATTAAAAAATGGGTCAGAATATTATTTGTAGCAAGATAGAGATTATAGAAAAGAAAATGTGAAGGATTGTTGCATAATTAAAATAGGGATCATACAGGTGTGATTGATGAAATAGAAAGAAGGTTGTGAAAGAAAGGATGGGGTATAGATAAATGTATTTTGATTAATACTCGATGGCTTAGACAAATCAATTGTTTTGTTTTTTATTGAAATAATGAAAAACGGAAATTATTGTTTTTTTCTGTATAGATTATGTTCACATTTAGAAAAAATAGAAAGACATGGCAAGATATATGTTATGAATATGAGTGTGTAGATGATGCAAAGAAGTGTGAATAACAAAGGATGTGAGTAAAGCAACCCCTACTTTTTTGATAAGTGCCATGGGATCTTTTCTACCCACCCAAGATATCATCAACTCAGGCAGATGGAACATCAGTTTAACATCTCTTCTGAATGGCAGGACACTTACAAGTGTACCTTTATGCTGCACTCCAGTTTCAGTACTGGAAAACCCATCAAAATACCTGGTATGCGAATATTTTAATGTAATGGCATTCATTTCTTTCAAGTAGTTAATATGTAATGAAGAATAAATCATTAAAATTTTGAAACTGACTGTTTCAAAATTTTGGTTATGATCTTTCTAGCAGTAAAGTAGAGATAGAAAAGTAGAAGTCCAAACATTTAAAAACCCATTAAACAGAATACCTATGAAAAAGCCAAATGTAAAAGAAACAACTGCTAATCATGTTATGCAGTATAATCTTATGGGTTTATTGGCTCAGTTGTCAAGCTTACAATCTGATGGTTTTCATGAAGCTCAACTGCCACAACACCATGGACCAGATTCCAAATTACTTTATTCCTGTGCTAACATGCTACCCAACATATTTACACTGTGTCTGATTCAGAAGAATATCAGTGTGATTACTCAAGCTAATGAGGAATTGTGAGTATCCACTCCTGGTTCTAAGCCCTAAGTTCTTTGAGGTACTCTGCAATACTATGAAAATAGCTATATTAGTACAGCATGCCAATATATACTTACAAAATAATATTGCACTCATTGAAGTTAATGGAACTTTGTGGTGTACGGAAGAGCTCTTCTGTATATCAGCTGTCTAAATGTAGGCATTATATGTGGGAAAGCCCATATGCCTACAGTAACACTGTTGTCATACAGAGAGAGGTGTATATAGGGCCTTCATACTTTTATGCTGACCTGTGTGATTGCCTTGTGCATGCATGCCTGTGTTTTATCAGTGGTCTTCCCCTTTATACATGAGTGATGACCATAACACATTTTTGTAAGAAAACCAATGGCATTACAGGCACACAGGAGTGTGATACCATAGCATGCCACCTATTTTCTGCCAGGTTAATAGTGCATGTGTGATAGTTTCATCTGCCAGTCATACAGCATCATGTCTAATATGCAGGCGGTGCTGTCAGGTCTGCCCAGGGACCACTAATGACTACAATAAATGACATTCTCCGTACATGGTATAATGTCCCTGGTGCCATATAAGGTGTGGTGATTCTGTCATAGTATCTAGTCACTCTTAGGCATACTCCCCTCAGTACAATGCCATAGTGGGGGGAGACCTAAAAAGTATTTTTTTTGTACTTTTGCAGGATGATTAAAGTCCACTTATACACTGCCGTAGATCTTTTAGAATTTGGTACCATGATGATATTTTCTACTTGTTTTATGTATCTCAAGATTGTTTCAAAAGGAAACCTACTTCTTTATCTTAAAAGGCTTCTTTCCCTATTACTAATATTTATTTTTAGTATTAAGTTTCCCTATTTTGTATTGCCTCCTCTTATTTCATTTTCATCCTTGCATTTCAAGACCAGCCCAGTCATAACAAGACCAGATAATGCCTTATATACCAGAGAGGTCACCTCTAAATGAAATCTGATATAAGGAACAAAAAGTAATAGTAATTCCTAAAATGTTTCAGAATTGCTCAGGTGGTCCAGCCCATGATATATGCAGTAAGGGACCCTTATTTGTTTTCAAATTGTTTCCAGTGATGTGTTCAAATTTTGCAAAATACAATGATTTTCCTGAAGTAATTAGACATGCATTTTAGAAACAGATGGGTGACAGCATCCCTATTTCTAATTTTGGTGGATACAAACTGATTGAAATGAAAACTATTGTCTGCCACTGCATTATACATTCACATGGAGTAAGTATAAGCAGACATTCTTTGCCACCCTAAATGCAATTTTTTTTAAAGAAATGGTGATTTGCAATGTGGGATAGTCATGCCGTCTATTGGTATTTAGCCAGGTGTTCAGCTCTGTTTCATAAAACCCTTTAAAAACCCTTTCCTTAAGTAACTACTTCAAGTTAGTTTTTTTTTTCCTTCCTTACACTTTCTGTTTTTTGGCTGTTTTATATATCTAGAAGTGGGAATATTAAAACTGCATTCATATTCTCTATTATTTTAATGTGATTATTGATAAGCCCCTATATCTTTATGTAAAGTTTTAGGTGTGTGTGTGTGTGTGTGTGTGTGTGTGTGTGTGTGTGTGTGTGTGTGTGTGTGTGTGTGTGTGTGTGTGTGTCTGTGTGAAAATATCTAAACTCAAAATATTGAAAAAATATTTTATGCAGGGCAGTAATGTGGGTAGCTGTGCCCCCACATCTAATGCAACTTATATTTATTTATTTGTCATTTGTTGACCAGGATAGTCCAACTGAGCTTGCACCCTTTTTCAGTGAAAGCCCAGGGAAAAAAAGCTCCACAGTAAAAATTATAGAAGTAAAAAAAAAAAAAAGTCACAGTTCAAATTATGAAAGTAAAAAATTCAAAGTTCAAATTATGCAAGTAAAAAAATAACAGGAGTGAAGTAAAATGCAATAAACGGAATGAAAGTTTATACAAAAAAGGTTAAGCAGATGTCCATTACAGTACAACTTATAGATTTCAGCAAATGAGGCATTTCAAATTAGTAGTAATTATTGAGGAGGTTGGGATGAACAAAGTGGAAAAAATTCAAAAGAATTGTTAGTGGTGGTCTAGTATGAGAATTATAGCAGTTTGTCTGACAAGTTACAGTGTGAGGGGAAATAAGAGGGAAAAGTAGAAGAAAGCATGAAACTAGTATCAGATTACAGGAGGCTAGGAATTGAAGGGGTACGGAGAGCAGTAGTTAATTATTATTAGAATACACTGGAAGTTAGAACAGATAGCATATTTGTAGGAAAGGAGAAAGTTGGAAGGGAAGTGAGGGAAGGCAAAGAATAAAGGAGGAAAGAAGGAAGGGACAATTTCAAGTGGGATGATTGCAGTCACATCTCCAGGCGCTGTATAAATAATTTCTGAGAGCTGTCTTGAATTCATGAGGAATATCCCTGAGGGCCACAGGAAGCTTATTCCATGACAGAGCAGGAAGGTAGCTGTATAGGTTCTGTCCAATTGATTTTTTAGGTTTATGAATCTGTAAAAGACATTGGTCTGAGCTTCTGAGGCAGTGTGGTGGGTTATAAAGGGAGACAAGAGAGGATATGCTAGGGCAGGAGGAGGGTTGTTTAGGATAGAGTGGATGATGAGAAGTTGAGTAAATAAGAGTTGGTTAGGAAACTCCAACCAGATGAGTGTTTGGAGAGCAAGACAGTGGTATGATTTTGATGGTAGATTAGCAGCAAATCTAGCTACTTTGTTGTATACCATCTTCAGGATCACATAACAGTAAAAAAGGTGAAATTCCAAGTTTTCAATATTTTGATGTTTGGAATTTTTGTGCCAACAACAGCTTTTAAATGTTTTGACTTTAGATCAAATGAATATTAACTTTACACAAACACCACACACACACACGCACACATACACACACACACACACACACACACACACACACACACACACACACACACACACACACACACACACACATATATTTTCATTGAATGTCCCAAACCAGAAAATGCCAAGATTGCAAACAATGATACTCTACTACACATGCAAAATTAAAACTTTAGTATAGCACATATAGTGAAGTATATACTATACTAAAGTAACATTACACAGCTAAAACAAAGTGCAAAATAGGTATCTCAAATAAAGCACACAAAAACTGTGGTATAAAACCATTAAACAAGCAACATCACAGTCATAATATGGCAAAGCAAATATAAAACAACTCAACACAGCAAGATCTACAGTATAGGCAACAAGCAGGAAATAAACAATACAAAACAGGTACAGCACTGCAAGCAAGAAATAAAGCACAGTAAGTACAAAACCATGCAACAGCTACAGAATAGCAACATAAAATAAAACCATCAGTTAGTGTGATAAACACCAAATAAATTGAAAATCATTATTCAGCAAAGCTACAATACAGCATATGCAGCACTATATCTGCTAACCAATCATCACTGCACTTCTACCAGACTTGTATGCACAAATGTCACTGGAAAGAAAATTTATTTATTTCTCATTTATAATTTATAATCCCGATAACAGACCAGTCCTAAAGAAACCTACTTTAGCCATGACCAACATAAAAGTTAAAACAGAAAGCGTACACAATTAAATAAGACATACAGTCTCTCTTTATACACACACACACACACACACACACACACACATATATATATATATATATATATATATATATATATATATATAGAGAGAGAGAGAGACAGAGATAGATAGATATGGATCCTGTTCTCCAAGTGTAAACCTTACAAGATCAAGCGGGGAATATCAAAAACCTGGAAGCTCAACCAACAAACTACAAATACAACACCTGCTTCTTTGAAATGGGGCAAGCACCCCTGTACCTTTCATGTGGGGTCTGTAACCCAACCCTCCTGCTAATTATATATACAAACTCTTAAACTGGACTACAGTAATGAAAAGAGCAAAACAGCAATCTCCACTGTATCACAATCCCACACACAATGGATCCAGTATCTGTCTGCTTGGGATGACATGGTTGATAGGCCTCAATGCTTTGCCAGAGATGGCCTCCACTTGTCATCCTGGGATTCAGGATTCTGGCCAAGGCTCTTGCCTCCCCCATTATGCCTTATTTAGTTAATGTTCCAAAGACAAATCTTCCAACATAAAAGATCAATCAAAAAGCAAATTGAAGGGAGGCGGAGCCTAGATGGCTAATTGGTAGCAGCAACTTTTATGAGCTCCACACTCTAGTACTAGAATTCAGGAAAATATTCATTTTTCTTTTCAAAAGTAATAAGTTCTTATTAAGGAACCTCAAATCTATAAAAATATAATTTTTTATACATTTCCATTGAAATTTTCCTGTCAAACAAACTGGAGATAATTTCTTCAATATAGAGATGAGCAACTCAAAGTCTTCCAACTCTGAAACTTCACTGAAAAAAGAAATTTTATTGATGTCTGCCACACTACTTATCTCTTAAATGGACAGATGTACAGATAACCTTGAAAATCTAAAAGTCAATTGTCAAAAACAGACTGATGTTTTTAAAGAACTACTGCAACTACAACAATCAAACATTTTGGATATGGAAACTTCTCTGAGTGACATAGATGGAAGACTTAAGAAAATCTCAGTGTGAATTTCTTCTACAGCAGAACACCTGGCTAATCAGTAAAATGGATGATTTAGAGAACTGAGAAAAAAGGAATAACATAAGAATTTTTGGTTTACCAGAAAAAACTGAAGGTGAAGACCTTATTTTATTTCTAAACACTTGGCCTCCAGATGTATTGGATTTAAAGGAAGGTCTGTCATATGGTATAGAAAGAGCACATAGAGCCACAGGAAAACCTATTCCTTCCTCCACCAATATACCTCCAAGTTCCATTATCATGAAATTCCTGTCTTATTTAGACAAATAACTTGTTCTCACATCTGCCTGGAGAGGTAATCCCTTGACATTTAATAAGAGCCAAATAAAATTTGACAATGACTATTCTCCGAGAGTCTTAGAATTAAGGAAGAAAACCTGGTCTTTCGTGAGATTTCTCAAACAAAATAAAATTAAAGCACAACTTGCTTTCCCTGCAAGAATCAGAATATTTCATTCAAATGACATAAGAACATTTAACAATGTCGAAGAAGCTATTGTTTTCATCAAAAACAACAACATAACTGCAATCCCAGAAGATATGGATTGGTCATCTTCAACTACATTAAAGAGAGCCTCTGAGAAAAATATCTGGATTGATGTGAGAAAGAAGAAACTGAAAGATGATCCTAAAATTACCAGAGTCACTAATTCTCTCAAAGCATCAACTAAGACATGATTTCATTTCCAATCATCCAAAAAAAAGTATGTACTCTTCTTTGATATTCATATCTAAGAACGTTCCTTACACTCACTGCTTAAACCTTGCAATGGTTACATTTCATACCTCTTATGTTTCAGATTTATTTAATGGTTCTTAATATATTTATTCACTAAAATCTCATAATAGTATGTTTATGTGACACCTTTTGAACCTTTGCCCCATTATCAGGAAGTAAACATATGCTTAATGTATTATAATTTTGAACAGCTTTTTTAAGTTGATTTTAAATGCTTTATTGTCTACAAAACATATAATATAATATTATACATCTTAGGCTTTAGTTAGAAATTTTCTGTAGTTTTAGCGTCACAACGTTCCAATCTGACTGTTTACTGTAATTTTATTCAAAATAGCCTCAAGCTAACAAATAATTGTCTCTTCTCACAGCTTATTGACTGATTCTGAGAGGGTGTAATAGGTTTCCTTAGATTTCTTTTCACTCACACCAAGCTACATAAACTAACATATGTTAACATTCTAAATTACTGGGTCTTCCTGCTTTCTCTGTTTATAATGTAAACACTAACGCATGTTTTTTTTTTACCCGCTAACTGGTAACAGCAGGAAGTGTTGCTTCTTTATGTAGATAATTCACAAATGTACACCAAACAGAAAACATATAAGTAAAGCTCAATAAAACAAAACCAGAAACCTACAGAGTGCCCAAATTATAAGGCCTTACATCCTATATATATACTAATGGAGGAATACAATTCTCCGTGCTTAAAAGTAAAAAGGTGCTTTTCCATTGGTAGGCGAGAGGTGGGATGTACGCTTGTTGTTGAGTCAATGCTGTATGCTATAATAAAGTTAGGATTTCCTTTCCTTAATGTGAGTACTCACTAAGAGGGACAAAATGGAAAGAAAAAAAAGACAGTTACAGACAAAAGATATAGCGCTCATTTTTTCTTTTAACATAAACGACAAAGCGTATTCACCAGTAAAATGCAGATGTCTAACGCTGTAAAGTTGATTGCTGTTGCATGTATGTAGTCGATGCTGTAGTGCAAAAAGAAGGAAAATGTTTGGCTCATAACCATGTGCAAACAGCCAAAAGTACATAATTACAACAGTATGCTAAAGCAGAACTTGTAGTACCCAAATAATAATTCACCTCCATAAGTACGCAATTCAATGTCACCACAAAGTTCATGAATGCATATATTCAGTCCTGACATTATTTCTTAGGATTTACAGATACTTTCAGTCAAGCACATAATATTCCCCTCACATTTATTGGAAGGTTAGGAGATTAAAGACTGTGAATTTGGATCTGCATTTAATGTATAATATATGTTTTTTGTTCACAGACTTAAGAGTCCAAATTGTAAACAGTGTGTTACTTATGAGTTCTCTTTAAATTTATCAGCTATTTATATCCTTATATTTATATATCATTAATATTACTCATTACTCACTGAGATATGCCTGGTCATTGCATCTATAGAAAATAACATAGATACATTTTTGTACATGAAGAACAGCATCGCCCTTCAGAAGTGAAATAAGGGTCTCACATTTTTTTTTTTTTTTTATTCAGTTTATATTTGATAGCACTCATATAATACATATTATCAGCTAGATCACTAACAACCAGAAATGCCTTTCCATATTAGCATGGTCCTTTACTTAAGTAAACACTAAGCAGACTTGTTGTAAATCAATCCCGGAGGTCATTGATATTAAATATACATTGATTTTATATGAGCGAACTCAGACCCAAATGGTGTACTTAGATTGCATGCCCTTGTGTCCTGTATGTGATTATCTTTGCTCATTTTTGTATTTAGTTACGTTATTTGTATTTAAACTTCCCTGGTTTCTTTTGTTCTCAATTAGTTTAGCACATTAGTATACAGTGATTATCATAACTAGTTCTATGTAAATGTGTCACTTGTTTATTGCTTGGTAAAAACTGGCACAGTATTTCATAATTACGATAGTTTAGTAGTTTAGAGAAACACTCAAATTAATGAATTATGACATTTATTAGAGTGCTAACTTAGATGTAAAGTATTTGCAAATACTGTGTTTAATCATACATGACAAGTATAACCTCTACTAGTGTCAAACATGTGAACAATTAAGTCTTTATAAATCTTCTCACATCTAGTATAAACCATTTACTGCCATTGTAAACACCTTTACAATAATAACAAATGAGCCTCACTCACTTAGAAAGTTTTATAGGTACTACAAAATATCTATACATAGATTTAAATCACACTAAACTAAGCTTTCAATTATTTAGCATTTTTATTCAGAAATTAATTATTAAAGACTAACACATCTTTAATTTATTGTCTGTTCTGTGTTTAAAGAAAAAAGAAGGGTAAAGAAGGAAATGTCTTAATCCAACTTGTTTATAATTTATTCTTACTCTCTGGAGTAGTTCATATATTTATGTATACACTAAGATGATACAGTAATAAATGTTGGATAATAGGGTAAAGTATAAAATATTAAATGCAATATATTAGTTCATATTTCTCTGTATGTTTACAGGAAATAAGTACTGTCGGAAATGTTTGATATTATAGCATTGATCCATTTATTATGATTCAAGCAATACAGTACTGATTAAATTGCAATGTTTCTAAGGAATGATTAATATCCACTATTGATACTACTCATCATAATTATTTATACTTCTTACCCTTCATATATTATGAACTTATTTACTAAAACAAAATTTGCAAACAATAACAATTCTTCTCTTTTACTTAAATTTTAGCTTATTATTTAATATTCTAGATCTAGGAAATTTGAAGTTCAGAGATGTATCTAAGGAAGCTTGGAACACAGCAAAATAATCTGTGAAACATATTAATATGTATTTGTATACTGGAGCTGTGATGTAGGATTTGAAGTTACTTCAATGACTTAATATTGGACAATAATTAATTTATCAAAATCTTTTTATATAATAGTTTTATCAGTATTTATTCTGTAGTGACTTCCTGTTTTACTTTCATATTCCAAATGTTGCTAGAGCCATAAGAGAACAATGAAAGGAAAGGAAAAGGAACAATGAAAAAATATATATTTATTGCTTTGTCATTATACTAGTTCACATTTATTGATTATTTTACAATGAAATTTAATATTGTTGAATAATTGGAATATGAACCATATTATTAATTTTCATTAACAATCTTCAATTTATGGAATTGTTTCATATTTAAAGTATAGCCTAATAACATTTGACAAAGTTCTCTTCATCACACTTTTTCTTATACTTGGAATTCTTTATTTGTTATAATTTTTTTTCTATCTAACGATAGTATTTACTAAAATATTGTTTTTTTTTTTTTTTGCTTTTCACTCTGAGTCGTTTAATGTTATCAATTTCTCTGATAGTTATTTTCTTTATTTAATTGGAAATAACAAATCTCCAGAATTTTAAAAATGGAGCTCAGAAGCATACTTAATACTTTAATTTCCTTTGGATATGATGGTTAATCTGGTTAAACAGCTTTGTTTTACCAGATTACGAGTGTTTTAAACTCCTTGTTTGTTTGAGGGACTTTTAGAGTCATTGTTTTCTTATTTTCATGTTATGTTTCACATCACACATAATTTTTATCCTTTATGGCCTCAATATTTCCTAAATCTATATTTTTTACCAAGGAACATCTATCAGATATTAGGATATAAATCTTATGAGAACATTACACAGGATTTGACTGACAAAAATGCTATACACACATGCTTTCTATGATTATATTATACCTTTAAACATATAAGATGGACTTAACTATACTTTCTCTAAACATTTAATGGATTAAATAATCCAAGGAAAAGATCCAGTCTTTTAAGACACCTAAAACTAAATAAAGTGCAAGTAGTACTTCTACAAGAAACTCACTTTAAAACAAATGATAAACATATTTGGAATCCAAATGAATACTCAAAATTATCTAATTCTTCTTATAATAAAAAAACTAGAGGTGTATTAATTTTATGGAAAAAAAAGTGTTACTAATCCTCAAATTATTTACAATTACGAAGACAAAGAAGGACTTCTAGCAATGGTAATATTAGCAATTGGAAATAGAATCTGGACCCTAGTAAACTTATATTGGTTTCCTGGCATTGGTGTGGGAACAATCAAAAAACATATAGACCTTATTAATAGAGTATACAAAGGTAACTTGATAATAGGAGGTGACTTTAACTCTATCTTGAATAATTCAGAAACTATCAATAACAGACCAATTCACTTAACTCCAATTTCTAAATCTCTTAAGAAATGGACTGAGAATTTAAATTTAATTCACACATTCAATTTCAAAGAGAACAATTCTCGACTTTACTCACATAGTAATTACAGATTTAATACCCAAACAAGAATTGATAAAATCTTTATAACTCAAGAGTTGAAATTCAAAATAAACAATTTTTCTATAACCCCTTGTCCTATATCCGATCATAATTCACTTATTCTTAGGTTTTAGACAGATTTCAAGAGATTAACTTATAGAAAAAGAATCCCAGCTTATATTACCAAATTGAAACAATTCAAACATTGGTTAGAATCAGAAATTCAATTCTTCTTAGATATTAATTATTCAGAAGATATAAATATAGTTATTCTTTGGGAATCTCTAAAGGCATACGTATATGGTAAAACCATAACATGGTTTAATAACAAAATAAAAGAATGGGAATCTGAGACATCAAACATACAGAAGCAAATCATAGAAATCAATACCAGTGATTTATTGGACACATCTACAAAAAAAAAAAAAGATTGGGGAATAAAATAAAAAATACAATAAAATTTTAACTCACAAGACTAATATGGCTCTAGAAAAATTTTAATTAAATTTGTTCTCTGTGTCACCAAAACATCTGCATAACTTAGTTATGAGAATAAAAAGACAACACTCTGATAATAACATGACAAACATCATTCATGAAGGGAAAAACAATAAAAAAGTGTCGGATAGAAGTAATATTTTAGATGTCTTTAAATATCATTACACAGAGCACTTTAGAATAAATGATCCACTTCATATCATCCCAAATTTAGAATTGGATTTTTCTAAAATAACGAAAATTCCAGAAAAACTATTTACAGATATTCAAAAACAAATTACTCTTAATTAACTTACTGAAAAAATTAAAGTAGGCAAAAACAATAAAGCCCATGGAATAGATGGAATTATTATGGAAATATATAAATTTTTACCTACCTCTGCAATCACAATTTTACATAAAACACTAAATGAAATTCATATCCACAATACAATTCCACCGTCAAGGAGATATTCACTCATCACTCCAATCAAAAAAGAAAATAAAGACCCCAAACAATGTAGTTTATATAGACCAATTTCACTTCTCAATAATGATTACAAAATATTCATGTCTATTTTGGTTAATATAATTAAAAAATCTCTAATTCATGTTATTAGTGATGATCAAACTGGCTTTATATATAACAGACATACCCATGATAACATCCAAAGAATATTAACAATTATAGACATTATGAATAGAGACAATCAAGAAGCCCTTATAATCGCCCTTGACATTAAAGAAACCTTTGATTCTCTAAATTGGGATTATCTTTTTAAACTTTTAGAACTCTTTAACTTTCCCACACAATTTATTTCATTAATCAAAAACATTTATAAAAATAATTGTGCATATATAAAATTAGGCCCATTCACCTCAGAAGCCATCGAAATTATCAAAGGTACAAAGCAGGGTTGTCCTATGTCCCCTATACTATTTGCACTAGCAATGGAATACTTTTCTTCAATAATCCATTATAACCCTAAGATCAAAGGTAATGAAGTATATGGTCAATATAATTCTAAAATAATGCTCTTTGCTGATGACATTCTCCTTACTCTAAACAACTCAGATGAATCTCTACAAGAGTTACACTCACAAATTGATGCATTTCATCAAATCTCAGGTTTACGTGTTATCAAAACAAAGTCCAATTTCAAGTTTTTAAACAAAAAAATCGATATTCACTTAAATTTAAATCAATGAATTGGGAAAAAGGTTTCCTCCATAAATTATTTAGGGATAGTTCTTTGTAAAAACATAGATTTAACATTAAAAATAAATTACAGCAATATTATGGAAACCTTAAAATCACATATTGAAAAATGGAATAAATTATTCTTAAAATTTGAAGATAGATTGCAACTAATAAAGATGGTTCTCCTTCCAAAAATAAATTATGTTGCAAAAGCTATTCTTATGCGCCCCAATAGAAATCTTTTAAAAGAAATAAACAAAATTCTTATAAATTTTTTGTGGTTCCCAAAAAGAAATAGAATTGCTTTTTCAAATCACATAAGACCTTGAGAATTAGGTGGTATCAATTTTCCAGACATAGACTCTTATATTAAAGCATCTATTTTTAAAATATTCATAAATTGGATAGACCCAAAATTTTCTTCTGCATGGAAATCTTTATGCATCATTATCTTTCTAAATGAAAATAAACTAACTAAAAATCTGCAATTAAATGATCAAAATAATAAACTTTGGCACATCCTTAGTGTAAACATACAATATAACTCTTCTAAACCTACTAATCTAAAATATATAAACCATATATATAATACATGTAGAAATTGTATTAATAATAACATTGATATAAAACTATGGCTAGAAATATTATTTCCTTTCAGATCTACTAAAAACTTTTTAAATACAATTCATATAAATGTACTGAATGCTTGGGAAACCAAAAACTTTACATGTTGGTATCAATGTATAAAAAAATTGAAGGTTTTAGATATACAACAGTTAAAAAGTTCCTTTGATTTATCAAGTCCTGATTGACTAGTTCTTAACAGCTTGCAATCTTATGCCCAAGAGTTATATAGAATAATTGATACTTCTTCCTTTAAATCTATTCCTAAACTCATATTTTTTATGAATGAAGTGTTATATAATGTTTTTCACTGGACAAATACAACATCAAACATATACAAAATCATAAGAAATTATAAAGCTAACCCCAATCAAAATTACTAGAATTTTATTAATAGAGAACTTTCTTTAAATTTATCTGTCAGAAATAAAACTAACCTCTTGTACTCTATTAAATTAACCTCTAACTTACAAACATGTAAAATTTTTGCTTGGAAATTTCTACATAGAGCTTTTTACTCTCCAAATATAATAACAAAATTTATCTCTTCCAAATATGTAACATGTTGGAGATGTTCATTGATCTGTAAAGCTGATTGGTCACATATTTTCTTTGATTGTATTTACATTAAGAAATTCTGGGAAGAAATTAATAAAATTTTCCAAGCTGTTTATACAGACTCATTCAATTTGTCAAAGTCATTAATTTTGTTGAATGTTAATGAAAACAATTTAATGAAAAAAAAGATATTTATCTTCTTTGGACTATGCTAGCAGTAGGCAGGAAATGCATTACAAGGAAGTGGAAATCCTCTTCTACTCCAACTATAGAAGACTTTTTAACCCTATTGAAAGAAATTGCGCAATTGGAAACAAATACTAAGGAACTAAGAATATCTCGTAAGCACTGGACTAACAGCCCTTGGATGAAAGTACTTTCTCTCATTGAGACTTTAACCTGATATAAATCTTTTTGTTTATATATTAGTTACAAAATTTTATTCAAATCTGGTGTCACTAAATTCTTATTATAGATTGTTTCTTATTGTAGGCCAATTGTATATATTGTAAATAGTTTATTATAAACCCTTTTCAATGGATTTGTAAAATCAATATTATTTATTGGAAAACAATAAAATTACTTGAATAAAAAAAGCAAATTGAAGGTCATGCTGCTTAACGCTAGGAGTCTCAATCTGAAAATGCATTCACTGGAGGCACTCCTTGCACTGGAAAATGCAGACATATGTTCAGTCACGGAAACTTGGTTCAAGCCTGCGGACAGCAACCCTGCATTACCAGGCTATACCTCATTCCAAATATTCTGACCCCAAAATGCAGTCGGGAAGACTAAGGGTGGTGGAGTTTTTATTTTCATTAAAGACAAGCACATCCATCTCCAGACTGGTCTGTCAGCATGATGCATTAGAACTACTCCAAGTATGACTGGCAATTGGCAAGACACCCATCCAAGTTATAGCCAGCTATAGACACCTCTCCATGACTCAGGACACCCACTCCTCCTACCTGGACCTACTTGACTCCATCAAGATACCCTCTTAACACCCTGATCTTTGGTGACTTCAACTACCCCACCATAGACTGGGTGAGCTATTCCTACTCTAATGCACTCACCCAACAATTCCTTGACTTCATCAGTTCTAACACACTAGACCAGCTTGTTTCATCCCTCACAAGGGGAGATAACATTCGAGACTTGGTTCTCACCAACATGGGTAACCACTGCACCATCCCCATAGTAAGTTATTCTCTGGTGAGATCAGACCATCGGTCTGTCTCATTCAAAGTGTCTATCCAATCCAATACCCCCCCAGCCATAACCAGGCTAAAAAACTTCTCAAAAGCTGACAAAAACCTTCTAAGGGAGGGTATCAGTAGCTTCACATCACCACAACCCCCAGACGATGCAGACAAATATGCTTAACAGTACACCAGTGCAGTATACAAGCACCTGTTCAACTGCATGGACTCAGCCATACACAACAGAACTAAAACCTGCTCCTCAAGGAAACACAAACCTATCTGGTGGACATCCTTTATTAACCAGCTTTACAACAAAAAGAAGAAACTGTTGTCCAAGGGTAAAAAGGCACAAATTCCCAAATGGAAAAACTCCCTCCTTAGCCTCAATAAGCAAATTAGATCACTAGTGAAAACCTCCAAAGCCAATTCTGAATCAAAACTAGCCTCTGAAACAAAGGCTAACCACAAAGCCTTTTTCAGTCATGTCAGGAACCTTCATGGCAAAGCCCAGGTTTGACCCAAAGTAGTTCATAACAGTACCACTTACACTGATCCTGTTGACTTAGCCAATCTGCTAGCAGATAGGTTCAGTGCAAACTTCACCCCCCTGTCCCCCCAAAGGCCCATTTAACATCCCTGATACTTGTCTTGCACATCACATCTCCATGGATCAAGTGTTAAAGGCCCTATCCAAGGCAAAGAACAGAGCTTCCATGGGACCTGATAGTATCCCAGGCTGTCTTCTCCACCATCTCCAGCAATAACTAGCCTTGCCATTGAACACCGTATTCAACCATAAACTAAGTAAAGGCTTCATTCCAGCAGAGTGAAGAACTGCCATTGTCATCCATTTGCACAAAGGTGACTGGAAACAATTGCCCCATTAGTTTGACAAGTCTGATCTGTAAGGCCATGGAGCGTATTATTATTATTATTATTATTATGGACCTCATAAACAAGGACATAGGCAATCTCCAAGCACTTGATCTCACCCAGTTTGGATTCATCAAGGGAAGATCTTGCCTGTTGAACCTGGTTAACTTTTTGAGACTGTCACCAAGGCACTGGATGAGGAAAAGTCAGTGCATACAGCTTACCTTGACTTGGTCAAAGTCTTTGACACAAACCCCCACTCAGGAATCATTGAAAAGGTAACAGAACTTGGTGTAAATTCCTATCTCATCAGGTGGGTGGCCAACTGGCTCACTGATAGGACCCACAAGGTTAAAATAAGTGCCTCCACCTCCGACTGCAGACCTGTCTCTAGTGGTGTTCCCCAAGGATCTGTCCTGGGAACCCTACTGATTGGCATCTACTATCAGAGGTCCAGGCAAAGACCAAAGGCCTGTGGCTGACCAATTGCAGATGACTGTAAGTTGGGTGCTGCCATTGACTCCCCAAATGATGTTAACATACTTCAAGATGGTCTCACAGCAACAAATGACTGGTGCCAAAGTCATGGCCTTAAATTAAATGTAAAAAAAGTATTATCATACCATTTGGCAAAAACACAGCCCCTACTGAGTAACACATCAAAGGCAACCCCCTAAGCCAACAACCTGTGGTGAGAGACCTGGGTACACAGGTTGATAACAATCTCACATTCGACCATCATGTAGCGGCAGTGGTCAGAAAAGCCTTTTACTTGGTTTATCTCATACACAAAGGGATTGCATCCAGAAAAAAAAATGAGGTTATTACTTCTCTGTACTCCTGCCTCATTAGGCCAATAATTGAGTACAATGCCTCGTTTGGTATGCACCTCTCCAAACACCTGCACCAAGTGGAAAGGCCAGAGAAACACCTCACAAAGAGAATCCATGGCCTCCAATACCTGTCATATGTGGAAAGGCTCAAATCACTATCACTCTACTTGGTATCGTACAGATTGCTCAGAGGTAATAAGTGTCTTCCCTACAAGGCAGTCTCAAACCCTGCTCTACTAGAGATGCTCCATATGCATAAGTCTAACTCCTCGCGCATTACCCAGTTGAAAGGCCTAAATCTAATATGGGACATTAACAATACCTGCAGGAGAGACAGGTTTGTCTTCCACAGGCTGTCCCATCTCTGGAATTGACTTCCCGTACATGTCAAACAGAGCACCTCACTGACCCTCTTCAAGTGTAACCTTGATGAGTGAATGGGGAGCCACAAATTTGTCCCAGGGGGTTCCACCTGTGTCCCTCATTAACAGGGGTGACAGGTGCTGACTGAGGTTTCTTTCTTGGGGATAAACTCTTGGCTAGGCTTGTAAGGGCCCCAGGGCCATTAGCCTAATAATGTCCTATGATCCTATGATCCTATGGCCATTCATGCTATTTAACTTCCGGGTTTTCGATTTTCCTACCTTGCTCTTGGAAAGTTTGTTCTTGTGAGACTTCCAGCATATAATGCTGAATCACTTCTCTTCTGTGCTTCTACTGTTATATAGCTCTGTTGTGCTCACAACTTTGAAAAGAGAAATAAGCAAGCTGGATAAACAGATTAAGCATAGTGTAAGACACGCTCAAGAAAAATCTGAAGAAAATTTATATAAAGATATTGAGCATAATAGGAAACCTTTTTATAGATACATAAGATGTGGAAGGAGTAAAGACGCACAAACTGATAAACTCTGTGCAGATTCTAAATTTTATTCTCAGACACAACATATTATAGATATGTTTACAAAATCTTATGCAAAACATTTTGGCTCCATGAAAGGGATGATAAGTTGTGTTAGCGTCATTCAGGCAACCCCAGATACTGAAATCAGATTAGATTATATTGAAAAAGAACTGCACAAACTCGATCCAAACAAAGCACAGGGAGGAGACAGAATTAGTAACAATGACCTGAGAACATTTCAGCAAGAACTTACAGTACCATTATATCTATTATTCACTAGGTCATATAAATATGGGGGAGATTCTTCAAGATTAGAGACATGCACTTATTAAACCTGTCTTTAAGGGAAAGGGGAGTAGGACAAACCCAGAGTCATATAGACCCTTAAGTCTACTTTCATGTTGTGGAAAAATAATGGAGATGGTAATATTGGATAAGTTATTATCAGAAATGGGTAATTTGGGACTTGAAACCATATATCAGCATGCATATGTTGAAAATAGATCTATTACCACCTGTAATATGATGTTCTATAACAATATAGTAACAGCTATGAATAAATAATTGTGCTGTGATGTAATTTATATAGCTCGAACTTCAGCATTTGACAGGGTCATACACAAAACACTGATCAATAAATTAGTACCACTAGATATTGATGTACTCTTGATAAGTTGGATATATTGTGTGATAATATTCAAGGTATTACTAAGGCCGCTATTTGCTGTTTGGCTCGCTGAGGTGGTGTGAAGTGTATTTTCAGGGTTGATTTACGAGGAGACCTGTGGCATTCTGAAGGTGTTTTTGGAGAATGTAATAGGTACCTACACCAAGCATTTGCATGGATTACAAATAGGACATGGCATAGTATCAAATAGGACATGACAAGAATCATACAGCAACTGGACAGGTGAAATCCTTGGTTACAGTCAGGTGTCCCACAGGGATCTGTCCTAGGCCCTTACTTGTTTAGATTGTATCTTTCCGACCTAGCTTTTTCATCTGAGGTTCTACAGTCTATATGCAGATAACCTGAAATTGGGTAAAATGATTACACGCATTACAGATAAGGCATATCTGGAAAATAACTGGACTAAATTCACCATTTGGGCACAGGAGAATAATATGCTGATAAATACATCAAAAACTAAGCATATGAGATTTGGGAGACATTGATTGAAATGTGAATATTTAATACAGCACACAGTGATTGAAACTATAGATTCATTTAAGGACCTGGGTATATGGGTAGATCCAGCTATGAGTTTTTCTAATCATACAAACCCGTTGGTTAATGATAGTTAAAGAATTATAGGTTGTATAAAAAGATTTATAAAATCTAGGAAATCAAAAATTATGAAGTCATTGTTTGTTAGTTACATTAGACCCAAACTTGCGTATGGAATAACTATATGGAAACCCTATAAGAAAACAAGCATGAGTAAACTGGAAAGAGTACAACAGAAATATACCAAGGACATCCATGGATGTGAAAATTTAAGTTATTATGAAAGACTAAAATATCTGAACTTGTACAGTGTCTCTTATAGATATCTAAGAGATCTTATTCAGGTATATAGGGCATTTAGAGACAACTACCTCTGGGAATGTTTGGGGTTATCAAAAAGTACTAGAGAATCATCAGACATACTATGTAGAAGATTCTAATGAGAAGTGTACTAATTGGTTCTGTGAGACAATAGCTGGTGCATGGAACAGACTATCAAATTACCTTAATGTAAGTTCAAGTTTAGATATTTTTAAGAACAGCCTGGGCACTTATGGGAAAAAGTGTTTTGGTATATTGACAAGCTAGAAGGGCATTAATGCCCATGCTAGAAATATTTGTATGTATGTATTTATTAACAAGCTACAGTAAACTCTCAGTTAACCGGAACCCAAGCAAATGGCACTCTCAAGCAACCCAGCAAAACAAAAATCAAACAAAATACAGTACAGTTGAACAATTCAATTTTCATGTGTTGCGCTTTCTGTTTTCCCCCTGCAGAAGCATACCTTACGTTTTTAGAGTTTTACAGTTTTAAAAAGGAAGATAGTAATAAATGTTCTCTCTCTCCAACCTGACAGCAAGTCAAACCAAGCATGTCGGATCGCTAAAATGGAACACTTTGCTCCACACTCACTGTCAGTTTGCATCAGATTGCACATTCTCTCTCCGATCTCTCACACACACAGTCTTTTCAGCTTTCATACATGCATTCATAGGTTCATAGGTGTTTACTAGGCAAATGGCCACAAGGGTCTTTTTAAGCCTAGCCATGCATCTCAAATTTCTGGCAAGTTCTGATACCCTTGATAAGTGTAAGCATGGGCATGGGAGAAAAAAACTCCAGCTTTACTCTGTTGCATATCGCCTACTCAGAGGCGATCTCTGCCTAACATACAAAGCTATGTTAAACCCAGAGCTTTTGGACATGCTCCACTTAAAGAAATCCCAATCCCTCCAAGCTACATGCTCTAGGGACCTAAACCTTGTCACCATAATAAACAGAACATGCTGGAGGGATAGATTCCTGTCTCAGAGACTTCCCATACTCTGGAACAAACTACCTATCTATATCAAACAAAGCTCCTCATTAGCACTCTTCAAGAAAAATCTTGATGATTGGATGGGAGATAGGAAATTCACCCCAGGGATTACTTCTGTGGCTCTGCTTGACAGGGGCACAGGAAAATAATTTTCTTGGGTGGCAAAAGCCAGGGTACCATTTGGCTAGGCTTATATAGGCCCTAGGGCCAATAGCCTAGTGCCTACCTATGAACTTATGAACCTATGAACCATTTACAGGTTACCTGTGTCCCTTAGAGACATAGCTGCCAAACCAGGGATGAATTTCTGATTTCCCATCCAGTTGTTCAAGTTGCACTTGAATTGGGTTAGGGAGGAACTCTGTTTCACATGAATGGGGAGTCTGTTCCATAGATGGGGTAGTCTCTGGGATACTTACCTATCTCTCCAGCTGGTACTATTTATATCACAAGCAAGGTTTAAGTCTTTAGAACAGGTAATTCTGGTGCTGTTTGTTTTGTGGATATGCAGGATGTCCATCAAAGTGAGGTCTGACAATGCCCTGTATGCCAGGCATAAATCTCCCCTCAAAAGCCTGTCAGAGACAGGATACAGGGATAGGGTCTTGAGGTGGACTGCATAGGACATTTTACTTGCACCCTGTTTTCTTTTAGTGAGAAACCTCTGTGGACGTTCCAACTGTTGGATATGCCTGCTTTGGAGCATACCAAAGGGGGCATTGTACTCAATGACAGGTCTGATGAATGCCGAATGCAGTGGAACAATGACTTTCTTGGACCTAAATGCCATCTCTTTGTTTATAAGTTGTGCAACATAGAATGATTTCCTCACCACTGCACATGATGGTCTAAGGCTAGATTACTATCTATGTGTGTCCCTAAGTCCCTGACTACTGTTTCAACTCTAAGGGGTGTGTTGTCGATATGATAGTTACCAGGGATGGATGACTTCCCAAAGGATACTATTATGCATTTCTTGGCATTTAGTCTTAGTCCATGGCTCTGACACTAGTTGTTGCCTGTGTCAGCTCCTCCTGGAGACATTTGTGACAGTGTGAGATTCAATGGCAGCTCCTAATTTGCAATCATCTGCAAATTTAGTCAACCAGAGACCACTGACATTGGCCTTGACTTCTGAGAAGTAAATGCCAAAAAGGAGCAGTACAAGCACTGATCCCTGAGGGGCTCCACTTTTGACTGGCCTCTTTGTAGAGGTGGAGTCCCCAGTTCTAACTTCCTGGGTCCTGCTCTGAGCTAAAACAGAATGGCATTAAATATACTGATCCCAAAGATATTGCCAATATCCTTGCAGATTGATTCAGTGCCAACTTTACCCCCCCCTCTCACCCCCTAAATGGCCCATCTCAATACCGGAAGATTGCCAAATTCCGGTAATAACGGCTACACAGGTAAAAAATGCACTCTCCAAAGCTAAGAATACAGCATCCATGGGACCAGATGACATCCTGGGCTGTGTACTACATGAACTACAATATGAACTGGCACCTCACCTAAGTGTAATGTTTAATTATAGCTTCACCTCAGGTTTCGTGCCCACTGAGTGGTGCAGAGCTACAGTTATCCCACTCCACAAGGGGGGATCCACCTTGGATCCCAGAAACTATCGTCCCATCAGTCTGACAAGCCTTATCTGCAAGGCCATGGAGTGTATTATCATGGAACTTATAAACAAAGAAATCCAGCTCCAGACAAGTGACAAGTGGAATACCTCAGGGTTCAGTCCTGGGACCGCTCTTTTTGGCATCTACTTCTCTGAAGTACAGACCAACACTAAGGGACTCTGGCTAACAAAGTTCGCAGATGACTGCAAACTGGGAGCCATTATTGAATTCCCAAATGATATGGATACTCTACAAAAGGCCCTTACAGAAACAGATGCTTGGTGCCAGAGCCATGGGCGCAAGCTCAATGCCAAGAAATGTATAGTTATCCCCTTTGGGAAAAAACATGTATCCGTGAATTACCATATAGGTGGCAGTACACTAAACACCAAAAGTGTGATAAGAGACTTAGGGACACAGGTGGACATTAATCTCACCTTCAATAACCACATTGCCACAACAGTCAGGAAATCCTTCTATGTGGCACACCTCATCACTAAGGGCTTTTCATCCAGAAAAAAGGAGGTCATTGTCCCACTGTACTCATCGCTCATTAGACCCATTATAGAATACAATGCCCCATTTGGTATGTACTTCTCAAGACATCTGCAACAACTGGAAAGGCCGCAGAAATACCTCACTAAAAGAATCACAGGCCCAAAGCAGATGCCCTATGCTGACCGCCTTAAAAAACTCCAGCTATACTCTGTCACATATCGTCTACTCAGAGGCGATCTCTGCTTAACATACAAGGCCATGTCAAACCCAGAGCTGTTGGACATGCTACACTTAAAGAAATCCCAATCCCTCAGAGCCACACGCTCCAGGGATCTAAACCATGTCATCACAATAAACAAAACATGCTGGAGGGATAGGTTCCTGACCCAGAGACTCCCCAGACACTGGAATAGATTGCCCATACATGTCAAGCAGAGTGCCTCTTTGGCCCTCTTCAAAAGGAACTTTGACGATTGGATGGGAGAAAGGAAATTCACCCCAGGGATCATGTCAGTCACCCTGCTAGACAGGGTTCCAGGGAAGTAAATAGTGTGGGAAGAAATAGCCAGGGAATTGTTATGGCTAGGCTTGTATAGGCCCTAGGGCTGATAGCCTAGTACCAACCTATGAACCTATGAACCTGTCTGTGAGCCAGTTGGCTATCCATTGAGTGACATACGGGTTTGCACCTAACCTCTTGAGTTTGTCAACAATGCCCAAGTGAGGTATTGTGTCAAGTGTCTTGGCCAGGTCAAGGTAGGCAGTGTGAATGATTTTGCCCTCATCCATTGTTTAGGTGACCTTCTCAAAGAAGTCCACCAAGTTGAGTAGGCATGATCTGCCCTTGACAAAACCAAACTGGATTGGGTCCAGTTGTCTGGAGGTTTACTATATCTCTGTTGATCATCTCCATGATAATTCCTTCCATGGCTTTACATATAAGACTAGTGAGACTTATGGGTCTGTAGTTTCCAGGGTCTGTAGATGGCCCACCTTTGTGCAGAAGGATGACTGTTGCCTTTCTCCATTCATGAGGCACAAAGCCTATTTGGAGGCCACAGTTAAATAGTAATTCCAGAGGCCCTGATTGTTCATATTTCATGCTATTTAAAAGGCATCCTGGGATATTGTCTTAGAGTGAGCATTAAGGATCTGTTCCCTTGTGATAGTAGGGGGAGTTATATTTGATGATATTTCCTGAGGGAAGGTTGAGGGAGAGAGAGGGGAAAAGTTGGAGCTGAATTTATCAGCTAGGTTTGCTATATCTTCTGGCTCAGTATAGGTGGCTCCATTTACAATGAGCTCTGCACACAATTGTGTATTGCCTTTGAGGTTGCTGACATAGCTAAAGAATGCTTTGTGGTTGTCCTTGGCATGGGAGGCCACCGATAATTTGGCTTTGGCAGACTTTATTTGTTCTCTGAGCTGTTTGTTTAGTTTGATGAGGTGATTTTATCCTGCTGAGTGCTGCACCTCCTAATTTTTGCCATGATTTTACTTCCTCCTGTTTTACAGCCTATTGATTTTGTGATTCCACAAGGGTGGCTTGTTTTTTGAGTTAGTTCTGCACTTCTTCCTGGTGTATACAGCTGCCTCTATGCAGCTATTAACATGCTTGTACAGGATTTCTGTGAAAAGTTCTGCATAGGCAGCAGTGTCCTCAGGGTTTATGGGGGCTTGAAATTTTGCCAGGTTCTCACTTAATAGCAGCAGGTTAGCCTTAGAACAGTTCCTGAATATTCCAGTTTAGCTGGGGGGTCCAGGTTTTATTTTTACTTCAGAGGAGACCATTTTCACATAGGTTCATCGGTTCATAGGCTGGTACTAGGCTATTGGCCCTAGGGCCTATAAAAGCCTAGTCAAACAATTCCCCAAATATTTCTTCCCACAATATTTACTTCACTGGACCCCTGTCTAGCAGGGCGACTGACATGATCCCCGGGGTGAATTTCCTATCTCCCATCCAATCGGCAAGGTTCCTTTTGAAGAGGGCCAAGGAGGCGCTCTGCTTGACATGTATGTGAAGTCTATTCCAGAGTATGGGGAGTCTCAGGGTCAGGAACTTATCCCTTCAGCATGTTTTGTTCATTGTGATGACAAGGTTTATATCCCTGGAGCGTGTGGCTCTGAGAGATTGGGATTTCTTTAAGTAGAGCATGTCCAAAAGCTCAGGGTTTGACATGCCCTTGTATGTTAAGCAGAGATCGCCTCTGAGTAGACAATATGCCACAGGGTATAGCTGGAGTTTTTTTAGATGGTCGACATAGGGCATCTGCTTTAGGTATGTGATTCTTTTAGTAAGGTATTTCTGTGGTCTTTCCAGCTGTTGCAGATGTCTTATGAGGTACATACCAAACGGGGCATTGTACTCTATAATGGGTCTAATGAGGGATGAGTACAGTGGGACAATGATCTCCTTTTTTTCCGGATGAAAAGCCCTTAGTGATGAGGTATGCTACATAGAAGGATTTCCTGACTGTTGTGGTGATGTGGTTATTGAAGGTGAGAAAATTATTGACTTCAACAATTGGCTAAGCTTCTGGCATCATTCAAAGGGGATCCAGTATCTGTCTGCCTGGGATGACATGATCAACAAACCACGATGCTTTGCCAGAGATGGTCTGCACCTGTCACCCCTGGGATTCAGGTTACTGGCTAAAGCTCTTGCCACCCCTATAGTGCCTTATTCAGGCAAGGTTCAAAGGACAAAACCACCACCGTAACAGATACAAGCATGCAAAATCTGATGGTAATGCTACTCAATGCTAGAAGTCTAAACTTCAAAATGCACTCTCTCTCAAGGCACTCCTAAAAATGGAGAGCATCGATATCTGTGCAGTAACTGAGACCTGGTTCAAGACTCCAGAGAGCACCCCTGCAATACCAGGCTACAACTCTTACCACACGTTTCGGCCACCAAACCAAGACTAAAACATTAAAGGTCGCTCTTTCTCTCTCCGATCTCACACACAGTCGCTTCTACTTTCATACATGCATTCATTTACTCTCTCTCTCACTTTAATTAATTCAGTTCTATTCCACTCATATGCCATTGCAAACCATTCTGCATGTCACTCTCAAATGACCAGAAACTACAGATCTGCAGTATCTATGAATCCCCATCAGTGCCAGTTAACTGAACGTTTACTGTACATCCAGTACTCCAGGATTTCTGTCCATCAGTCTCCATTTGCCTATTGGGCAACTCCAAGAAAATCACTTAATCAGACATTGCTCTGGGCAATGGAGGATATTGGGCTAAGCTGATCAATGGCCACCTAGATCACATGCCTAGTAACTTATGAACACAAATGTAATACAGCTAGCAAGTAATTTGCTGCATTGTTTTCATTTTGTGTTTGCTTTGCATTATGTAACCATGTTGGGTTATGCACAGCCGTATTGTACAGTGCCGCAGATGCAAGTAATTGATTTTATTTGCTAGCTTGCATTGTGCTACATTACATTTTGGGTTGTATTATTACTCTTACCTGTTTCCTGTTCTACACTGTGGTTGTGCTACATTACTTTGCTTTTTTTATTTACTGTGCTACATTGTAGCAGTGTTATGCACCATTTTGTTTGCTGCACCAAACTGCAGCTGTGCTGCATTACTTCCTGTGTTTTCTTGTTATACTAAGGATATTTTGCAACATTTTTAGTTGATATACAACAGCTGTGATGTAATACATTCTTCTCTTATGTAATATTCTTTAGCTTTGCAACATTTGTTGCTAGTTTAGTGTACAATATCACAGGTGTGGCACCACATCCATTCGTTTTCTTGTTCTAAACTTTAATTGTACTGCAGTGCATTGGTTATGTGGTCACTGCAGTATAATTTAGTCATGCTGCATTTAGTGCATGCTTTTTCTGATAATGATACCTTTATTATTTCTTCACTCTAGTGTACAATATTACTTTTGTTGTCTGCTTTTGTGTTACAATAATTTGTCTGCCTGAAGTATTATTATTATTTTATATTTGCAGGCTATTTATTGCAATTGGCATTTTTTTTTTGTATTGCTGAGATTCGTTGTATTTATGCTGTGCTATTTATAGTGTGGGTGCGTGCTGTTAGTTTCATTTATGTAAATTTTATTTGAGCTTGTGGTTCAATTTTCTCTTTGTACATTTGCAGCTATTTTAAGATATTGCAAAGTGAAAGAAAGTGGATATAGTCAACACTCGTTCAGCCTTATAACTTATATTTCCATTGCAAAGAAACAATAATTCTGCTGTCAATATAGTCAGGAGGAACAACAAATAAAACACTTCAGAGTATAAGAGCAAAAAATCACAAGTTCATTTTTTCTTTCTAGCCTGACCTGCTTGAAATATGCAAACTACTCAACAGCTGTTTAAGTAAAAAGATGCTGCCTCAACTCACAGATCTTTTATCAGGTTTTAATTAAGCAACAATTTGTTTCGTTTTCGTAGCAGTATGAACAGTTCACAAAAACAAAATAGATTGTTCTCTGTCTTTTGTTTTACAACAGTAGAAACAGGTAGCAGTTGACATAAGCAAAACAAACTCTTTGTTTTCTTCAATGGCAACAGGTAATAGTTGACAGAAACAAAATAACACACTCTCCCAGATTTACAAACCCCTTTATAGCATGCAGGATTAGTTTAAGAGCTATTTAAGGCAATATGGCCGATGTGCAATCCAGGAACAAGCTCCCGGGACGTGCACGTGAGCTCTTAGGCTAATCCTGCATGGACCGAGCTCCTGTATGCAAATTACCCTCATTTTCAGGTGAAAACCATGCAAATGAGGGTAATATGCAATCCAGGAAGCTGGCAGCTGTCCGTGCAGGATGAGTGCAGTGTGCAGAAATGTACTCGGTTAGTAACCGAGTACAGTTCTGCAATCTACAAAACGGAGCTATGACAGCTCCAAATAAAGGCTGCATATCATTGAGGAAGCATGCCAATGTCCAAGTAGAAGGCCATTGGCATTGCAAACTGTTAAAAAAAAATAAATAAACAACTTTTAATTTTCTTTTCGCCGATCTCGCCTGGTTAAGCATAGGGCAGTGACGCACAAATGGGATCAGGGGAAAATAATAAAATAAACCTAAAATAAGCATTCTAACTAAAATCAGTATTCTGCCATACAAGTCAATGGCAGTCAGAAGACAACCTGGCCAGTGAGTAATGGTTGGTAAGGGGGGAGGCTCAGTGTGAGACATGTAACTATGCATTAGCAGCCATATCCTATGCAAATGAGGGAAGGGTTCGTGAATCCCAGATTTTCCCAGGGTTTGAGGCAGGTCCCAAGAGTGTATGAGTATAAACAGCCTGGTGCAAGACTAGGATATAGGTGATGTCATGGGGGGGGGGGGTGTCAGGCATACTGTAAGTGGAGTGGAGACCTGTGACTCGGGATTGCTTCTAGCTTAGCACAGCAAAGCTAGGGGTGTGTCTAAACCTGCCTAGCACTCCCTACAAAGTGTAAGCGGGTGTGCGTGCCGTGCACCGGATTATACAGGAAGAAAAAGGAAGTTAAAATGGGAAAAAGCAGCTTTGTGCACATTTCAGCACTCTGGGCGGCGAGCTCCCGGGCTTAAACAGGGAGGCAATGGCAAGGGAAAACAGCAGTAGGAAGGTAATCAAGGAGAACTAGCTTAGCTGACAGGTGAAATGTATCAGAATCAGCCAATTACACAGGCAGCAGACCAGCCCATCCCAGCACACCACTATAAACTATGCAAACACCTTTCCCCTTTGTTTTTCCCAAAAACTCTGCACCACCGGTGTATACAGATGGGGAAATTTTACAAAACAAAAGCAAGAGAAAAAATGTTAGGGGCTGCTTTTGATCATACACCAGCTTGTGCAAGAGGCTGAGGGTGATGAGGATGTGAATGCTGCTGAGCAACCCACAGTGAGGAGATGGAGAAGAGTGTACAGACCCAGGGGAACCTACCAAGAGCTGCATGAGCTGGAGATAGTGGAGTGCTATAGGGTGGACAGGGACCTCCTACAGCATATTGTTGAGCTGTGCTGGCCACGCCTGACACATAGAACCAACAGAGGGGAGCCCATCCCAGTGGATACCGAGATATGTGTAGGCCTAAGAATACTAGCTACAGGTACCTTCCAAAGGCCAACTGGGGATATGATGGGGATCTCACAGGCATCAGCATCCAGGGTACTCCACCAATTCCTGGATGCCATGCCAGCACATGTTGGTGAGCATGTATATTTCTCCATCACCCGTGAGGTGTTGGCCAGCAATATGCATCTCTTCCACCAAATAGCACAATACCCTGAGGTAGTGGGTGCAATAGACTGCACACACATATGCATTAAAGCACCACCAGGTGAGCGGGGTAGGGTCGACATCAACCACAAGGGCTTCCCCTCCATCAACTGCCAGGTCATGGGCGATGCCCAGAGCATAATAATGAATGTGTGTGTGCTGGCTGCCCTGGAAGCTACCACAATTCCCACATCTGGCATCTGTCACAGCTGTACCAGACATTTGCCAGTGGGGACATCCCACATGGTCACCTAGTGGGGGATGCTGGATACACACTGGAACCATGGCTGATGACACCCATCAGAAATGCACACACACCCAAATAAGAACTCCATAATGAGGCACACGCACAAACATGAATCCTAATAGAGTGTGTGTTTGGGATGCTCAAGTCATGGTTCCAGTGCCTGGACACATCCAGTGGAGCCTTGCAGTACTTACCAACTACATGTACCCAAATTGTCCTTGTATGTGCCATGCTACACAATATGTTCCTGAGGAAACAGCTGCAGCAGGAACAGCATGGGGCAGGGCCACACAGCCTCCCACCAGTGCCAAGGCCTGCACAGAGTGACTCGGAGAAGGAACAACCTGAGCCTGCCCCAGTAGGCAGAAGGAAGTGTGCCCAGTATGCCCTGGCCTTGGCAAAGAGGCAATGCATAGCACATGCACTGACACAGTAGGGACCCAGGGAATGACACCTCGCTCCAACTCACACATACAGTAAAAGAGATGCCAAACATGACACTACCTGTGCTCAACCATGTATAAGGAGTGTACTATGTGCATCTGACATAGGCAGCCCTGCAGCACCACCCCCCTCAATACTGGGACATCCACAAGGTAAGTGATTCACACATGCCAGTTGGGGGGGGGGCACATTCTCAACAACAGTCACAGCCAGCAGGATAGGTGTAGACAAACACAAACAAATGTTGTACTATGGCCTCTGAATGAGCCCCATGGGTAACCCCTACCCAGCTCTACACAGACAGACTACAGCAGGCCAGCCAGTTGTATGTAAGTTGTGAAGGCTAGGAAGTCAGAAACTAATATGTAGGTAGTGAAAGCTATGATCTGTAGTACACTGGTATGCCTCTAGCCAGCATGATAGGTAAGACTACAGACTGAAATGGTGTACCTGACATACCAGTACAGTCCTAGCAACTGTGTAAAAGTGTATGGTGTGCCCCACCATCCTATGTACACTTATAGTAACAGTCAGGTGTGCCCCCACCCCTGTGTAGAAATGTAGAAGCAGTCAGGTGCCCCCCCCAATATGCAGAAATGTAGCAACAGTCAATGCCAAATGACTGATGTATATCCTGCAGACACAGCATGCTACCTGTCAGTGTACAACACAAAGGTCAGCACCGCAGTACAAACCACCTGGACTTGATCCACACATGCAATATAGATGGCCATACTGGGCATGCTCACACACAGAGGAATGAAGGCAATGTCAGTCAACAACAAACTGAAAGCCCATACTGGGCATGCTCGCACACTTAAACACAAGAAGGCCATGTCAGCAAATAACAGTGGACCAGACATATCTGGCAATTGCAGTTTTTAGTGCAGACACGTCAGTATGCACCACTCCTGCCTTGCACACACAGTGGACAGGAATACAGACTTATATGTAAGGACAACACACTATAAGAACCTAAAGGTAGATGGACATAGATGTGTTGAAGAGGGTGACTGTGACAAGGAGCCATCTGGGCCTGTCCCACCCAGCACACAGCCAAAGGGCCCCAAACACATAAGGTGTAGGTTTCATTCACTGCAGATACTAGCTACCAGTATCTGTCAGCATGATGACGTGTTGCACGTGCCAGCTGTGCAACATGACTGTACAAGGAAGCTGTCACCTAGTAGCTGTATACACGTACCTGTGGCATATGACCCCGTGTGTGCCCACATGTGGCATGTCAACCCCTACATGAATGGGTTACAACCCATGCACACACCGCCCTCCCCATAGCAGTATTATGACAAGCCTGCTAAGGTCATCCAATGTGAAATACACCTTTGGGGGAGCTGTAGCTCAGTAAACCCCATGGTGCATCCCATAACTGTGTACTGCTGTACTGATAAACTAGTTAGGTAGTAGTCTTAATCCCAGACTTGGCAACTGTGTGAGTGTGTGTATGTGTGCATGTCTCGGTCTCTGCCTGTGTAGAAAGAAATGCTTTCTAGGCTACTCACACTCAGTATAGTTCATATACACAACATTGGCAAGGCTGCTGATGTCACGCACCTAGAAATACACCTCTGGGGAAATCATTGCCCAGTAATCTCCCTAGCATGTCTTGTAACTGCGTACTGTTGTAGTGTGATAAAGTAGTTAGGTAGTGTTCTAACCGCAGACCTGGCAGATGTGTGTGTGTGTGTGTGTGTGTGTGTGTGTGTGTGTGTGTGTGTGTGTGTGTGTGTGTGTGTGTCTGACTGCGTAGAGAGCAATGTTTTTTGGGCCACTCACACCCCGTACAATACACGTACTCGACTTTGGCAAGGCTGCTGATGTCGCTCACCTAGAAATACACCTCTGGGGAAACCATAGCCCGATAATCTCCATACCATGTCCTGTAACTGTGCACTGCTGTAGTATGATAAAGTAGTTAGGTATGTGTTCTAACCCCAGACCTGGCAACTTTATGCTTGTGTGTGTCTGACTGTGTAGAGAGCAATGCTTTTTAGGCCACTCACACCCCGTACAATACATATACTCGACTTTGGCAAGGCTGCTGATGTCACTCACCTAGAAATACACCTCTGGGGAAATCATAGCTCAGTAATCTCTGTAGTGCATTCTGTAACTGCACACTGCTGTAGTGTGATAAAGTAGTTATGTAAGTGTTCTAATCCTAGTCTTGGCAATTGTGTCTTTGTGTCTCTGTCTGTTAATGACTCAGTGATGGACAATGCTTTTTAGGTCATACACACACACCTTAGAATTCATATACCCAACGTTGGCAAGGCTGCTGATGTCACTCACCTAGAAATACACCTCTGGGGAAGCCATAGCCCGATAATCTCCATAGCATGTCCTGTAACTGTGCACTGCTGTAGTATGATAAAGTAGTTAGGTATGTGCTCTAACCCCAGACCTGGCAACTTTATGCTTGTGTGTGTCTGACTGTGTAGAGAGCAATGCTTTTTAGGCCACTCACACCCCATACAATACATATACTCAACTTTGGCAAGGCTGCTGATGTCACTCACCTAGAAATACACCTCTGGGGAAATTATAGCTCAGTAATCTCTGTAGTGCATCCTGTAACTGCACACTGCTGTAGTGTGATAAAGTAGTTATGTAAGTGTTCTAACCCCAGTCTTGGCAATTGTGTCTTTGTGTCTCTGTCTGTTAATGACTCAGTGATGGACAATGCTTTTTAGGTCATACACACACACCTTAGAATTCATATACCCAACGTTGGCAAGGCTGCTGCTGTCACTCACCTAGAAATACACCTCTGGGAAAGTCATATCCCAGTAATGTCTGTAGTGTGGCCTGTAACTGTGTACTGCTGTATTGTGATTTAGAATTGTGGTAGGGTTCCATCACCATCCATGGCAGTTCTAGATGTTTTGTGTGTGTTACAATGTCTGCGTATGGAGCAATGCATCATAGGCTACTCATAGGTTCATAGGTTCATACTAGGCTATCTGCCCTAGGGCATTTATAAGCCTAGCCAGAATGTGTTTGGCTTTCGCCACCCATTTTAAATTTATTTTGCTATGCCCTTTTTCGAGGTTAGTATACTGTGCCTCTGTCTAACAGTGACACAGAAGTGATACCCGGGGTAAACCTATGATCTCCCATCCACTCATCAAGATTCCTCTTGAAGAGAGTCAATGAGGGACTCTGCCTATCCTGGACTGGGATTTTATTCCAGAGTGAAGGGAGACTCTATGTTATGAATCTGTCCCTCCAGCATGTCCTATTTATTTCAGTGCTGAGGTTCAAGTCTATTGAGCGCGTAGCTCGATGGGATTTGGATTTTCTGAGGTGCAGCATGTCCATTAATTCCGGGTTGGACATGGCTTTATACGTCAGGCACAGATCGCCTCTGAACAGGCGGTATGCCACTGAGCAGAGCTGGAGTTTCTTTAAACGGGCAGCATATGGCATCTGTTTGAGCCCTTTGATCCTCTTGGTGAGGTACTTTTGGGGTCTTTCCAGTTGCTGCAGGTGTCTGGTAAGGTACATCCCAAAAGGGGCATTGTACTCAATTATGGGCCTGATGAGGGATGAGTAAAGAGGCACAATGACATCCCCTGATCTAGATGTGAATCCCCTCATGATTAGGTGGGCTATATAAAATGTTTTTCTAACCACTTTGGCCACGTGGTTGTCAAATGAGAGATTGCTATCAACTTGGGTCCCCAGGTCCCTAATTACTTCTTCTGTACTTAATGGATTACCACCTATGTGGTAATTTGTGGCACTGTTTTTGCCAAAGGGGATGACTATACACTTTTTGGCATTTAGCTTGAGGCCATGGCTCTGGCACCAGTTGTCTGTTTCTATGAGGCCCTTTTGGAGGATACTTGTGTTGGCTGGAGAGTCGATTATGGCACCCTGTTTGCAGTCATCTGCGAACTTGGTCAGCCACAGTCCTTCCGTGTTGGCCTGTACCGCCGAGAAATATATACCGAACAAGAAAGGTCCCAGGACTGAGCCTTGTGGGACACCACTTGTAACTGGTTTGGAGTCTGACATGGCTCCAGCAATTCTAACCATGTGGGTTCTGTCCTTGAGCCAGTTTGCAATCCATCTAGTGACATAGGGGTTTATATTTAAGCTGGTGAGCTTATCTATAATGCCCGAGTGGGGTATTGTATCGAAGGCTTTTGCGAGGTCCAGGTAGGCTGTGTGGACCACCTTCCCCTCGTCAATGGCCTTGGTGACTGTTTCAAAGAAATCAACCAGGTTTAAGAGGCAGGATCTGCCCTTAACAAAGCCGAACTGGGTAGGATCCAGTGTTTGTAGGTCCCCAATATCTTTATTTATGAGGTCCATGATGATCCTTTCCATAGCTTTGCAGACCAAGCTAGTCAGGCTTATGGGCGATAGTTTCCAGGATCCGTTGAGGCACCACCTTTATGGAGAGGGACCACTGTTGCTGCACGCCACTCTTTGGGCACATATCCTGTAGTAAGGCTGAGATTGAACAGTAGTTTTATGTTTGGATTTAGCTCTTCTTGGAGTTCATGTAGGCCCAGCCCGGGACACCGTCTGGTCCCATTGATGCTGTGTTTTTTGCTTTGGAGAGGGCGGCTCTTACCTGAGCATCTGAGATGCCAGGGGGGCAGCACTCTGCTGGGATAGATATTTGCCCTTTTGGTGGGAGGGAGAAGTTTGCGCTGAACCTGTCAGCTAAGATGTTGGCAATGTCTGAGGGTTCGGTGTATTTTTTGTCATTTTGGACTAATTCTGAGCATATCTGGGAATTACCACCCAGGTTCCTAACATAACTAAAGAAAGCCTTGTGATTATCCTTAGTGTCCTGTGCAATTTTTCTCTTGAAGCTGGCCTTAGACAATTTTATGTGTGCCCGTAGTTTTTTGCTAATACTGATCAGTGATGCCTTCCATTTTTGGGATTTTGCTCTATCATTTAGTAGCTTCCTCCTTCTATTGTATAGTTTGTTTATGGCTGGGGTCCACCAGACAGGATGTCTGCCTTTGGAGGATTGGGTCTTGGTTTTATTTGGGATCGCATGATCCATGCATTCCTGAAGGTGTTCATAGAATGCATTTATAAAGGATTCTGCGGTCTGGGCCGTATTTTCCACAGGCCCGGGGGCTTTGAAGGATTCCACCTCAGTTTTGAGGAGTGTGAAATTTGCTTTAGAGAAGTTTTTCACTGTGGTTTTCTGGGCAGGGGGTGGGGTCGGGATGTGAATATCCAGTGAGATTAGTTTATGGTCTGATCTTACCAGTGAGTTATACACTTCTGGTCTGGAGCATAGAGTCCCCATGTTGGTGATGATCAGGTCCAGTTTTCCCCTCTTGTGGGAGTGGTAACAAGTTGTTCCATAGCATTTGAGTTTATAAATTCTAGGAACCTTTGGGCTAGGGTGTTGGAGCTAGAGTAATGCTCCCAGTCTATGTTTGGGTAGTTGAAGTCGCCCAATATAATGGTGTTTGGAGAGACCTTCATATTTTCCAGTGTTCTCAGGATGGCCGAGTGGGATTCCTGGGTTTGGGAGGGTGGTCTGTAGCAGGCTATAAACTGGAAGGAAGTTTTACCCACTGTTAGTTGCACATGGATAGTCTCTGATGCTTCGTGCTTTGCCACCAACCTGGAGGTGTGGGTATCTTTGATGAATACCGATACCCCCCCTCCTTTTGTGGTTCGGTCCAAGTTTTGGGGCCGAAAAGCATGGTATGAGGTATAACCTGGTAGTGCTGGGGTGCTCTCGGGAGCCCTGAACCAGGTTTCTGTTACTGCACAGATATCGATGTTCTCCATGCTAAGGAGAGTTTAGAGTGCGTGCATCTTGAGGTTTAGACTTCTAGCATTGAGTAGCATTACTCTTAGTTTCTTATCCCTTGTGATACCTATGGAGGTGGGTTTGTCTTTTGAGCCTTGCCTAAAAAAGGCACTATGGGGGTAGCAAGAGCCTTTGCCAATATCATGTGCAGTGCAATTCAAATATCCTACGTTGCCAATCATGCTGATGTCATTCATTGTGAAATACTACTTTGGGGAGAAAGTTCCCTGTAATCCATGTGGTGTGACCTATAACTGCTCCATGCTGTAGTGTAATATAAGCCTTGGCAGGGGCTTTATACCCACACATGACAGTTGTGGATGTTTTGTGTGTGTCTCACTGTTTGTGTAGGGAGCAATGCATTTTAGGCTAGTCACTCGCAGTACAGGTGAAATGCCCTACTTTGGTAATCCTGCTGATGTCAGTCACTGTGAAATACACCATTGGGGAAGAAGTACCCCAGTAATGTCTGTGGCATGTACTATAACTGCATAGTGCTGTAGTGTAATAAACTCGTTAGGTAGGAGTTCAACTCCCAAACATGACAGGTGTGTGTGTGTGTGTGTGTGTGTGTGTGTGTGTGTGTGTGTGTGTGTGTGTGTGTGTGTGTGTGTGTGTGTAATTCGTATCCTGTGTAGAGGTGAGTGTGTGACACATGTGGCCAATGTGGAGGGGGTTTTGCTCATTACTTTTATGGTGGCCTTACTATATATCACAATGTCAACCATACAGGGATAACAGATGCAAATTAATTTAGCAACCCCACTATTACCCAAAGCACACACTCAACCCATGTGTCATACGCACACACATGCCTAGGCAACAGCCAATATGTGGTTAGTACACTGCATATTGGCCACTGATAGTAACTATGCAGTGATAGCAGTGGGCTACAGAGGGCATGTCACCCTGGCCATCTGTCCAATATGCACTTACGTGCAGACAGTGCACCTCCACCATGTTCTCCAATGGACACCTGCACCACCTGTGGTGCCTCCACATGTGACTCACAACAGACATACCATGCCTGACAATGTGCCCTATATGGACAGATGATACTGACATCAGGGAATGTTGTTGGCATGCTATCAATGTAGGTGAAGGGTAAACCTGCTGTCCATTACACGTTCCTGCCACAGGCGGCCAAGACTGGCACAACTGATGATAAGCTGTGTTGACAACATGGGCCAGACACCCCAGGTACAGTTCCACATGTCACTGTGCATGCATGTGGGAGGTGTGCACATCCCAGGCACCATCCATGTCATGGACTAAGGAACACATACATGGCATGTGGTGGACAGCATTGGCCACACACAATAGTCATCCAGCTGACTGGATGGGGGATGCAATACCCACCTGTGTGGGCTAATGCAGTAACTACAGCCCTGAGCCACAATGCAGAGCATTGTCATGTGGCCTGATACCATGGTATACCCATTGCCTACCCTTGTACAACCTACTGGCACAGTTGACCACCACACACCCGTGTAAACATGCATCCATGCATGTCGGAACTGGCACCCATGCATGTCAGAACTGGCACCCTGTGTGTAAGTGTGTGTATGTTGTATGGTGCGCATGTTCACAGCCACACTCACTACAACCCCCAGGGCTTACTGAAGCATGCTGTCTGATGTCTAACATCTCCTCATACTCTTTGCCCATATGGCCTCCGTATGACCCGTGTGTTGCATGTGATACCTGCACATTGATGTGTTGTGGCAATCCCACTACTGATGAGTTGCACTCCTGGCCCTGTCAAGTGTGTCAATGTGTGTGCATCCCTGTGTGAGTGTGCCTGCATTGACGCTGGCACATGTTCATGCAGACAGGCACATGTATGACACCTGCTGTAGATCTACCATATCCCTGTTGCAGATGTCACTCATCCTGATATATATGTTCTGAGTGCTCCACATCAGGTAACCCATGTGGTGCATCCAATAACTGCATCGAACTGTGATAGCACTACATAGTTGTTGGGAGTTTGATACCCTGTGCTGGTAGATGTGTTACACAAACATGCTTCAGTTTTACCCTCCCACCCCTCCCTGACATGTATCTGCATCTGTCTGCCTCCCCCACTCCCTCTCTGGTGGATGTGGAGACCCACACCTGCCTTCCTTAGGCAGCAGCATGTGTATGTTACATGATGCTCATTATCAGCTGATGGCTTCTGCATGAATTGCAGCCCTCCCCTAGCTGATTGCATGTGGAACAGTTGTGGCAACAATCCCATACCCAATTGCATGGAAACACACTCCAGTACCTAGGAACATCATGGTGGTGTTGGGCCTTTGCAGTCACTGTGAGCAGGAACTAGATTTGCTGTTTGGCAAACAGCATCCCAGATGGATTGGGGATTTACCTTTAACAACATACACTGTGGAAAGTGGGCAACCAACAGGAGGGGGATGTGCCTGACCTGACTACAGACTATAAGTGCTGCTATACTGCATTTGGAGTAATGTTAGTTTAACAGTGTTTGTCTGGATATGCCTGCAGTACAAGTCGCAATACCTCCCATGTCAGTTACATGTATATGAGGAATTCCCATCTGCAGGGTCATCTGCAGACTGGGCAGTGTTGTGCCTGTGGTTTCATGTGTTAGTCACAGTGCATCAATTCGTGGAATGCAAAAGGTAGTGCGAGGATTGCAGTCTGTAGATGGTGAAGGCCATGACAGTTACTGACTTCATATCCCTCATAGGACATATGTTGCAACAAACCCTGTTACAATGGAAATTATATGGGGTTATCACAGTAACATGTCTACACTGGCCCTGTGTATATGCTGTCAGCCACACCTCTGTCAGCCTTTGTACATATGGCGTGCATGAAGTGGTGCATATGTGCTGTACACCATAAATACTGTCATCATATCTGAAAACAAGCCAGTGATATATCAGATTGATACACATGTCATGTACAGTAGTGGTTATATTTCATGACATAAACTGGACATTCTGTGGATGATTGTACAGTACTGAGGTCTGTGTAGTGATGGTGAATGTTGGCAGTATGTGTATTTTTAATATGTACATTAGCCTGTGTACAGACTGTGGTAGATGTCGTTGTTCTAGCTCCCCTTCTCTCAGATGTTACATGCTGCCCCACTGTACGGTACTGTTTTGCCGTACATGTTTGTAGGGCCATACACACACATGTCCCATACCACAGACAGCCATCATGACAAACTGTGTAGCAGCTCAGTATGTGTAGGGTCATTCTGTGAGTGGCACATATGAGGATGGTGTAGAACAGATGTTCCATATACTGTAATATTATGCTAGCTTACCATATGTGGCTGTGGCTGTGTTCACATTGCTTGTGGTTATGCACTGTCACACCCTGGCTGTCGAGCCTGCTATATATGCAGGTACATGTGCATTACCCCATACGAGATTTAGGCCAATGTTGAGCCTGTCTGCCTGTAGCCTGCACAGTGCATTGTTACATGCCTAGCAGCTTAGTGTACTTAACCAGTGGGATGTTATGTGCAGATACTCGCCAGATGTACTGCTGCTGGGCCACCCTTAAATGTTATGTATGTCAGACAGAGCAGTGGGATGCTGTACAGATATATGTCAATATCTAGTGGGTGGTATGTGTCCATGGCACCTCTGTACCAGCGGTCATTATGTGTCAGGCCAGACAGGAGTGTGTGAATCCAACACCTATGGTGCCAAATGTATACCAGTCATTATGTGTTATACCCATCTACATGGCTGTCTACATCCATATTGTCAGGCCTGGTACACATGTGGTGCACTAAGGGATCATGTGTATACCTCTGAACTGCACAGGATATGTCTGAAGCTCCACATATAGTGGCCAATATCTCTGCTGAACTCCACAGGGGCATTACATGCTAGCAGCGGTACCTTACAATGATTTCCTTACAATGTCTGTCAGCAGCCAATGGCACACATGTTATAAACAGATGTCAGCATCCACACACACCATGTCTGTGAAGAAAATCCCAAACACAGTAGCAACAGTCTAGTAATATACCTGCTATACATAGCTGTCATCCCCTTGCACTACTACTGTGGGACTGTAGGGGCTGGCGTATGGCTACACTCCATGTCCTGGACATATAGTGGAAATATATGTATATATACTTATCCAGATAGCCATATATATAATTACACATGTGTACTACATTGAATTACCACTGTCATGGCAACCACCCACTATAACTCCCTACAGCATGTGGCCGTGGTCCCTTTACATTTCCTGTGTGATGGACATCTGTCCTGTGTCTGGGCATCAGTGATACAGGCAGCAGGTAGCAATACCTCTTACAGGAGAACCTGCACACTCAGAGCGGACACATATTTGTAGGAGGTTCAGGAACTACATTCAGACTGTGGATAGAGTTGTATAATGCTTTGCATAGTACTGGTGTTACATGGTGTGTTTGTGTACATATTAGTGTACCTTGGAATGCAGTCTGTTTGCATAGCTCACTACTGTGGGCCTAACCTCTTGCTGGGTAGAGGTATGCCTATCATGCATTTTCCATCCTCCACACAGGTCCGGTGTCAGATACGACACTGGCAGTGTGTGTGTGTTGCATGCTATCAGTACATGGCTACATCCATGTCTATATCTAACATCAATTCCCTGACTAAGGGTATGTTGCAGACTATCCTGTAACACCAGCACCTTGCTTAGTGTATCTCAACAGTGTTCCACATATATGCTTGTGTTCCAGACTCTGTCCCCCATCTACATACCAAGCTGTGCACATAGGTTATGCTGTTGGGGGTTGTTCTGTAGTGGGCTGTGCATGTATCACATTGCCATTGCTGCCATTAGTCCACTGCTGTTGTATCCCCCACACATACAGCGGGGCTGGGGCCATATATGTGTGGGCGTCACCTACACAACACATATGTGCCCTTATGCACTGCAGAGGCCAGTGTATGTAACAGTGGTATATGGTCTTGTATTACTGAGTCCAGGTGGGGAGCACCATAAATTATCTTGGCTGTTACAAATGTGGGGGTATCAGGGGTGAGCTGCCACAAGGTATGTGGATGCACAGTCCTGTATACTCCACGTATATTGACATTACTTACATGACTTGGGGTACTGCATGCCTACTGCCTCCTGCCATACAGACTGTTATGTGCATTATGCCTTGTTATGTTCCGGGAACAACCCATTTGATCACAAAATGTCTTTTGTCACTATTGCACATTCTGAAGAGCTTGGCTTGGACTGCAACAGTTGTGAACCTTTCCAGACTACTGTATAAGTGTAACTGTTTCACAGAAGCAGTACTTCGTTTATATGGTTATCAGTATTTGAACAGCTTTATAATATGACATATAGGACTGTTCTGGTACACAATTAAAGGAGTCCCATTTCTGCAAACCTGTGTGTGGTGTCTTTCCTATGACCTTTCTATGGTTATATGTTGCAGGCAATGATTGACATTAGTATGTGGAGCCCATACAGTGTCCAGTTGTTCAGGTGTAAACTGCAGGCATAGTGGCTGTTCCATATTGTGTACACCTCCTACATATGTATCTTACTCTACATATATCTACATTTGTATGTGTAGTCACATGTATGTATATATATATATATATATATATATATATATATATATATATATATATGTATATCCGTATATGCATATATGTCTGTGTATCTGTATCATGGGGACGTTGACGGCTTCCACATATTACATGTCTTGTGGGAGGCAGTCTGTACTTGGTAGTGTATTGCAGGGGGCATGTGTTTGGCTGTGGGGGGATGACTATTTGTACAAGATGTATAGTGTGTGGGGCCTCTCAACCCCATTAACGGTGCATGTGGACATAGGTGTATTTGTTAATCTGCAATTGCTATCTACAGATGTATGGCCATATATATCTATAGAGATATATTTATCTGCTAACAGATATATAGGTATATGTGTATACATAGTGCTATATATGTATATAGAGTTAGTAAAACAACATATATATTTGAATATATGTGTATCTATACATATATGGGTAGGTTGTATCTGTTAAGGTTGCACTATAGTTACACATGCAGACATCTAGATGTTGGTATAAATTCTCTGTACTGTTGGATGATAGGACTGGCTGATATGTTTCTGAAACATTGAACATCTGTGTATCTGTCATGGCTTAGTGATACATTGGTTTGTCTAGGGTGTGCAGGGTCCTTGGTTTGAGTCTTGCAAGAGCTGTTTAATTTGTTGCTGGCCAGAGCATGGCCCATTGGATAGAGAGTGATTAAGGCACCGTAAAGCAGTTGTAAGCAGGTCTGTGTGTTCTGCCCAGCAACAAAATAAACAGCTCCTGCAAGGCTCATAACCAGGACCCTGCACATCATACACAAAGTGATTTACCACTACGCCATGGCAGATATGCATAATCATGATGTTTTCACATACATATCATCCAGCCTTGTAGATGTATTTGTGTGTGTGTGTGTGTGTGTGTGTGTGTGTGTGTGTGTGTGTGTGTGTGTATATATATATATATATATATATATATATATATATATATATATATATATATATATATATATTCATCTTTAAATGGATATAACATATCTATATATGTAGATATAGGTATAGACATATATATACATATACATATACATACATAAATATATATATATATATATATATATATATGTAAGCCAATAAATACATATATACATAGCTACACATACAGCCATAGATATATATGTATATATCCACATGTCCACATATATACAGCACTAGGAATGCATATATGTCAGCATATATATGGATCACCTTTCAAAGGGAGAAATCCATGTGTCCGGAAGCTGGAAAGTCAAAAGTATGTTCTCAACATTGCACAATCTTGCAATACATGCATCAAATGTGCAATGAGCGAATGTCACTATGCATTCACTCATTGCAGATTAGGCAATTTGGTTGTGGATGCCACTATAGTGGGGATGGGGAATAATTGCCTATCCCCGCTATAGTGCACACTAGGAGTTCATATATCACAGTAAGGGGGTTGTGGGGGGCCCAGTCCCCCGGGGGGGGGGTGCAGGGAGTCATGCCCCCCCGCCATTACGATATGTATTCCAACTTGCAGTTCGAGTGTCAGCGAAGGTGCCTTTAGAACTGCAGTTCTCTTAACTGTGGTGCAGTAAGAAATGACGGGTTAGTCCTTTGGTTTGCAGAAAGGGCCATTCAAAGGATTGATTGTCCCCCTGTCAAAGGTGAACACATATATATCAATATAGGTATTTATGAACATACATCTGTAGATGGAACTGGGAACGTAACCACAACATATATGTCCACATGCACCATTGATGGTTTTTGAGAGACCAAAACAACATACATCTGGCACTGATAGGTATCCCCCCCAGCCAAATATGTCTGGCATGGAATACAATACCAACCTTAGCAGATCCCATAAGCAGGACCCTACACGACAAGGGCAGTACATGTTAACAGTACTACATCCCACCTGTAGGATGTAAGGCTGGCATTACTAATATATCATGCAGTACATTCAAGTGACATGTCATGCTTGGGGGAACCCCCTGGCCAGGTGTAGTAAGTAGCTGAGATCCCTCATACAATCCAATAGCCCTACACATGACAATGGATTCACCAGTGTTGGCAGGGACATCCACAAACCCACCATGTCAGCTGGGAACTACCACCCAGTAGCCTGATGACCTTGGTCTGCAGGGACATGGAACATATCAACAATGAACCCATGGCCAATGTCACTGGGTATGTCAACACACAGGACCCCACCAACGTTGGGCTTGTCAAAGGCAGAGAATACAACCTGAACCTGATATACCTCCTTAACCCAATCATGACAGGTGTAGATGAGGATTAGGAGGTGCACAATGCCTATGTAGATCATAGCAGGCTTTTGTACACCATCCCACTTGCAGGAATGTGTGTAATTGTTATGGGATCTACCTCTGTTCACAGAATATATTTCCACCAGGACTGCTTGGCATATGCCAACATACCACAGGTGCCATCCCATGGACATACAGTCCTTCACAGGTCATAGATGTGTCAATGCCCTCCTCCACACTGTTGAGGTGTGCAGCACTACTCGGGTTGCTATAACTCACTGGGTGTGGCTGTTGTGGCCACGACTGCCATTATTGCAGTTACTGTTGTGTCTATCCCCCCACATACCTGTCTGTAATATTGTACAGTGTATGTAATCAGGTTGTTAGTTGTTGTTTACACCATTCACAGTAGTTGAGCGCCTCACACCCTCCTAAGGGTAGGGCTATGCTACCGGCATTGGCACACATATGTTACTTAGGTGAGGATCGCAGTAGAGTGGGGAGAGGGACATACACCCTGCTGTTAGCATGTTCAATGTTATCCACATTGCAGACTGCATTTATAGCACTGTGCCTATCCTGTCTTATTGGGATTACATGTGCAACTGATGTGTTACCTGCACGGGGACATAATTCCATGTGTACAGTCCTGTACCTGCACTGCATCCAAACCAAAGGCACTGTGTGTTGTACACAGCCAAGGCATGTGTACCACCCACTACACTTACAGGTGTCCACTGTAGAAGGCCTGCTGACATGACTACACCCATCAGCCATGTGGCACATGGACAAACACAAAACAATCAGAACAGATACTGGTGACAACAATACAACATTGTTAATTACAGCTATGATGCATCATGGTTGCAGAGCTACCCCTTCCAAGATATTAGCATTTCACTTTACTGCTGACAACATGCTACACATCATTCCATTGGTACACTGTTGTGCAGTCACCCTGTGCATCAGAACCATGTTAGCCTATCCCTGCATCAATGTTATGGATGTCATTGAGTGGCAGAGGTATCATCATATGCACAGGGTGTATTGCTGGTTTGCCAGAGGCCTAGGCTGAGCCATACAATTGACAACATGTGCGTGTGTGTGTGTGTGTGTGTGTGTGTGTGTGTGTGTGTGTGTGTGTGTGGGCTGAGTATTGTTATGGGCCACTGGTGATGTCGTGTGTGCAGTTATGTGATTGCCCTAGGTTCATTGTTTATGTGTGTGCATCTGCATGCACACAGTTCCTCCATGTGGCTGCTCTATACAGGGAATTGTGGGACAGCTGCAGACTGTGCCTGGCAGGATTTGCAGTTCACCATCTACGGCCACGGACACGGGACCTGTGCCTGGCAGGGGTGCTACAGGCAGTATCAGGTACAGAGCCAGACTAAGTACTGTCCCCTGAGTTTGACAGAAGTCCACTGGATCCAGGTCCCTCCTGGGACTGGCCAGGGCCATGTGCATGTTGTTTGCTATGACGGTCTGTGGACAGCCCCCCCGACAATGCTGGGGCTGGTACTGCCACTACAGAAGTGGCTGTGACTGGTTGGATGTCCATGGTGACCTCAAACTGCTGGTATTGCTGACATATGTCCACATGGCCATCGCAACCATCTTGCCCTGTCCTGATGCATGGACATGACATTGTGGATGAGTTCCAATGTTTCACCTCACCGTCTATCCATGACCTTGGTGTAATTACGGATGGTACCTGCTAGGTCACAGATGCTGTCAGTTACAGAGGTGTGATGAGCCCTCTGTGCCCTTAGACCCTGCCTGGTGTACCGTTCCATTCATGCCTGTGCCTCCATGACAGTCTGGAACATGCGTGTGGTTGAAATAGATGTGGCACGTCTGCCAGGGGCATGATGACCAGCAGTGCTCCTACGTGCACCCCGAAACATCTGCATATGTGATACCCCACCAGACATCTGGCTATGGTTGCTGTGTCCTGACACATGTGCCATAGATACCACACTGTCCTGGCCAATGCCAACCATAGACTGTCCCTCAGCTAGGGACAATGGTGATGAGGTGTGTAGAGGCAGTGTGACTGTGTGCGTGGATGGTGTGGATACATGTGTGTTGTCAATTGGTGGCCCAGCGGCAGCCCCTGATGACTCTTCCTGTGCCTCAACACACCTATCTTCATGGTCACTGTCTGTATCAGTGACATCAGATTCCCTGCAGGGGGGACCCAGCCCCACCTCGCCACCTGTGAGGGGAAAACAGGGAACAGACTGTAAGACCTGTACAACACCATTAAACAGTACATACACACACACACACACACACATGCACATATATGTGCAGACATGACCATACACAGAGACATACACACATGCAGTCGACATACATGGCAATCTATACACTCCACCAGACAGCACCTACAGACAGCTCCCGCAACCTCATAGCACACACAATAGCAGCGATGGTACTGTACAGTATCAATCACATACCTGTAATTGCACACATGTCAGCATGCAGGGCATGTGGGGCTCAACAGCATGCAGTGCAACTGTAGTCAATCCCCGTTACCAACATTATACATGGCTGTGATGCATGGCTTCTGTTTGTAGGTGATGGACCTCCCCCTGGAACTCAGTGCATCCATGTCCACAGCATTGCTGTGCATCTGTTCAGCACCCTGACATGTACTGTGCACCATACCTCACAGGTGTACACACCATTGCAGAATGTGTCTCTGTGTGTCAATTGGGTTTCCGCTGCTGCTCACAGCCTCTGTGTGTTCCTGGATCACATGTGGACACATGTTTAGTGAATGCTTGATGTGTATTCACATATGTCATCATCAGTGGTGCATGTATGAGTGGTAGACTACCATTAGACCAACCACAGACACAATGTACTGTACCTATGGTGAGTGTGGAGACCATTATTGACCATGATTGGGCCCTGGCTGATGTTGCCTATGGTACACATAGGTCCATAGGTGAGTACTGGTCTATTGGTCCTGGGGCCCACATAAGCCTAGCCAGAGGGGTTCCCAGCCATGCACCGCCCACTAATGTTATTCCCCTGTGCCCCTGTCAGGCTATGGCACAGACATGCTACCCAAGGTGTATTCCCCATTCCTCATCCAATTGCCAAGTGTTTCTGTAAAGAGGGCCAATGAGTAGCATTGCCTGACATGTATGGGTAGTCCATTCTAGAGTATGGGTATTCCCCAGGACAGGACCCTATCCCTCCAGTATGTTCTGTGTAATGTGTTGATTAGGTGTCCACTGGAGTGTAGCCACAGTTGTCTGAGATGGACTGTGTATTGCATGTGTTTGAGGCTGGTAATCCCATTTGTGAGGTGTGTGCTGGGTCAGTGCACATGTACAGCATGCATTATGGATAGGTGTGTTAGATGTGTACATGGCCTACATCTTAGCTATGACATGCACAGTGAATTGCCAAGCATAACCTTAAACCATACTCTTCAGCATCCGGCCACTGCCCTGCTGGTATCCCAGAGGTACCTACATTGAGATGGGATAGAGTTGATGTCAGAGGCCACAGCTGTGACATTGCTACAGGGTGGTTGCAATATTACAGTACAACAACAGCTGAAGTCCACAGTACTACAGTTTATGCATTACTGCTTATCAGTACTACACAGCAACATACCCCACATCTCACATATGCATGGTCTACCAGTACACATGCATACACTACAGTAGTCTACTGATATGCCCTGTAACCTTACCTGCATGCTCAATGTGTGGTGTGTGAGTAGCATCCACCTCCATGACTGTATAAGTCTAGAGCTCTTGTGGGCAGGCAGGTGCTACCAGGCTGATGAGCAGCTCCTCCACTCTGGTGAGGGGGGATGGATGTTATAGACCCCCGTTGCAAGGTGGTCACCCCGCATGACAGTGGCACGACGACATACTTGCCGAAGCAGGTCACTACAATGGTGGCGGACCTGCTCATAAGTCTGGCTGTGCATCCCCACATCATTCACCCTGTGGACCACATCAGTCCACATGGCTGTTCTATCCTGCTGGTCCTGGCTTGTCTGTGAGAACAACAGCTGATAGTTGTGGATGATGCTGTTGATGATAATCTCATCCTCAGTGGCACTGTATGCAGGGTTCCTCGGGTGTGCCATACTCCCTAAAAGACATAATGATGGAAATATGTCTGAGCAACTCATATGTCAAGTTTACCATAATACAATACACATATCCTGCCACCCTATCAGCTCCAACATAATGTTCACACTACACTAGTGGTATGTGTCCGGCATGTGTACCATTGGGCCATATATAGTATTGTACAACACTTTCTGCTATGTGGTTATAGACATGCTCCCTGTGGGGACACTAGTGTTGCAGGGCTCTTACGGGGTATTTCACCTGCATGCCATTGTCACTGCCACTATGTTTCCACATATGCATGTGGTAGGCCTGCTATGTGATTGCTACACATCTGCCAGTCTGTGGTATTGGGGATATCTATGCATGCTGTTGGACATGTTCTGGGATTGTGTGGACTATTACAGCCCACATATGTTCCATGACAGTTACACACCAGTATGTGTAGGGGTTATTTGCCAGCAGGAACACCACTCCAACCTAATGTGCACATGTTACCAGTCCACATCACATCTGTGGCCCACCATGGAAACTCATTATCTACTGTTCCATCACTTCCTTCATGTGGAACCACCTCAGGGGATGGTGTCCCCCAATGGAGCACACACAGACATGTGTCTGTCACCCAGTTAGGTCACGGGTATTGTGCATAGGGAGCTCCGCAGAGACATGGGGTATGTGCTACATCACCTGGAGGCATGCAGTACACATACACAAGGTTCGACATGCATGTCCCTCCTGCCCAGCACACAGACCAGGCACCTTTATGTCCATCTAGATGCTGTCATGACTGTCCATGGGTGGGCACCATGTTCCCTTTGTTTCCATGTGGGTGCTCAATGGCCTCCACATTGCAAATGTAACTACCCGTCCACAGTGTTTAACCACTACATGTGTCTTATACCAGCCCTGTATGCTGTCTTGTTTGTCACCCATCCAGACCTACATACCAATATGTGCCAAATACCCTTCACCAACATATATATCCCACATCTCATACAATTGCAATGTGTTCCCAACATGGGTTACACACCTCACTCCACACTCCATCTTGCAGCCATGTACTGGTGTGTAGGTATGTTGCGTATTGATGTGCGATGTTCTCTCAGACATGTCATGGCAGGGGAAATGTATTGACATATATATATATATATACATATATATATATATATATATATATATATATATATATATATATATATATATATATATATATATATATATATATATATATATATATATATATATATATATATATGTATATATATATATATATATATATATATATATATATATATATATACACACACACACACACACACACACACACACACACACACACACACACACACACACACACACATATATATATATATATATATATATATATATATATATATATATGTATATATACATATGTGCATGTATGTGTAGATATTAATTTGTGTTGTTTATATACCTATATGAATGTATAACTGTCCGAGGTTCTGTACACATACACAGCTGTGAATATGTATCACACATATATGTATTTGTATGTGGGGTGCATACGACCATCTGGACCACACTCATGTACCCTCGTTATTTCACAGCTGAACTGTTCGGCCTTGCTGCAACACAGACAGGTGTCACATGTGAACACAGACTAACATTAGGGGGGTATGTATGGTGACAAACATTAGATAAGCATATTATACTGCTATGGCAGTTGGGCATGCTATGCTACACTTTAACATGACTGTCCTGCAGGTGGTGTGGACTCTCACCCATGTGTCTATCATGGCAGTATTAATGCCCCCACCAGCCATTGGCCACAGTAATTTACAGAACACAGATATCATAGATCACAGCTTTGCCATTCACTGCTGGTCTGCACATTTGCCAGGTATGTCCCACTGACCACAGGGACTGACACTACTGTCCAGTGCAGTTGTTGAGCACAACATCATTACAGGAACAAGTACTGATGGCACATATACATCCTTTCACACTATACATCCTATTATTCTATTTCATATACTACATGCCAGTAAATGCATATCTGTTTCACATACCTGTTATGTTGTTTCCACTGTCACACAACCCCGAGCTTTGTGAACTTTCTTGAAGTTTTTTTTTTTTTTCCTCGCTCTCTCTCTCAGTCTCTCCAGTAGAGTGAATGAGCTGGTATGAATAGATTGCAGCATGCTTTTTTTGGTATTTCACATGATCAGGTGGTGGCCTCTGCACCAGTCAGTGTCCACCAGTTGTTAATTGCATGCAGCCTGCTGTGTAGTACTTCAGATAACCACTGTCATGGCAAACCTGTACTATAAAGTGCTGCCTTCTGTGGGCGTTGTCCCTTCACCTTTACATATGGATGACATCCTTCCTGTGTGTGGACATCAGTGTTACAGACAGCAGGTAGCAATACCTCTTACAGCAGAACCTAAAGACATAGGGCACATCCACATTTGGGTAAGGTTCCAGAACTACAGACAGCGTGAGTAGTGTTGTGTGCAATGTATCTTGGTGTTCTTATAGGGTTTCTGTGTACATGGTACTTTTTCATGGAATTTTGTCTGTCTGCATAGCTCTCAACTGTGGGCCTATCCATATGATTTTACTTTTATTTTATTTATTTTACATTTGTTAACCGGGCTAGTCCAACTGGATACATGTCCATTTTCAGTAGAGGCTCCAAACTTGGACAATAAAATTAATACAATAAAATATAAGGATACATGAGCAGGATTTAAAAGTATTAACAGTACGTGTAAACAGGTTATTACAGAAAATGTACAGTGCACAATACAAGAATAAATAAAGGAATGGAAATACAATCAGAGTAGTCAAGAGAAATTAGTAACACAGTTTAAAAAGGAATAGAGTTGCTTAATGATTAGATGGGTTAGGCAGAGTAGAGTATATAGAGGCACTTTGACTAGTCAGGTTTAGAGCATTGACATAGCCATTGTGTTTTCAGGAATACTTTCAATTTGTTTTTGAAACAAGATAATGAGGAAAGTATGGAGAGTTCCTTTGGAAGGAGGTTCCAGGCTTTTCCAACTATGTTAGAAAAAATGGAGTCACCAGCTTTGTTGTTTGTTTTGGTGGTATGTACTAGAAGTTTCTGAGAAGACCTTAAGGATTCCAGGTTTTTATAGGGGTGATTAGTGTTGAGAGGATAAGTGTTTTTGAAGGTTTGTAAAAAGAGTGTTGTGGGCTATAGTAAGCTGATGGAATTTAATTAGATTTTGAAGTTCAAGCCAACCTAGCTGTTTTAAATTAAGGCAGTGATTGGTTCTAAATGGATTTCCAGTTGCAAATCTAGCTATATTGTTGTAGGATATTTCCAATTTGTTGAGATTATTTTTTGAAAGGTTAGTAAAGATGGGTGAGGCATAAAGTAGAGAGGAGATTAAATGAGTGTGTGCTATTGTGGTTCGAGCTTAAGGTAGTAGAAAGGATTTTATCCTATAGAGAGAGAGCCTAGCTTTTTATTGACTGTTTTTATAGTATTATTAATATGGATGTCAAAGTTTAGGTTATTGTCAATGGTGACTCCTAATAGTTTCATGGATGGTTCTGGGGATATAATGGTATTACTGGTAGAGTTTACTGAGAAATGCAATGGAGGGGATTTCTTAGTAGGAGAGAAGAGGAAGAGTTTAGTCTTTTTGGGGTTAAGGAGAAGGCATCTATGTGTGAACCATTGCTCAACTATGTTAAATACTTGTTAGAGTCATCTGCATATTGTATGCATGTAGCTTGGGGGATGGCAAGGTGAAGATCGTTGATGAATATGGAAAAAAGTAGAGGTCCAAGGATGAAGCCCTGGGGGACTCCGAGGTTGACAGGGAGATAAGTAGATAGAGACTTGTGCCATAGTACGGCTTGTTGTCTTCTATCCAGGTAGGACTGGAACCACTTTATGGAGGATGTATCTAGTGACAGGAATTTTAGTATTGTGATGAGAATTTGGTGATTTACCATGTCAAATGCTTTAGACAGGTCAATGAAAAGGGCAAAAGAGAGTTTGTTAAGGTTGCAGTTGTTGTTAATGCAATCTGTGAAGGAGAGAAGGGCAGTTGTAGTGCTATGTGAGGGTCTAAAACCATGTTGACAGTTGACTAGTAGGTTATTATGCATTAGATGGTCAAGTAATTGTTTGTGAATGCATTTTTCCATAGTCTTTGCCAGAGGCGAGAGAAGGGCAATGGGGCGGTAATTGGAGAGTTCAGTGTATTGCCCTCCTTTGTGGAGGGGGATAATATGGGATATTTTCCATAAACTGGGGATAAAACTTTCAGTAATAGTCCTATTGATTAGGATGGAAATGGGATAGGCAATAGCTTTGGCTGATAGTTGTAAGAATTCCGCAGGTAGTTGGTCTGCTGAGGGGGAGCATGGTTTCAGTTTCTGCAGAAGGGTTAGAATATATGATGTTGGGACAGGTTGTAAATGAAAAGTAGGGGGTAAGGTTGATTGTTTGGAAGGTAGATTGAAGTTGCTAGGTGATAGGTGACTGGCTAATGTTTGTATAGCATCTGTAAAAAAGGTGTTAAAATCATTGGCTATGTTTATTGGTGTTTTATGTTCAGTATTTAGAGGATTTGGAGTAGTGGATTGTCCTGGGTGGAGTAGTTGGTTAATACTAGACCAAAATTTTTGCGGTTCATTTGCATGGGCTTGTTGGGATTGGAGGTAGTAGTTCTTTTTGTCAGTTATTATAGCTTTCTTAGTTTCATTTCTTAGTTGCCTAAATGTTTGTTGATTTATAGGGTTTTTAGTTTTTCTCCATTTTGCCCAATGTTTGTTTCTAACATTGATTCTATGTTTGGTTTCCTTAGTAAGCCAGGGAGCATGGTTGGTTTTAGCTCTAACTAGTCTAGTTGGGGCACGATGGTTGAGTATGGCAAGGAAGTTCGAGTTAAAGTAACTTACGGCTTCCTCTAAAGGTAGATTTTTTAGGGGTGACCAGTTGCACGCTCTTAGTTCCAACTGGAAAAGTTCTGGGTTAAAGTACTTTTTAGACCTTATGTTTTTAATTGAAGTTGTGGAGGGTAAATTGATTTTATGTCTGATGATATAGGTAAGAGTGTGGTCACTTAAGTCATCAGGGAGGGTTCCTGAGTCGTAGTTGTGAGGATGATGGTTAATGAGGATCCAGTCTAGTAAGGTTGATTTCCTGTTAGATTTATTTATCCTGGTAGGGGAGGTGATGGTTTGGGAATATCCATAAAGGTTAATATGGTTTGATGGGAGGCTGCCACAGAAGCAGGTCCAGTCAATATTTGTGTCACCTAGAATAATGGTTTCTTGAGGCAGGTTTTGGGAAAGCCAGCAGTGTATGTTTTCTATGGTTGCTATGTTATTTCCAGGAGATAGATATATACAAATGACATAGATGGATTTGGAATTGTTAAGAAAAAGTTTGGAGATAAGAATTTCAGCATTAGAGTCTATAGGTGGTTTGCAGTTATGAGTAGTTAATTGTAAGCTAGGTTTATATAGGATAGCTACCCCTCCACCTTTCTTGGATGTTCAGTCTAGTCTCAGGATATTATAACCAGGTGGGATGATTTGATTGTCTTTGGTTGAGGGTTTTAGCCAAGTTTCTGTTAAGCAGAGAATATCAAAGGAATAGATTTCTGTTAGTGCTTGGAGTTGAGTTACTTTGTATTTAGACTGCGTATATTAAGATGAGCAATTAAAAGTGAGTTAGATGGTCTAGAAAGGGCTTGGGTTGGTGATTCTTTGAGGTTGAGGAGAGAGATGGGAGTTGTTGGGGGGCCTGGGTTAGGGTGGATATCACCATCCTTTGTAGAGAGTAATAGGCTTAGATAGTATAGGTTTTTGAATATAATGTAAAGAGCTAGACATTTTTTGGCAGTTGAATTGTTATGCTTTGTATGTAGAGTTCTATGATATTTAGGTAGTGTGTAATTAGATGAGGATGTTATATTAGTGTGACTAAAAAGTACAGGTGAGTATGGAGAGGTGGTTTCTTTTTTTGGATAGTTTAGGTTTGGGTTTAGTGGCTTCTCAATTGAGGTGATAAGATGAGTGAGGATTAAAGGAGGTAATAGTGAGAGAGTCAATAGGAATGTAATATAGGATGGGATAGGTAGACTATTCATTATTAGGATAGATATTTATACGTTGTTGGTAGACAAATAGTAATATATTAGGTGGAGATGAGAGAGTGAGTAGGGTAAGATGTGATAGGAGGAGAGTAATGAGAGGGTAATATTAGAGGAGTTAGGTAATAGGAGAGTTACTAGAATAGAAAGAGAAAGAGAGTAGAGTTATTAAGAAGAGAATAAGTGATATCCCAGGGGATTATTAGAGAGTACAGGTGAGAGAAAATAGGTGTGGTTAGAAGGTAATGGAAAGCGGAAGGGGTGTGGTTGAAGAGTCACAGGAACAGGAAGAGGTGTGGTTTAGGAAGTATAAAGGTAGGACCCCTGGGGGTGGGTGAGATTTGGGGGTAGGGTGGAGAGCGGAGTGAGCCCATAGGGCGAACGGAGCGGGTAGCAACAGATACTAAAACAGTTAAAGAAAAACAATCAGCTAGGCTAATTCTAGTGATAGAAAGGAAAAGAAATAGGGCCTAGAAAGTGTCAGTAGTCTATATATGTGTAGGGGAAGAACGGAAGAGAAGAGAAATGGAGAGAAGACTAGGGAGGTGTCAGTGGACAGTAAAATAGAATTAAATAGGAAAAAGGGGAAGTTATTAGCACGTCAGAGACTACTGGATATAAGAAATGGGGTAAGGGGGTGATTTAAGAGGAAAAGTGGGTAAGAGTAGAGAAAGTCTGGAATTAGGGTGCCACCTAGTGGGCAAGTCTAGTATAGCTAGGTAGATTGAGAGGGAGTAACAATGGTAGACTACAGATTAGAGCGTGGGAATGAAAAGGAAAAAAGGGGGAGGTCTATTCAGGTGGGAGGGAAGAGATTAGTGAAAGGTTATGTAGAAGGGGAAAAAGCACGGGCTGCTGGCTGTCCTAACTCAGGCCTAGGTATGACATGTAAGAATTGTCACTAGAGAGACTATCATGTTGGAATTATTCAGCAGACATACTTTACTGTTTTCCTTGAGAGGAGATTTTAGAAGTATTATGCAATGAGGTGACCCGCAGATATTTGGAGAGGGTTCCTAGCTTCCTGCTGACTGGCACTAGAAGCCTGGAAAGGGTAGAGTATCTTTAGGAGGCAAGAAAGACAAGATAGAGGATAAGACACATAGATAATGCAACAGGATAGAGTTTCACAACATAGCAATAATCAAACTTTTACACAATTCTTACAGTATCCAGATTAACATTTAAAAAAAAAATAAATAAATAAAGAGCATATGCATAGTAAGATTGAAAGTCATGTGCAGGGACATAAGAACTGGTTAGCAGTAATACATAAGTCTTAGTTATCAGCAATGCAAGATTATATAATGCAGCTCTTGTGTATCCTTTTGTATGATGATATTAAGTATTAGCAACAGTTACAAATAAAAATGAATTCTGTTCCAGGGGGATTGTCTGTTAGGTTTTGTCTGTGCACCACAAAGGTATTGTCCCAGATATATCTGTGGCAGTCTGTCTGTTGAGTGCTATCTGTACATGGCTACATCCATTTGTATTTCAATGCCGTATCCCTGCATAAGGGTATGCTGCAATGAATCCTGTAACACCAGCAATTTCCAGGGTGTGTAACAGCAATACTGCAAATATGGTCCTATGTCCCTGCCTCAGTCCTCCACATACATGCCAGTCTTTGTCCTGATGTGATACAGGAAGGGTTGTTAGGTAATGGCCTATCATCATTTATCACTAGCATTACTGCTATCATCTCAGTCATGTCATGGACTCCCACACCAACTGTTGGGCTAGGTCTATATATATATATATATATATATATATATATATATATATATATATATATATATATATATATATATATATATATATATGGGGGCAACAGCTTGAGAACACATATGTGCCCTTGTACATTCCAGAGGTAAGTGTGTGGTACACAGTGTTCCTTACCCTTGTACAGCCTTTTATGGGGGGTTCTATGCCAGTAACCAAGGCTATGGCACCTTTTCAGGGATATAACTAAGACAAGGGTCATTCAGTGTGATACTGAGATGTTAGGTTAAGCAATGTTATGTACAATATACTGTGACATTAACACAAGTGCTACTTTTTCCCCTAGGGCTTGACTACCGGGTGTAATTAGAGGCTGCTGAACTACATATGTAATTGTTAATTGTTACATATCCTGAAGGCAAAACCTGTTTCTACTGTTGTATTAATTGAAGGCCTTGGCCTAGACAGCACAGTATGATATATATATATATATATATATATATATATATATACACATTGCTTGCATCTACTGCTTTGTGTGGGCATTGCATTCATGACTGATTACATATTTCAAACCTTATGTGGAGTCAGTACTGGCATACATTATTGTATAGTACAGGAATAAAGGTTATCTGTGTATGCATACTTGTGTGTCATGTCTTGTCCTTTGAATTGTGGGTGGGTATATGTTTAATGTCAGTATTCTCATTGGTGGGAATGGTTGAAACACTACACATTTCACAGGTGCCAGTTGAAGGGCTTGTGGCTGAGGGATATAATTTGCACCCAGTACTTCCACACTACTTCTACATATGTATAGCTGCAGATACCGTTTGTGTGTGTATATGCGTATGTACCTATATATATATATATATCTCATATGGCTATATCTATATATATGTATCTATAGATATATACATATATATATATATATGTATATATATATATATATATATATATATATATATATATATATATATATATATATACACACATACTTATGAACATATGTATTGTATCTATATACAATTGATATTATATGATTATGTGTGAGTCATACATTAATATATAGCTACATATATCTATCTGTCTACATTTACAGATATATATCTGTCCATATGTCCATGCATGTTCAGCTCATGTTTTGGCCTGTTCCTCATTCACTTGGCAATTGTCATGGATGATAGCAGCATTGAAGTCAGTAACTAGCAGCATCACTTTTGTGTTTCGGATTTCATCTCCTTCTACATATGTGTACTAATACATTTAACCATGTAACTAGCAACATTTTAAGTGTATCAGAGCATTAGTTGACATATATCCCTATTTGTACCCACAGTGTGGCATACTTTGCCCAGACTTCTTGCATTAACAGGTTATGTGGTGTGATAATAATACATTTCCTGTACTGTTGACTGATTGTGCTGCATGATGTTTATGAAAACATTAGGTTGTGTGTATCTGCCATGGTTTAGTGGTAAATCACTTTGTGTATAGAGTGTAGGGTCCTGGTTTTGAGCCTTGGAGAGGCAGCTTATTTTGTTGCTGGGCAGAACAAGGGACATTTGCTACAGAGTGATTAAGGCACTTTTAAGGGGTTGTAAGCGGGTTTGCCCGAGTTTGCGCAATGGTAAGCACTGCTAACTGCTGTTTATGTTTCCTTACAGTCAGTTAGCTTCGAATTTCTCAATCTGTGTAGGCATAGCTTACCCCCCCCCCGCAAACCCGCTTAGCGCTGCTTAACAGTGCCTACTGCCGCTTACTCCCGCGCTAATTCCTTTAAAAGAAAAGAAAAAGGGGTTGATAGGACATTGGTGAAACACGGGGCACAAAGAGGTAAAGACAGTAGGGAAAATAGTTGGGTATGTGCAGGAAATGTATAGGAAAGGTCCATAGCTGCCCATTTCTTCTACAGCAACAGCTGTGCATATACACTATATTCGCAGGTAGATTTTGACTCTGAATCCCCTGGGGGAGGGGTGAGGATGACATATATTCATTGTGATGCCAATTAGACCAGATAACATGTGTCCAGTGGACATGTGTGCGAAATGGACAGCTATGTGTGGGGTGTGATTTTTTTTTTGTGGGACCAGCTTGCTCTTTTTTTTTTCAGGTGAGAGTGGGATGTTGGGGAGGGGTAGTAGGTATATTTGGGGAGGTAGGTTGGGTAGGTTAACAGACATGACACACAAGATGCATACAGGGACGGTATATGACACATGTGGGGGTAAACACCTTGGACGGGGGGGTATTTGGAAGTCGCAAGCCCATGAACCCCCAACTGGAAACAGTGGGCCTGAGGTCCCCACCCATGGGCAGTCACCACTGCACCTTCATGGCCCCGAAGGTGGCTATGCTGAGGGCTGTGTAGGAGGGGCAGGCTCACCCTCTAATAGTGCCACTCGGCCCTCAAGCTGGCGTAGCCATTCTCGATACTCCAAGTCAAGCTCCTTATGCACCACGGCGCAGACCTGTTGACAGGTGACAGGTTCCCCTCTGTGCCCGCTCCAAGGGGGGGTGAGCCCCATCTCCTGTAGCGGTTCCACCCGAAGGTTGCACATGGCCCATAGAGGAGGAGGTCTCAGGCTGGGCCCCAGATGTGCTGATGCCCGGTGTCATGGCCAGCTGAGGTGGGACTGGTGGGTCCGCTGGGACTGGCCTTCCCATACAAGCTGTGTTGTCACAGGTTTATGACAGATATGGGTTAGTAACAGTCAACAGCATTCAGGATTAGTTATAACAGCATGCATAGGTATTCCCATTAACCCAACACACCAGATTTAACACAGTTGCAGAGCAGGCAGAACACATGCATATATGGAACAACAGTGGCCATTACAGGTGCATGCAGGTTTCATTGACGACAACAGGCCACCAATATGGGTGTATTTTCACATGGCACATGCATAGAAACAAATTTGAATATTTATACGCCATTAGGACATATGTCTCAACAAAAGTATGGAGTGTACACATACCAGTTGAGGAGTGTCACTGGGTTATTATGCACATATGGTAGGGGTGAGATAGAGACTTCAATTAAGTAATATATCCTTGTAATTTACACAACATTCTTAGTCACTGCAGTGGTCTTTCCCTTACATGTATTATTACACTCCACAATGGCCTTATATTGTACACTGGTATGTTTATAAGTTATTATATACGTGACCTGCATCTTACATACAGTCGTGACAGGCTGCAGGTGTTAATGCAACATATGTTGAGTATTGCTGACATACACTTTGGGTGAGGTTCTAGAATGACAGGTTTGTTTCCGTTTACATTCTCTGATTATGTACACATTTGAATATCAGTTATATGTCATTGACAACTGCCTAGATTTCTTGGAACATCACACTGGATTTTCAGGGGAAGAGGGTACTAAGCTGGTGATATGAGCCATTTATCTGGACATGCTGGACAGATTGGAACAGTTGTGGGGTATGAATATGCATACAACGTACATTTTGAACATTCTAGCAAATTCTGTACTGTTGTTGGGTGTAAGTATGCATACAGCTTTCTATCTGGACATTGTATCACAATCTGTACAGTTGTGGGGTATGATTATGCATACAGGATTCAGACCCCTGCTGTGAGTGACAAACTATTATAGCTAACATCACAGTACACTATTCTATCAGGGAATTGATGTAAAGCTTTCAAGTGTTTTCTATCTAAGCCTCCCTAACTTGTACAATATAACTGACCTCTTGGCAGTTTCAGCATTGTTATGCAGGAATTCATGCCCATTTTATCTGCATACTATGGTGTGGGTGACACTGCTTAAGATACAACATTACTATTTATAGTATGGAACAGATCGCCAACATATGAGAGAAGAGTAAACAAAAGCACTCCAGGGGTTATACCTTTATTCACAGACTATTACACATTTATTTCTACTGGTACAACACGTTCTAAGGCTCTTATATTTATTTGTTATGACAATACACGCAGACTAATTACTAACATGCCTCATGATGCAACCTTTGCAGCCTAGCATCATGGGCTTGCTGGTTCACAGCCCACTCATCTGCAGCTGTCAGAAAAATGCAGTGATATTTAGCCAAACCTATCCATAGTATACACAAGCTAGGCAATTATTTACTACTTAGTAGAATGAGTACTTACTCAGCCCTGGGGCATTGGGCATCTGCCGAGAATCCTGGATCCACTGTTCCAGTACATCCCTCCTCTGCCACTTCAGGTCAGCATGGTGGTGCCTGACCTGCTCACCCATCCGGGGATACCTGTGGCACTGGTGAGGTCACGGGCGAGACTGTCCCAGGCCTCCGTTTTATACTGCGAGCCCTGGTACTGGCCCTGCAGTAGTCTCTGATCATAGTGTTTTACCAGGAGCCATACCATGATTTTTGACTCCTGTATGCCCCAGCGCTGCACTGTAAATCGAGTGCCTTCACCCACACCAGCCATCCTGCCTGCAGTAGGAAGCTGTAACCAGTTATGGGTAGTATTCCCAGCTGTGGGATTTAAATAAGGACATTTTCTCACACTTCCCCGTGATTGGCCAGTTTTGAAAAGCCTAAGCTATGGGCAGACCTGCTTACATGAGATTGGCACTGCTTAAAGAGGTATACCACTAGGCAGATTGAATTGGCTCACCTACACATTGCTTACACTTACTAACTTGAGCTGTGCTGTGGTTAGCATTGCTTAATGGTTAATTAGCACTATGTTTGCCATTTGCAATGAATTATTCTTCATTACAGGTTATATATGTGTGGTATCCGTGATTCATGTGTACATACACTATATACAATAACACCTCCAATCTATGCTTACTGCAGTACTCCAGTTCACACATTTATGTCCTGTGGCAGGTTATCCAACATCATACTGTACACAGATACAGTTCACATGTTTGGTTTGATTTTCCTGTGGTGAGATTTAGTTTGCTGATACCTCATGCATATCTATTGTATGATGGCTTGGTGGTTAACTACTGTGACTATAGTGTACAGAGTCCTGAGTTTGAGCCTTGCAGAGGCAGTTTAATTTGTTTCTGGGCAGAACATGGCCCATTGGCTCCAGAGTGATTAAGGCACTTTAAAGCAGTTTTAAGCGGGTTTGCGTGGGTTTGCATGATGGTAAGCACTGCTAACCTCTAGTTATAGTTTCTTACACTCAGTTAGCTTCTACTTTGCTTAATCTGTGTGGGCAATGCTTACCCCGGCGCAAGCGCACTTGGATACGTTTACTGCTGCGTATTTGTGGTTAGACCTGCTTACTTGTGCCTTATTCATTATGACACCAACACTTCACATGTGCATTTCATGCAGTACTCCAGTTCACATTTAAATGTTATTATGTAGGTTATACGGCAAAATTATGTACAATTATGTTCATATACAGATTTCCCATGGAAAATGATTTGTGCTGCAGTGGGACTTGAACCGGGAATGCCTGTTCGTTAGGCGGATACTCTAACCACTCCACTATTGCTGTGCTGCTTCATTTGCATATATATTCCTTGTTATCCTATTCAGCCTTTTCAGCTGCTTTCACCGTAGCTAGGCAATTGGCAAACCTGCGCATGTACGATTAGCTGTACTCGGGGTTTTAAAAGAATTAATACTAGGATTTCTTCATTTTATTTCAATGTACTGTTGCTGTTGAACACATGGGGACTACTGGTGATGTGCAGACACCTATGAGTGGTTTTGCTCATTTATTTACACTTTCTTCTGTTCTACTTTGCAAGGGTGTGTTTATTCTGAGAGCTCTGCCCTCAGACACGCCCCTCGCACTCGGCCACGCTCAGTGTAGGATTTGGAGCTCCGGCAGTGCGGCTTTATTATTATGTATGGCGCACTGCCATCCTCCCCTTAAACTGCCGCTTACAAGCAGGACAAGTTTAGTCCTGCATGGCGGATTAGTGAATCTGGGGGACTGTCTCTCTTTCTGTAGCCACGGTTCTTGTCACTCAATACATTTCTGCCTTTTGCATAAGTGAGTAATATAAGACTTAAAATAAACTTTCTTTCTGTGGTTTCTCCAGACAGATATTAGAATTTGAATAAGACAGACAAATAAGCAGGAGTTTCTCTAAGGAGATTTTCCCATTCTCAATGGAATCCCTAAACAAACAAATTTCTTGGATAACAGTAATAAGTTATAATTATGCCTTATCTATTCACACGGTGAAATGCAATTTGCAGACAGTATAGTGACACTTGCAGGACAGTCTTTAAGCACAATAACTTAAAGGATTCAGACGTATCATTACTGGTTTTGGCAGGCAACACTGTAAAATAAGGTAAATAAAATAGTCTCTTGCTACTGGTGCAGGTATACTCATAAAGAAGTGTTTTTACCAAATTGGCCCCCATGCAGTCCAACAATCCAGGTTCGATGGGCTGGAAGCAATAATGCATGCCAACCATAACCTCTTCCTTTTCCTTGCTACTCCCATAGGAAAATGTGGATCCCAATCCTCTCATTCTCTTGAGGTACACCTCTCCCAACAGCAGTGCAGTCTACTGCCTACACACTCTCCAGGCTCCCTCAGAGTGCTGTCAGTGAGTCTCTTACACTCTGTAACTTATGAAACATTGATGATTCCACAAGGCACTTTTAACTCATTCTCATTACTGATGGGCAGCCATGAGAAAGTGCACAAAATATAAAGTGGTAGAAACAGGTGGCTTGTAACTATAACTGCATATTGTAGCTCATGGGGGTATTGAAGAAATATCAGGAGTTAGGCCTGCCCCCTCCCCCTGTCCAACTGCAACACAAGGCACAAATGAATGCACACAGCATCTGAGGCTGCACCAAATATTATGCCCTATGTTCTGTGACATTTGCTGTCCTTCACACTATGAGTCAGGCAGACAAATCAAGTAGCACAACATGATAGTTATTTGCATTCAACCATGTTATTTGCCTGAACATGATGAAAACTTATTCTTTCAAACAGATTTATTGTATGCCATACTGCTGGTGAAGTAACAGTTGTAAATTATGTCCTTGCAAAACCAATAGAACACCAAATAAAGAAAAAAGTGCTGTCAATAACCAAAAACCAAATCCTCAGCACTTTGATTTTGCACCAAATAAGCACAAGCAGGCAAAATCTTCCCGGAATGATTTAATGCAGCAATAAAGGCTCTCCAAATCACACAAAATAAACACAAGCAGGCAAAATCTTCCCAGAAAGATTTAATGCAGCAATAAAGGCTCTCCAAATCACATCAAATGTGATTTGGAGAGCCTTTATTGCTGTATTAAATTGTTCAGGGAAGATTTATTTATTTATTTGTTTATTTCAGTTTGATTACCAGGGAGGTCCACTGGGCTCATTTTCAGTGGAGGCCCGGGGAGAAAAGCTTCGCATTACATAGAGATTATACATGGTTATTCACATAAAAATCTGCATTACATAGTGATTATACACAGTTATTCACATAAAAATCAAAATTAAGTGAGGTAAAAATATATATGCAGTTATACACAGTTGTTTACATAAAAATCCAAATTAAATGAGGAAGAGTACAATTAAATAAAATTGTGTTACACAGTATGTTCACGGTTACAATCAATGTAAAGAGAAACACAAATCAAAGATGATTAAGAGTTAGAGAACAACATAAGTTATATGGTTTCATGGTGTCAAATATTTATGACAGCATTATATAGAGTAGGAACAGGGAATTTATTGAGAATAAGTTGAGGGTGCAGAATTCAATTTTAAGCTAAAGAACAGGAATAAGTTGTTGCAGATTATATTTTTAGCTAAAGAAGTTAGAAGGTTAGAAGTTCACAGCTGAGGAACAGGAGTATGTTTCCAGGTTAGAAGCTATTTGAAGTGTATGGAAGGAAAAGGCAACTGGGAAAGAGGGGGAAAGAGAAGTGAAAGAGAGCAGAGGTGGTAGAGGTTGAAGAGGGTTGTACAGGAGATTGCTTTTACTGTTATGTCAGGTTAGGTTTAGGCTCAGAGGTAGAGAAAAGTTTGTGGGGAGAGAGAGAGGCATAAGGCTATGTGGGGAGAGAGCAGTTGCATTTCCATTTGGAAGAAAGGTAGGAGTGTAGAAGAGATTTAAAGGTGTCAAAGCTTTCACAAGTCCTTAGGGAGGATGGCAAGGAATTCAATTTTTTAGCTAAAGAAAAGGATAGCAGATACTGCCCAGCAGGACGATTGGGTTTACGGACAGTGATTAGGTTTTGGTGGGATGATCTTAAAGATCTTGGAGGGGAGTATGGTTGGAGGATATTGGATAGGGCTAGGCACTTAGTAAGTTGAAAAATTAGTTTATGGGCTGTAGTAACTTGGAGATAATCTAGATGGTTGGGGAATTCAAGCCAGTTTAACAAATGAAGGGCAGTACAGTGATGGGAGGAGAATTTGGCTTTGGTGGCAAATTTAGAAATTTTATTATAGCAGATTTCCAGTTTGGAGGAGAAAGATGCAGATAGGTTAGATAGGAGGGGAGCACCACATAAAAGTGAGGGAAGCAGATAGGTAGTGGCAAGGGTTTGTCTGGTGGGAGGGGAAAGGAAGTGGATGTTTCTGTATAAAATACTAAGTTTAATATGAGTTTTCTTAATGTTTTGCTGGATGTGGGTGTCGAATTTTAGGTGTTCATCGATAGTTACCCCAAGAAGTTTAGCGAAGGGAGAGACCTCTAAGGCAGTGTTGTTGTGGCTTACAATTTGGAAAGAATGTTTATCAAGAGGGGAGGCTTTTGATGGAGAGAATAACAGAATTTTGGATTTGTTGACATTTAGTGAGAGGTGGTTTTGGAGCATCTATTGTTCAGTGGAGGAGAAGGCAGTTTGAGTTATTATTTGTAGTAGAGGGAGGGTGGGGTGCGCAGCAGATTAAAGTGGAATCATCTGCATATTGTACAATTTTGGTATTGGGTATGGCTTTGTGGAAGTCATTAATGAAGATGTTGAACAGCATTGCACCAAGTATAGATCCCTGAGGTACCCCAGTGGGGTTTGGAAGGAAGGAGGAGGTGCCCTTCCCCCATTTCACGGCTTGAGATCTACCAGAGAGGTAGCTTGAGAACCAAGATAAAGAATTATTGGAGACATGGAGGCTAGAGAGGTGGTTTAAGAGGTGGGTGTGGGAAATGGCATTGAATGCTTTGGACAGGTCTAGTAGAACTGTAAAGACAATGCTACCAGAGTCACGGGCAAGATTTACAGTGTCTAAGAATGAGAGCAGGGCAGTGGTAGTACTATGGCCAGGTTGGAATCCGTGTTGGGTTGGTGTAATTTGTTGATGTAAGGCTAGGTATGTCATAAGCAGTAGTTGGATACATTTCTCTAGGATTTTAGAGATAGGGGAGAGGATAGCTATAGGGCAGAAATTAGAGATGCTATTGTTTTTGCCTCCCTTATGGAGAGGTAGGATAAAGGCAGCATGCCATAGTTTGGGCACATAACATTCCTGTATGGATCTGTTGATTAAGATGCTGATAGGAAGAGAAATACTGTCTGCGGCTATTTTTAGGAATGAAGATGGAATATTGTCAGGGGCATTGGTGCAAGGTTTTAATTTACAGAGTAATATTTTTATGTGGGAGGTAGAGATGGGTGTAAGTTCAAATATAGGTGGGGGATTAGAAGCAGAGAGTTGTGTAGGGGGTGTGGAAGATTGGATGTGTTGGGAGGGTGGGTTGTTGTTAGGGAAGGTCTTGGTCAGATCAGTGATGGAGTTGGTAAAGAAGGAGTTGAACAGGGAGGCTATTTCAGAGTCAGATTTGTTTGAGTGAGGGCAGAGGTTATTTTTGGTACCTGGTTTGAGAAGAGAATTAATTAAGTTCCAAAAATCTTTGGGGTTGTTAAATTGGTTGGACTGGAGTTTAATATAGTAGGACTTTTTATCTCTAATGATATGTTTTTTAACAAGGTTACAAAGTTGTTTATATATAAGGAGAGTTTCTGGCTGCTTATTTTGGTGGCAGGTTTTCCAAGATTTGTCCCTTTGTAGCATAAGTTTTTTGGTGTCTTTGGTTAGCCAAGGGGTGTACTTAGTTTTGACCCTCCTTGTTCTTGGAGGAGCTAGGGAGATGAGGATGCTTAAGAAGGTAGAGTTGAAGAATTCTATGGCATTGTCTAGTGGTAAAGTTTTTAGGGGTTTCCAGTTTGTTTGTTTTAGGGTATCCAAGAAGGTTGTGGGGTTGAAGTTTATGAGGTTATGGGTGTGGGTATATTGGTATAGGTGAGGAGAGGAGTGAGTAGCTCTATGGATGAAAGATGGCAAGTGGTCACCTATAGGGTCAGGAGTAGTGCCAGAGTCTATGACTTTGTTGGGGTCAGATACGAGGATCCAGTCTAGAGTTGTACCTGGAGGGTTAGTTTTGTTGGGTCTGGTGATAGAGTTAGTTAGTTGGGTAAAGTTGAATAGATTGATGGATATAGTGGGATTTGGGTTGTTGATTTTATTCCAGTCAATATTTACATCTTCAAGCATGAAGGTCTCAAGTTTTGCCTGTTTGTGCTTATTTGGTGTACCATCAAAGTGCTGAGGATTTGGTTTTTGGATATTGATGGCGCTTTTTTTCTTTATTTGGTGTTCTAGTTGTAAATTATGCTGTCATACCCCCAGCATTGAGGCTTTTGGCAAATCAGCATAGAGTATGTTTGCTAACTGCACCATGCAAGTATCTGTTGATAAACACCACCTTGCAACTAGACATTTCTGACTAAAACTCCAGCCCTAGGTTATGATTTGCTTTTGTAACAAAGTCTGACAGTGGAAGCACTCAAAACAGATCACAGCACTTAAAGCTGTTTATTATATTACTTAACATGCATTATATATAATATTATGAAAAAGTAAGGCTGAGAAATGGGAGAGAGGAATATAAAAAGCCTATAACAATGTCAGAAAAATTAACAAAGCTCATCTGTTACATGAAGGCAGACTGAGAGGTACTGGGAAAAACCAAAAGAAATAAGCATTGGAAGAAGGCTGATAATGCTAGAGTCCTGGCAGAAGATGATATTTATGTCTGCATCTACAGATAAAAAAGGAAACAAGGTGCCATTTTGGGATGATAGGCAGGTATAGCTGGAGACATATCAATAGATGGCAAAGTTCCTTTGAAGGTAGTAGGAAAAGAATTCCTGGGACGTCAATTCAATATGGCTCACTGTCTGAGTGAGCTGCCTGCACATTTGTTAGTGAGACGTGAGTGTGGCATAATTGCTAAGGTCTTCACCTTATAGGCACAGGGTTTTATTCTAACGTTGAAATATTAGCTACGCTTAAAATAGCCCTTCAGGGCAGTTAGCCTACGGTTTGCCTATTTGTTCATGGCCTTCATTTGGGAAAAATTACTATTTTTGTTTTGCAAACTGGGGAGGTGCCCCTGGACAGAAGGAGGGGCGATGGTAGTTCCTTTGCACAAAGTGAATCTAGGAAGCAACTGGACAGTTAAACACCTGTTGATCTCACTTCCACTCAGGGAAGTTATGGAAACAATTATGTATGGTAGGCTGATGGAATTCATGGCTGCAATTTTTTTTGAGGTTCCAGCAGCTAGGCTTCATATATCAGAGGTCC
>NC_056737.1:215173768-215448768 GCF_019279795.1 Protopterus annectens
ATTAATAAATATGTAGTTTTAGAAAGGATTTTATATATATCTGGTATAATACCATCATTACCCGGTGCTTTGTTTGATTTAAGCTTATTTATTTGTGTAATAACTTCTGTATATGAAATACTCTTGTCCAATAGTTTAATCTGTTGTTTATTAAGCTTTTTATTCATGTTTGTGGTTATAAACTCCTTTATTTTATCTTTAGGTTCCATGTTAATGTTGTTATGGTTAATCTTGTGAAAGTGATTTCTAAATTCGTCCAGTATTTCTGGTATACTAGAAACATTCTTCTTTTTCCTTAGAGAAAAGATTTCTTTGATATGGTTTTGTTTATTCAATCTTTTTGTTTTATTTTTAAGTCTATGTAAGTATTTGGGGCTTATTGAATAAGACAAAAACTTGTATTTCTCTAAAGTTATTTTAACTTTATGAGTTAAAATTTCTTTGTATTTCTCATTTAGTTTGTTTATTTCTTCAATAACTTTCTTGTCCATGATATTTTCTTTATTATTATGCTTATAAGAGTCCAGTTTACTTTGAATATCTAACAATTCCTTATCCCAAGATTTCCTTTTGTTATTATACCATCTGATACTTTGTCCATATAGATATGATTTTAAGGCATCCCAAACATAGACAATGGAGACTTCAGGAGTATTATTTATGTCTAGAAAATGTTGTACTTCTGAAAGTATATATTCTTTATAGTCTTTTAGCTGAGTTAAGTATGCTGGTATCCTTTTGATCTGAACATTATGAGTATTTTTATCATGAATTCAAAAACAATTGAGTTATGATCAGATATAGGACATGAAATGATTTTGGAATTAATTAAATCTGTTACCATCTGGTTAGAAATAAAGACCCTATCTATTTTTGAATAAGTTTTGTATCTGTTAGAAAAAAAGGTGTATGGTAATGATTTTGACTCTATCTGATTATTAATATCATTCAAATGATAAGAATTAGCAAAATCATTTAAATGTTTTGCATTAGATGTAATTCTTCTTTTCTTTATAGTGGTAGTATCACTTTCATGTAGTATACAATTAAAATCACCAGCTAAAATAATATCCCTATAGAGAATGATATGATCTTATCAATATGATGTTTCACTGTATTAATACCAATTCCAGGTATCCAATATACATTAATTAAAGTATAAGTCTTCCCATTAATTTGTATTGTAACCATACAAAACATTCCTTTGTCATCCTGATAAGACTTAATGGTTTTAGGAATGGGCATACTTTTATTCCATAAAATAGCCACTCCTCTTTTTTCTGAGTGTGCTCTGAACTAACCAATACTGTATACTTATTAGTGGCTAGTTTATCAATATCTTTTTCAAGAGATGGGTTTCTTGCAGGAAGACTAGATTGGCCTTGTGTAGATTAATGTATCTTATTAGGCTTGCCCTTTTACACGGATTATTCAATCCATTAATGTTTAAAGAAATTCCTTTTAAAGATGTCATTTGGCATTTTTAAAACTCAAGAATCTTATGATCGAAATAACAAATAACCAGATAAATAATGTTACATCTCCTCTTTTAGGTGTACCTTTAAATATAGCTGTATTTATTAAATCTCTTATGGGATTTTGTATAGGATTCAATTTTGTTTGTAGTGACAATGAGTGTACAAAATATATTGTGGATGTCAAAACTATATACATATAACAATGAACAAGTGAAAATAATGTAAGGATTAAACCTTGCATCCCACCTGGAGTTGAAAACTCCAACTTAGAGCAGTATTTACTACTCAAGTTAACCCCTACCCTAAGCAGCAGTACCTCAGCTACCACCTTATCAATTTAATACTAGTTATATTTAACTGAGGTTAACAGTTTTCAATTCAATTATCTATCAAGACAAAACTACACATTTGGTAAAACAGCATCATATAAACTAAAATAAACTTTTTTTTTTTTTTTTTTAAAAACTGTTCATACTATTATATAGATCTATGTAATATATAACACTTGTATTCTAATAGCATTCAAATAATCTTAATGTTAGAAATCAAGAGGAGAGAAAATTATGTTCTAACATTCATTTAAATCAAAAACTTTGGCTAATATGATTCAGACATTACATGCATTAAGATGCATCTATTTTCTGTCATGTGAATTCTATCAACAGCTTCCAAAAATCTTGAATTGTTTGTATATGAGCATTTACTTAAACTCATTATTGTCAATAGAGTAAAATATTGTATTCATAAAAATTATTATAAATCATATTGCATAGTTATGCAGATTCTCAGAAACACCTGCGTTATTACCTAAAAAAAAAAAAAAGCCATCACACACATAAACACAGACACACACACATACATATACACACACACATATACACACACACACACACACACACACACACACACACACACACACACACACACACACACACACATACACATACATATACATACACATATATACATACATACATACACACACACACACACACACACACACACACACACACACACACACACACACATACACATATATATATATATATATATATATATATATATATATCTGATCTCACTGAGTTGTGTCTTTGTAGAGCACAATCCTACTTGATCCTTTATTTCTGAAAACTTAAATATGTAAAGAAAAGCTTGTTGGTGTGCATCTCTTGTTTAATTTTGGACTTTCAATCTTGGCCTGCTTTAATTAAGCTGTTCTCAACCTGGCATAGTATGATCAATATAAAAGTTTCACTTGTTTTAGAATAAGCATCTATTGTCATGTTGCAGTTCCATATTCTGATTGGTTTGATATTGTTATGATACTGTTTTACAAACTGTATTGTTTGTTTCCGTAGAATGTGTCTTTGTTAACTGTGACAATGCATTATGCGTTTTACCTTACTTGTGCTGTTACTGCTTATCAATATGAGAGTGAATCTGCTATATTTTAGTTCAGATGGTGTGTAAAAATACTTCCAAACCATAAATTAATTTTTGCTACACAGAACCCGCTGAGATTATTTAATATTTTATTGCATTTAAAGTCACTTTTATTTTTTTCTTGTCCTACCTAGCTACATCTCCATCAGAGAAGAGTACATCACAATCTCTTTGTGCAATATTTTACTTATGACTTTTTAATGCCTTCATACTTTTTATTCTTTCAGTTTACCAAGTATTTATTCTTGCCATCCTATGACCGCTTACATTTATGTCACGATACGTATTTGTTTAATTGATCATGTCACTTTTCAGTTAGGCATGATCTGATGAGCCCATTTAATTAAAGCTTACTTCCATATAAAAGTTATTCATCTGATCCTGTTTGATTGACTGTGCTTGTTGAATTGTGATATACTGTATATTAGAGCAAGAATTCCTCCTTTCTCTTCAAAGTATTATGCTCTCTTAACTCTATTATTGCCACTGCCCCCAGTATTTATGCTTCCTTCAAATATTTTCTATAAAATTAAACACAATTTCTGCAGACTTTACATATCCACCTTCTCTCAGACTGTTATATGCAAGTTTTTTTTTACACCATATTCACTCTCCCAGCCTTCCAACAAACTGCAGTAACCTTAATTCCAATATTTTAGGGAGTAGCTCAACTGATCATATTAAGAGTTTGCTGAGTCCTAACTTACTGAAGATGATTCATCAAAGTGTGTCCTGCGTACAGTTCATCAAAATACTGGATTTCAAATACAATTCACCTGGCAATAAAAATAATAGAAAATCTTAAGAAACAAAATAAAGTATAATCATCGGGGGCTTCACCCCCACACCCAATCAATTATGCTAGCAAAAGAATTGCACAGTGCAAACAGTTAAGAAAAGGTGTGATTAAATGAAGCTCCCCAAGGAAGGTGCAGGGAGGATTACCTTTCCTTTGCAAAAATATTTCTGAGCAGTTTTGCCTTATGCTTCTGTACAGGGTATAGTGTTGCACATTGTAACAGATACACATTACAAAGAATCATGTTTGGTGATGTGGGACCTGATGGTCTATGTTATGATCAATTTAAGTAGCCCCATTGACAAAAAGAAATAAATATTAATTAGCAGCTCCCTTTTTCTTTTTTCAAGTCTGGCACCTTACCTTTTTCCTAATGATCTGTTTATTCTGTCACATTGTACTAATTTATCATGCCTGGTGTTTTAATATTTCTTTTGTTCGAAACCATAAACCAAACATATTCTTCGTCCTCGCCTGACTACCTCATTGCTCACACAGTACATTTCTGTCTGTCCTAAATATATTCCCATACTTTTTTACTTCCTATTTAAGACTCCCACTTCCACAAATTTGCAACATGGCAACCATTTGAAATGCTGAGACTTGTTAATATGAATCCTCTAATACTAGGATGTTTTGACCAAAAATGTGGACGTACATATTGCCTTTTTTCTAAGTCATGGCAATGTTGGAGTTGCTATATATAAGTTGGAGAGTATAAGGGCATGCCCCTGCAAAACACAACTTTAAAGGAGAAAAGGAATGTTCAATATTTTGTGTTGTCCTGTGTTTTCATGTTTTTATTTTACATTTCTGAAATCAGAATCATGAGTCATGATACTTCAATAGGAAGCCTCCCAATATGCTTTAAAAACTTTCTTAAGTTTGTACATCTCTCTCTACCTGGCTCTCTCCACTGTAGGCAGTCGGCAAGGTGATGCACAGCGGCAGCTAACTGCTGAAAACCATGGCTAAACAGACTGACTTCCAACTTTTCCAAACACTGTAGTGTCCTATCAGACACTTAGCATCTGAACCCACCTTGCTCTAACAGCCCTCCAAGCAACAGTTTACATTTTAAAAGTGTATGTTCACCCAAAGTTACTCTGTAATAGTTTATTAGCTGCAAAATAAGTGTCCTGTACATCACTGAACCATGCTGACTGCACTATTCCCCCCCTGCTGCTTGCTCCAGCTTCCATAATCAATTCTTCTCCCCCTCTTCTCCTGCTCTTCTAATATCCTATTACTTACCTAAGGCCACCTACATCTCTAATAGCATTTAACTTCACAGGCTTTCCTGTACCTATCTCTTCTCTCATATCTTGCTCTCTCTAACATCTTCCCTGTTACCCTCGGATTCCCTTGCTATAATATCCATTTACAGTGTCTATTCTTAGCCCTTTTGGGCTTCACTGATTGTTTTTCACATATCTGAGTCAAGGCTCGGCTTTTCGTTTTTCTTTTTACTAGGGCCTTTTTCTACACTTTTGTCTTTCACACTTGTCTTTCACTTATTTAAGTTTCACTTTCAACTTCCCACAATGCTTTGTGGCATTTAAAACTTCCCCACTGCTGTTCACGCCATCTCTCTCTACTGTTTGCAGTCAGCAAGGTGATGCACAGCAGCAGATAAAAACTGTAATTATTTTATTTTTCTTCAACCTCACTGTATAAGGCTTGTTTTTATCTACTCTAGTGACAGCATCAATATTATGCATGCTCACCCAGTCAGAGTTGTTTTAAACTTGTAAATGCTGCACTGCTTAGTTTGCTTCTTTTTCAGTTCCGATTGGGCTACCCTAATCTGTTTGGGATTCCCTGTGGTCTCTACTACCTGTTCTCTCTATAAATTACATTTGTTATTGGGTAATCTGTGCCTTGTAATACCTCTATGTGTGTGGCTGACTTGGTGTTTCACATTTTATGTGGTCCCGACAGCTCTCGTACCTTTTGGCTGTGATGCGATTTGTAACTGTAGCAAGGGTCTACCTGTGAGTATTATGGACCCTGTTCTGTGTAATTCATATCCCCTCCAACTTAACTGGTGAACAGATACTGCTAGCCTGAACTTGGATACCCTGCCCTAAGCTTAATATTGAATTGGTCGCACGTCGAGCTTACCAAGCTCAAATCTTTCAGTAGTTTAAAGACTCTAATATTATTGTATTTTTGCAATAAAAGTGCTTACTGTTCCTCCCCATTGTTCAGTGGCTACACCAAACTATATTCCAGGTGCTTTGTTTCCTGATATCATAGCTGTCATACTTCCATGAGAAACCATTTGGTGGTTGTTAACTTTGCAGTGTTTCGATAGTAAAGCCATTGACACTGCTGTGATGGTTAACTATGCAGCAGTTGGTATTGTAAAGTTATTGAAATTGCTCTTCTGGAACTTCAAAGTAATTTAAAACCACTGTTTTAGAACCTTAAAGTCACTTAAACTGCTGGTCCTTGAACTTTATAACCATGTACACTGCTCTCTAGGACTTTATAAGACAGTTAAACTAACGTTTAAAATTCCTAATTCATACAAACCGTGTAGAACATTGTACTGAACAGAACCAGTATTTGATTTTGTTGTATTTTGCTTGCACTGTTGTGTTCAGTCATGTGTACTATGCCTCAGACTTGTTGAATCTGCTGCTCTTTCTGCTCTTACACCTTCCTCTCACCTTGCTAACAGTGCCTGGTGGCTTCCTCCTCCATATCTGCGTCCCTCTTGCCTTGCTCCTTTACTTACCTATGCTGCATTCTCAATAACTTATAGGAATACCTAATCACTACACGCTAGATGCTTCCTACCTTACTCTCCACTCACCCCCTTTCTGCCTATCCTGTACGTTTGAATACCTGCACTACCTCCATTCTCAAATTTACTTCTCCCCTCTCCATTCTTTAATTTTTAGGTTGAAAACTCAGGCTAAACACATTGACTTCCAAGCGCTGTAGCATCCTATCAGACACCTGAGCATCTGAACCCACCTCGCTGTAACAGCTCTACCACCAACAGTTTACCTTTGAAAAGTGTATGTTCACCCAAAATTACTCTGTACTAGCTTATTGGCTGCAAAATAAGTGTCCTGTACATCAATGAACCGTGCCAACTGCACTATTTTCCCCCTGCTTCTTGGTCCAGCTTCCATACTCACTTCTTCTCCCCCTCTTCCCCTGCTCTTCTAATATCCTACTGTTACCTAAGGCCACCTACATCTATAATAGCATTTAACTTCACAGGCTCCCCTGTACCTACCTCGTCTCTCTCCTCTTGCTCCCTCTAACTTCTTCTCTGTTACTCTCAGATTCCTTCTCTGGCCTACTATGATATCCATTTACAGTGTCTATACTTACCCCTTCTGGGCTTCACTGATTGTTTTTCTCACACATATCTGAGCCGTGGCTAAAAACCTCTACATCTACTTTCCCACTCTTTCATGGAATAATCTTCCCATAGCCCTCAGAAATATTACCTGTGCTCATGAATTCAAGGCAGTTCTCAGGAGCTACCTATACAGCACCCGCTGCTGTCATTGCAATCATCCCACTGGAAACCTTCCCTCTCTCCTCCTTGAGTCTTTTCCTTCCCTCACTTTTCTCATTACTTCTTCCTTTCCTACAATTATGCTGTCTGTTCTAACCGTCCTGTGCATTACACGATAATTAACTACTGCTCTCCGTACCCCTTCAATTCCTACCTCCTGTAATCTGATACTAGTTTCCTTCTTTCTAGTACCTTTCTATCTTATTACCCCTCACACTTTAATTTGTCAAACAAACTGCTATGAATTTCATAAAAGACCAACGATAACAATTCTTATGCATTTTTGCCACTTTATTGTTACCATCTGCCTCAGATATTTACTACATATTTGAAACGCCTCATTTGCGGAAACCCCTTACTTGTACTGTAATGCACATCTGCTTAACCTTTTATTGTATAAACCTTTATTGTGTTTATTGTATTTTACTTCACTCCTGTGAATTTTTTTTTTTTGCTTACATAATTTGTACTGTGGAGCATTTCTTCCAGGGCCTTAGCTGAAAAAGGGTGCAAGCTCAGTCAGACTATCACATTCAAATAAATAAATGTCCCTACATTTCTTTTCTTTCATCATCTTTTATTATTTCGTATACTCTGAAGATTCCTGTCTTACATCTTTCAGTAAAACAAACCTTTCCCTTAACAACCTATTTACTAATATGATAGCCATAAGTCTTTTTTCTGACCATCTCAAGTACCACAATACCAACTACGATCTTATTTTATTTATTAGTATTTGTTTAGTGAGAAAGTCCAACTGGGAAAAAATAAACATTTACAGAGGAGGCCTGAGGAGAAATGCTCCACTGAGATAAAATTTACTTTATATATTTTTATACAGAGTACAGGAGAGTACAAAAAGACTGTTATAGAGAATAACTGAAAATATACAAACCTATCTAACGCGTACCTACAGGCAGTGTGGAAGTTTGCCGATTCACCTGCAGCACATCTTTGGTATGTGAAAGGAAACCTGAGTACCCAGGAAAAACACATACAAAGACATAAGGGAGATACAGTCTTTTCAAAGAAGGCACCCCAGCAAGTAATCAAACTGGAGAACCAAGTGTTGTGCATAGATTGGATGACTTACTGATTTAAATTTCTCCTAAAGATTAGGTAATATAAAAAGGAAAATACAGACATGACAACAACAAATAAAATCAAATTATGCAAATAATATAAATATTTCATCAGATAAATCTGCAACAGCTGAAGTTAACATCATAGTATAGCTCTGCAAGGTAATCTAAGTTCTTAAAAACGTTGCATGAATGCCTGACCTGCTAGAGGGAGAGAAGTCCACTGGCTTACCTTTATTTCTGCTTATTCCAAAATGACATTCCCAATCAGATGGTGAGATAAAACATTCCACTCACATTTCTCTTTAAACGTTTGGAAATAAACATGATATATGCTTGTGTTAATATTCCCATTAATATACAATTCCAAGGAAAATTTGTCAATTCAGATGTTAGTCTTCTAAATCTGGGATGTAGGGTCATAAACAGAAGATAGTTGTAAGTGGGCATGAGATGAATTCACAATGTTGTAACAAACTGCTGAATGTGGCATCACATGTATGACAGTGGCTTAGTGTAGGGACAAGAATGAAATGGTTAAAAGGTTAAGAACACTTTGCATACTGCTGCAAAACACAGTGCATTGGATTGCTTTTATAGACCTATATTTATTTAAATTATAGTTAAAAATTAGAATCAAATATGATGCGTAACATTTTAGCAATGACAAAAATGACAATATGTAAAGCCATAGTCCAAACAGCAAACTCTTACTTAGTTTATTCGTTGTGCCATTTTGAGTTTGCAAAAATGACAATATGGCCATAAAACAAAAATCAGTACAGTCAATATCATAGAAACAACCTGAGCATACATATTTTGAACATGGAGGAAACTGTGTAATAGTCTTTCAGACCTTGTTGAAAATCTAAGTTCAAAGATAAAAATCTTTACTAAAATCCAAAATTATCAAAAAAAAAATAAAATAGGACAAATATTTCCTCAAAAGTGATTTAATGTAACAACTTCCAAGCAAAAAAAAAGAAGAAAAATAAAAGACGAAAGACAAAAAAATATTATTAGAGTAAAAAGCAGGATAAACTAGAACATGATAGATATTTATTCAAAAGTGATTTGATATAACTGCTTGCAACCCAAAAAAAAAAAAAAAAAAACACAAGGAGAAAGATATAAAAGTATTACTAGAATCAAAAACCAGGATAAGCTAGAACAGGCCAGATATTTATTCAAAAGTGATTTGAAATAACTTCTTCCAAGAAAAACATGCAAGTAGAAAGATAAAAAATACTAAAATCAAAAAGGAGGATAATCTAGAACAGGACAGGTATTTATTAATAAGCAATATGATATGATAACGTCCAAGCAAGTTTCTAGTCAGATGAGTTTATTTTTAATGTGTTAGCTATTTTACGTGTCGGCCTGCTATATCAGTGCCTGTTGAAAACATTTGTGACAAATATCCTTTTAATTTCAAGCCAGTGAAATGGTAATAGAACATTTTTTTCAAAGTAAATTGAACTAATAACAACATTATAGTAGTGCCCTTGTCATCTACAGAGTTCAGTCTTTCTACGATTACTTGTTACTAACTAAAACTCTGACTAAATACGCAATACAGATTTATTTTGCAGTTAATAAAACCTCAACATTTCTGCATAAAAGAGAAAATCAAAATATAGATAAAAGTAGATCTGCATCAGCTGAGCCATAGAGATTAAAATGAAAAGAAATTTCTATCAAAAGAGTAGGAGTCATATTAATCATTTAATCTGTTTGTACTGTGACTTAGGAAAAGGGCCCAGTCCCATCACAGTATTAGAAATATTAAAATGGATTATAGTTTCTCTGTAGTAAAGTTTAGTACTTGCAGATTGTTGCTGAAGTAGCTTGTCTGCCAACAGCTACTTGGCAACATTCTGTCATCAGCTGACATACAAGTAGCTGTTGGCAGACAAGTTAATTCAGAAACAATCTGTCTTCAACTAAAGTACAAGTGGCTAAGTGTTGCTGCGGGTCTTGCCAGAGTTGGTGAGTTGACTTCAACCACTCATTTCTCAGTGAGTTCTTCCTATTCAGACTGAGATCCTACCAGTCATAGCCAGGGTTTTATTCCTCTATGTAACATTACCAGTCTATAACATTCTAGTAACTGATTTTTTTTTCTCTGCTTCCTTTTTGCGAAATTTCAAATATTACATATATGCAATCAAAAGGAACTGCTGGATTATATCTTCTGGCCCATTATAAGCACATCTATCATACGTTTCTTCACTAACTTAGTTGTATATTAAGTTTATTTGAACTCCTATATTTCCATGACTGCACATCCAGATGGCATCACACATGCTTGCTCGTTTTTATTTACTTCTTCAAAAATATGTCTTCTTATTCCCATGGATTTTTTTTGCTTTATCATACGCACACATGCACGCACACATGCATGCACACATGCACACAGAGACACAAACACAGAGAAAACATATCCTATTACTCTGTTATATAAGATACTCTTTACCTTACCATTTTTTCTCATAATCATTTCCGTCCATCCTTTTATTTGAAATCCTGTTTCTTCTACATAGTCCTATTTGATTATTTTCCACTGTGATAACTCTCTCTCTCTCTCTCTCTCTATATATATATATATATATATATATATATATTTAAAATATCTCACATTTTACCATTTATTTTTCTATTAATGTACATGAATGCACCGACTTATATTTTTCACACATTTTAAATATTGTTTTCCATAAGTAAAGCAAAGATAAGTGGAGTTCTGCACATGTCTTGGCTGACACACTCTCATAGCATTGATGAATTCAACTTCAAGGCATTCTGAAGGATAGGTATACCTGCTGTTAATCAATACAGAGTTTGTCACTTAACTATCAGTCTAAGCATTGTTTGTATGACTTTATTAAGATAACTAAAGCACTGTATAGTAATGGAAATATTTCTGCTTCTCACGTGCACTAAAAGAGTGAAATGGCTAGATGCAGAGAGCTGCATTCTGGAGGAGATGTATGCAGAAAAACAAATAAGCATTGATAAGTTCAGATTTTGATGCTGTGACTAATTATGTTTAAAATAGTTCTTTTAGATACCATGGCTTGGCAGTGAGATTATCCTATTTGCTCTGAAACCATGACTGCTGTGGTGGTGGCAACAGAAAAAGGGCCTAGTTTTCAATCAAACAGGGTAGAGGTTTAAGGTGGGAGGATCAGCAGCTCAGAGCACAAGGTTGTATACTTTGGTGGGTGATATCTGGGGAAATATACCTTCCTGGAAAGCTTTCCAAAAAAGAGCAGTGAAGATAAATGTGTTAGTTAACAGCTAATAATTAATAAGAAATATCCAGTCTAGGGATCCAAATCTCTTCTGCAACATGAACAGAAATGTTTGGAGGGACAGAATGTCTCACAGATGATACATCTGCTCTGGAACAGACTCCCCATCGACATGAAACAAAGTTCATCCCTGTCTATATTCAGTCACAATTTGCATATATGGACCCCTGGACTGCCCCCTGTACAACTAGTGGAAAGAGGCAGCTCCTAAATGCTTTATACCATGCATGGGACCCCTCAAATTACTTAAATTTATTTCTCCCAGTTACTCTCATTAGAGGTAATATATAATTATTGACCATGGGATGAGTAAAGGTCATTCTCTAATCAAATGGGATAGATTAATTCTAACACAAAAAGGTAAACTGTTTAGGCTTAAAATGGCCTGCAAGGACAGCTATCCTAGTACTTACCTAAGACTAGGCAGAGCCACCCAGTGCAATGTGAAAGTGCAGTGGAGGGTTAACAATATGGTATTGTCATGTACAGTAAGAGGAATGGAATCAACAACAAGAGAAATCATCCTCCAGAGCTGTAGCTAGGTTAAACAGTCAAATGCGGCTCTAGGTGACTTCTAGTCTCTGTCGCTCTCCTGTCCTGCTTGCCCCTTTACAGTTGGCAGTCACTCTCTTCCATACAATGCAGCAAACAGTTGCATCTTTGCTGCATTGTATAAATGAAACTACAGTTACTTCTACAGATGTCAGGGTAGGAGATGAGTAAAGAGCTATTATCTGTATTATTTATTATCTGTATGCATAAAAAAAAAAACTTTGCTATCTTCAGATAGTAGGCACCAAAGTGAGATCTTGGCTGTTTAAATGTATACCAAGAAGGCTTGCACTTCTAGCCCTGGAGCAATCCGCACTGTTATCCCCCATTGTATAGGGTGTCTCTGCATTTCTAGTGCCACATCTGAAATAAATATCCACTTTTACTCACCACAGAGGTGAAAAAGATTGTGTAGCAGAAAGCTTGCAATATAGACATAAGGATAAGAGAATGAAGTGGTTGGGGTTTTGTGTGTGTGTGTGTGTGTGTGTGTGTGTGTGCATGTGTGTGTGCGTGTGTGTGTGTGTGTGTGTGTGTGTGTGTGTGTGTGTGTGTGTGTGTGTGTGTGAGAGATGTGTGTGTGTGTGTGTGTGAGAGGTGTGTGTGTGTGTGTGTGTGTGTGTGTGTGTGTGTGTGTGTGTGTGTGTGTGTGTGTGTGTGTGTGTGTGTGTGTGTGTGTGTGTGTGTGTGTGTGTGTGTGTGTGTGTACGAGATGTGTGTGTGTGTGAGATGTGTGCATGTGTGAGATGCGTGTGTGTGTGCGAGATGTGTGTGTGTGCAAGATGTGTGTGTGTGCAAGATGTGTGTGTGTGCGAGATGTGCGTGTGTGCGTGAGGTGCGTGTGTGCACGAGGTGTGTGTGTGTGCGTGAGGTGTGTGTGTACGCGAGGTGTCTGTGCACGAGATGTGTGTGTGTGTGCACACAAGATGTGTGTGTGTGTGTGTGTGTGTGTGTGTGTGTGTGTGTGTGTGTGTGTGTGTGTACGTGAGATGTGTGTGTGTGCGTGAGATGTGTGTGTGTGCGCGTGGTGTGTGTGTGCGCGTGGTGTGTGTGTGCGCGTGGTGTGTGTGTGCTTGAGATGTGTGTGTGTGTGAGATGTGTGTGTGTGTGTGTGCACGAGATGTGTGTGTGCATGTGATGTGCACGAGATGTGTGTGTGCGCGAGATGTGTGTGTGCACGAGATGTGCGTGCGCGCGAGATGTGTGTGTGCGCGAGATGTGTGTGTGCGCGAGATGTGTGTGTGCGCGAGATGTGTGTGTGTGCGCGAGGTGTGTGTGAGTGCGCCAGGTGTGTGTGTGTGCGCGAGGTGTGTGTGTGCACGAGGTGTGTGTGCACAAGATGTGTGTGCGTGCGTGTGTGTGCGAGATGTGTGTGTGTGTGCAAGATGGGTGTGTGTGTGTGTGTGTGTGTGTGCGTGTGTGTGCGCGCGCACGAGATGTGTGCGTGTGTGTGCTCGAGGTGTGTGTGTGCAAGATTTGTGTGCACGCGAGATGTGTGTGTGTGTACGCGAGATGTGTGTGTGTACGTGAGATGTGTGTGTGTGTGCGTGAGATGTGTGTGTGTGCGCGAGGTGTGTGTGTGTGCGCAAGATGTGTGTGTGTGTCTGCGGGAGATGTGTGTGTGTGTGTGTGCGGGAGATGCGTGTGTGTGTGTGTGTGTGTGCGGGAGATGTGTGTGTGTGTGCGTGTGAGACTTTTGACCAATGTTTTCAGTTTATCTCAGTTCTACTCATGTTTTCAATTAAAGAAACTCTGTCCCAGTTATCTGAGAAAATAAACATAGCTTCTCACACAAATGCAAACAGCTGTCCCATCACAGCACTGTATATTTAAATCAATCAGCTCACTAGAAATGAAATATCTTAACATTAATTTAACAAATAAAACTAAAATTAAAGATTAAATATAAGATAAAACAAAAAACACAAATAGCAAATTAAAATGGCATTACCAACAAACTTGACATGATTCTAAATATCTACATTAAGGTTAAGCAACCTAAATATTTTTAAGCAATGCAACTAAAAATCAGGGAAAGTTATTCCATTTGTTGACAAACTGTCTTGCCATCTAATTCTATAACCACTCCTTGAAATTTAGCACCTACAAGGATTGACTTTGCTGTCCATTGTTCCATGTAATCCAGCTGATAGCTGATTCCATACAGTCAAGCCCCCATCACACATCAGTTTATGAATGACTCACACTGGTATAACTGAGCTATTCCTAAGGATAGGCTCTGCCTTACGTGCCATGAAAGATCCACCATCCACCCAAGAAAGAGTGTTGGGAATCAGCCATTTGATTCAGCTGACCCTCCACATCACACTTGCAAAGGGAGTAAAAGTACTGAAAAGTGACCACAGACCCCACTGATCTCATGTTTATGTCGTGCTCTAAGCAAGTGTAAGGCTACCTTTACATTCACCAAGGTGTGAGTAAATATCATGTTCCTGAAGTTAGTTTATATAAGTAACACAAGTGTTGGAGGCATAGCCTACTGTGGCAGGAGTACAGGCAGCAAAGAATCCTTGCAAGTCTTTTTACATTGGATGAGAGAACTTTGAATTTTTGCTGTTGCTATTACATACTGGCTTTATTTAATTATAGGATATATAGATCCATCTTTGACCAATTTGTCTCAATATTTGAATATTTTCTTAATAAAACATTCTGAAAGTAAAGTATATTTTGTGACAAAATATGTATCTCACATATTCTTTAAGTAAAAGACTTCCATACTGAAATTAAAACGTCCTTATCTTCATTTAGTTAATTAATATACATTTTGGATTTGTTAGGTTTCATATGCATTCTGAATTTATATCCTTGGTTTGTATTATAGTTCTGATTCCCCAGAAAGCTTTTGGAGATGAAACACTGGAAACAAACTGTATTTCTTTTAGCCAATAAAGTGATGTATGCTTTTAGTGTGGACTTGATTTTATTTTCTTATATGCTAGGAACACAGAGGCTACTTATAGATACTCACAGGGGTATCGTAAAGGGCAAGATTGAACGTAAACAATAAACATTCTAAAAGAAGGGTTATGTCTTTAGAGTGTTACTAATGCTTCCATCAACCTTAGTATATTCCATTTTGCACCCCTAGGGTACGTCAGAAGTGTGCTGCAATTTAATTACCCAGAATATACCTTATTTCAAGATGTATGATATCTGCAGTTCTTGTATCATTATGTAATATCATAGGTATTTTCACTTTAACATTTTTCTGGTCATCTTCAGATATAAGGTTTCAAGCTGATGTTATTGTTTCTAGGATAGCCAGTCACTTCAGGAATTATACTGTAAAAGGACATATTTTGTGTTTATCTAGTACAGCATCATAAAATAAGCTATCAGTAAATTTGAATCCAAAAGTTCTTTGTGTGCAATGTGGGAGGGTCATGTGCTTAGAAATTCAGTGTAGAAACCTTTATTTCCTTCAGGGTGTATAAGTGAAGAAAATTTCATTTATCTAGAGGAAAATTCTTATTTTGCAAACATGCATGTGCATTTTTTCTAGTGCATGCACACACACACACACACACACACACACACACACACACACATACACTCACACACGCATGTATGTGCAGGTGTGTGCACACCACACACACACACACACACACACACACACACACACACACACACACACACACACACACGTGCAGGTGAGCACGTGCACGTGCGCGCGCACACACACACACACACACACACACATACACCACACACTCTCTCACACACACACACACACACACACACACACACACACACACACACACACACACACACACTGTTTTCTGCTTACCTCTCTTCATTGTTCTTGCTCCCATTCCAAAAGCAAAACAAAATGCAATGTGGATAAAATTACAGACTTGCTTATACAACTGTGTTTCCACTTTGTAGAGAGTTATACGTCTCTTAGGAAACCTTAGCAAAATAACAGCTTGCTGTACACGCTAGCTTCTTTCCATAAACATTAGCATTTACCAGCTCCTTGTTGCATTCACGTTCCCAGCTTTAGTTCAGGTAGTTCAAAGGTCACACAAGGTTATTTGCTTTCTTTTTGCAATAAGCAACCTTTCTTAATTAGAAGAGAAATTTGTACCACCTGCGATCTCACAAGAATTTATATGACCATATTACAAAGTCTTCCTGGACACAGACTGCAGTTTGTTCAGTCACCACAGCTTTTCTTTTTACTCTCTTACATAAATTGGCCTTTTATATAAACTACACTTTATACAAAAAATGTAACTTGACACTTGAGCTTTTGCTTGGCGAAATAATGCATTTATGCTAATGTCGCCCACATACTGCATAGGATGAAAAAGGCAAAGTGACTTGAGTGGGTCAGAATTCTTGAGGTTTTATTACCACCTTGGGTTGCTTGTGCTTTATGTCTAAGCTTCCACTGCTTTTAACAGAATTTCCATTTTACACACACACACACACACACACACACACACACACACACACACACACACACACACACACACACACACACACACACACACACACACATATTTATTTTATTTCATTATATCTGTTTCTCTCTCTCTCTCGCTCTCTCTCTCATTTTTTTTTTTTTTTTTTTTTTGCAAAAGTAGTCAACAGGAATAACAGAGATGAAAAATTAAACAATTCGCACATACAAAACTATTTACATTAGCTCAGTGAATTGCTTCAGGAGTTCAGCATACCATCATGATCCTGTTATATCATAGAATCACTTCCTTTAATGTACGTGTCCTTTCCCTTGTCAACTCTCACCTTCCCAAGCCTCTCCAGGTTCCACCCAGGACTGTAGTCAAAACTCCACCGCCATTATATAACCTAGATTCATATATGGACTGCTGTGACTCGGGGAACCACGTCTTTCATATGATTTCTCCTGATGCCAAGAGCTCAGGAGACTGAGTTATATCTCACTCACTGTTGGGCTGTTGCAGGAGCAATCCACCACCTTCCCCAGCAATTCCCATGTAGTTCAGCCACCCTCCATCCAGTGAGCACCACTGCATATTATACAATAAAGGATCATTACTATTCAAAAATGAGCACACTGATTGGACAGCCCATCCAGAGTGCCTATTGTAAATCAAGCATTTACTGATAGAAAAAAGTCTGGACGCTGAAGTATTATTCAGTAGTCAGACTTTCTATTGGTATATGTTGAGGGATAAAGCAAAATATACCACAAATCAGGTACTTTCTGCAAACTAAACAAACAGAAACCTATCTGATTTTCCTTATATGTCTGTGCTGTCACTCATAAAAACTGCTTTGTTTTTAAACTGTTAAAAAATAAACAGTAATGGACATTTCTGTTTTTTCTGTCACTTATCCTGCACTGCACTGATAATACTATGCAAGTGTGGGAATCTAAGTCCCACACACATGCACAGTACATCAATCTAGGGAGGAGAATGTGGAAGAGGACTGAAGTACTCTTACACAAATACAATATTTAACAATGGTAAGGAATTTATTTCTTAAATAATGTAATTGTATAATAGCAATAATCCACTGCTGTTTGTGGATATATCAGGATTTAACCACAGATGGCTTTGTTTAATCATTAGGTCTTCACTTCATGATCAAACCACACCAACATGGGCAAATCCTGATATACCCACGCACAGTCGTGGATTATTGTTTAACTGCATACAGCTGCTCATTAATAGCAAGAGGAGGCAGAGGGAAGTGAACCGTGGGTAGCAGTCTATTAACACTGTGTGCCACAATCCAGAGTATCTTGCAGAAGTATAGTTCATGAAAGTATGTTACTATGTCAAGTAACATGTAACTTTACCTATAATATTCTGTGTTGGAGGTTTTTATATTTCATGCCACCAGCTTTTGGATTTTTTTTTATGTCAAAACGCTTACTGACTCATCTGAAAAATATATACCCTGAATCTTTGTCAGTAACTCACCAAGAACAAAATAAATTTTTCCCATTTGAGAGATTTTTAATGCATGCACTAGTAGGAAGGTTCAATTTATTGATTTTAATTGTGTGATCAAAATGGCGATAAACATCACTAAGATACATTCAGCTCAAACCTGTACATAAAATAAAGCTGAAAAGATTGCATGATGATTATATCAGTCCTGATTTATAATGAGAAAGTGGCTGTCATGTTATATCCTGCAAATGATGAACATAAAGAGAAGGTTTATGTTTACTGATCTTTTACTTTGCATCCATGTTTTTATTTTCCCCTATGGTATTATCTTTTTAAAGAAGTTTCGGGTTCCTTTTTCAAAAAGTTTACTTATTTATTTCGATTTACTTTTACCTCTTTTTTAAATTTTTTTTATTTATGGCATTTAGTTAGATCAGTGGAATATATATGCTCTTAGACTATAGATAGTGGACTTTAGGGGCTACATTGTAGCCCCTAAAAAACATAGGGAAAAACATTGGTTTCCATATTTTTTCAGTGTAGTACCATCTTGAAATTTTAAAAGCACTACAAATTTATAGCCAACACTCATTTATGAATCATACGTAAGACTGCAGGTTTAATTCTCAGATTTCATCTTAATTGAAATGGAATTTCATTTTTTCAGAACTTGTAAATAGCATTCTTCATTTGTTAGAAGCTTTGGTTTTCAAAGTTAACAGTAATGTTGAATGAAATATAGTTAAAGAGTCCCTTATAACAAGTACATTAGGTTGTCCAATGAAACCTGATCATATCGATACACTATTTACCATTATTTTAATGGGTAAAATGTTAACAACAAATGATACAAAACTGTCGAAAAACAGACTGGTTAAAAAGACAAACAAAAGCGATTTCATGACATTCTTAAGGTTTTATTTGTTGATCATCTCATACAGTCAAGGACAATTAAGGTATTTTCTTCATAGCACAAACAGATTTATTTTATAAATCGCAATTACTTATTTACAATTCTGTTACCTTCACACGTCTGACATTTAAAAATAGCCACTGAGAACATAAGACTTTTCTTCTGGTGGCAGGAATTTAGCCCCTAAGCATCATGACTGTATTGTTGTAAATAAATAAAACATGCTGAGACACTTTTCAAGCTATGTTGATGACCGGTGTGTTTTTATTTTTATTTTATTTATGTATTTATTTAACATTTGTTGACGTTGGAATCAACAATCGACGTTTACAGACTCATAATAATTCCAGCATGGACTGCCATAAATGGCAAATGCTATGTTGGTGTATAAATGTACTATTTCACTTGCTGCCTGTTATTACTGACTCAAAGAAATGTTACACAAAATTAACCCGTACACATCCCAGCACTCTCTTGGGTACTCCAATTGTTCCCTATGCATTTCCCAGTTCATTTTGTTCTGTTCAAGAGCTGCAGAGATAGCAAGAGCATATTAAACATCTGCATGGTGCCCTGCATTAGCAGTGTATACAAAATGGTGAATTATTTTATATTTATAGTACAGAAGCAGTGAATAGTCTCAAACCTCTTGCTCCCATCAGCCAAGGCATTCACGTTTTGTATGGTTTATATCACTATAATTGTGACAGCACTGCTCACCCTTGTATGGGTTGCCATTTGCTTAAGTAACATCCTTGAACTGACTGTTGCATGCATCATCAGCCTTGTAACCCCCTTTGCAGGAGCTTGCAGCTCTAATCTTTATGGAGGTGACACAGAAAGATCTCTATTTCCTACTCACTCCAATTTGGTACTCTAAAAGAAGCAATTCCTTCTCTTTCACCAGCCAAAAGCCTGTCTTGCCAAGATGTCAGGCAAATTGGCACTGCATTGCTGCCCAAAGCAAATGCTGCAAGTCACATTCCTCATGCAATGACAGGAACTTGGGAAAATCACCTTTTCATGATGGATGGCAAAAGAAATAAAATATAATGTATGTACCGTGCTGTATGGGTTCCAGTGACACTGCAAGATGTCAAATGTGGTGTAACATGCCAAACGTGGCAGTCATCATTCCATCTGTTTGCCTCTGAGATTATGTGCTCAGCAGTGATTCCAGATTAACATGCTTAGTAATGCAATATAATTTGCATTAACTTTGGAAGTTGTAATTTCCAGATCATACGCATATGGCAAGACTGAAAAAAATGATGGGTTTGCATGGATGTCATGACCACTGTTCACACTGCCACAACTTACATGTTCACGGATTTCATCCCTCAACTGCTTCCCTCTTGCTGTCCTAGCCTGTTATGCACACCACAAAGTAACTTTTATTAGTCTTGTCAGGTCAACAATTCATTAGTGCAGCTGAAAGATTTCTCTTCAAATTTTGCCATAAGATATTAACAGTCATTTATCGTTCCCTACCTACGACTATCACTAGTGGTCTATGGCAAGTGTCATGCACCATTTGAACAAAATTAAAGTTTTTTTTTTATTTTACTCTGAGTCTTTTGCATATGTGTATGTCATGGTTGCAACATATTAAAAGTCACTAAGCAGAGCATTCACTTGCCACATATCTTTCCCAGGACAGGCACACATTTCAATTTATCACATCAGTGGAAATCTATGCAAAATAAATGCACATGACAGGATTTGAACCCATGAATAACTCAGTTACAGTCTATCGTACAGAGCAGTTTAGAGGTAAGCTGATCCTTCTGGCTTTTTTGACTTTTAAGCAGGAGGTGTCAGTAAAGTTACCACAGGGATAAGTGGCTTATGGTGGCCAAGCGTTCATAGTGACACCACTTTTTGATCCTTCGATGTCTGCTCTTCCTATCATTGTGAAACAGAATTCACCAAGCATTCTATTGTTCACCTACTAATAGGGAATATGAGCTGGGCTTAGCCCATTGTGAGACAGGTTAGTTTTACTCTACTGACAATGTGTTGTTGCGATAGTAATCCTGCTCAGTATGAGAGGAACAGCAGGTTCAGACATTTGTGTATGTGCTTGGCTGAGGAGCCAGTGGTGCGAAGCTACCATCTGTGGGATTAACTGAACACCTTTAAGTTAGAATCCCTCCTAAATGCAAAAATATTGCAGCACCACAGACCTCAGGTTGGTCAGGGATAGCTGGCCACAATGTTGGAGAGAAACATCACTTGTCACTGGGTCGGAGCACAGAAGGAAGCGGGCCACCTCTGTCCAGCACTGCACCACATCTTCATTGGGAACCAGCTACTAAATTTTTCATAGACAAAATGCATAAAAAAATGATCATTGTAATGGACTACAGTTAGAGAGTGGAAACAATATTATACATCAGCATCCCACCCTCAGTGGATTAGAACCATGCATGCCCTGTACTGAAAATGGACGTTTCACATTATTAATACACTGAGACAAGGAAGTTGCTATGTAGAACACAGTCCCTTTCATTACTTTTCTGTTGCTTTTTTTGTCTGATTTGCTTACTGATGCACACTGGTGTTAAGGTCTGGTGCGTGACTTAGCATTTGTTTAGCAATTTTCTTCATTTTTGCCATTAAGATGAGAACTATAATTATTTCCTGTTCAGCAATGACCAGCAATGGTGATCAATGCCAAGTGTGCAATGGATAGCTAAAAAAATACATACACACACACACACACACACACACACACACATATATATATATATATATATATATATATATATATATATATATATATATATCAAAAATGGCTTATAAGCTATTTGCGCCCATGTGGCTGTTGTTTTTTTATGTGTTTTTTTACCAGATAAAATGTAGAAAATGAGGAGGACAGAGATAAAAAGTGGATGGAGGCACATGGTTGAGCATATGCTGGACTGACATACTAAAATAACACTTTAATCATGTACTAATATGCTTCCATTGCCACTTTACTATGTGGAACATGGCAAAACTCAAGCCCTTTGTTTCTTACTGATAATATATTCTTAATATTGACTACATCTTCCTATGATTATAGCTAGTATGGTCATTGCTGACAACCCATGATGTATAGACTGTGAAACTAACACCTCACATACATGTTGCACAAATGGTCAGTATGTTGACCACACTGCTGACGCCTTACTTGCACCTTCAACTTTGAGATTTGCAACACTTCATATGTGACAATTTACTTTATTACACAGTTATTTTGCTGTATTGATAACATTTAGTCCTGCTTACCATCATTTAAATCTTATTTGTATCACTGCACTGTGCAACAGAACTTTTCATTGTGTAGGCTTAAGAACATGCCTCTTTAAAAACTAATTTGTGTAACAGTAATCCTAATGAGATGTCCCTGGTGTAACAGTAATCCTAATGCAGTATACCTGGAAGGTTTGAGCCTGACTTTCTTACAATACCTTCTAGCTGGTCTTCAAGAAAAACTCAACATGGTGTTTACAGGGTTTGCTTATCATGCAACTGTTATGATTCAGAAATGCTAATGAGTTGAGAACTAATTAACACACAATCATGCCCAGAGGGGAGAATCTATAAGATATCAGAGCAAAATGGGCCCATTCTTTGGATGACAAAGCACACTCTTTTTTGTGCCGGTATGCATCATTGCTACTTGTGTGTTTATTCTTAGTAGAATTATACTTATGTAGCACAGTTTTCTCCCCACCTGTGCAAATTATGATAAGAATACCCTGTTCTTATAACATTGTGATTTGGACTGCCTATGTCTGATGCATAGAGTGGCCAGCCTATGCATGGTAAGGCACCGTATGGTGTTTTTGTATGTATAATTTTTAATGTCTGTATTAGCATAGCTATTACATCTTTTTATGTAGCAAAGGTTTGCACGATGTGATGCATTTTAGCTAGTGCCATGGTGCATTATGCCCACCTCTGTCTGGCATTGTCATCCACTGCTGCTGACTTGTTCTCTGACACCTCATCTGTCTCAGCTGCTGCTTCCTGTGTTGCCAGGAACTGTGATCCTTTGGCCACCACCCTGCTCTATCTGTTTTCTCAGTATTATATTATATTAGGTAGCATGGCACAAACTTTTAGAATTTTGGCACATGTGGCAGTATCATATTACAGTTTTCTGCCAGATGTATCCAGGCAGCATAATTGTGACTTCAGCAGTTGAAACACACACTGTATGGTGCTTCTGGTTTGTGAGTGGGATGGGGTTATATCCTTGCTCTGTGGGGTTATCTGGATTTCCCACTTGGGTCATGAGCCAACGTTCTAGGGTATATCCTGCATCCCCCACTTGATGCCCCTCTGCAACCACTATTAAATGTCACATATGTGCCATATGTTTCAGTATTAAATGACATCGCAGTTCTCTTATGAACTGTAAACTAATCTGAAGAAGTGTAGCCAAGAAGGCTATTTAAGGACTGAATGTAATCTGGCCATTTAATCTGGACCGGAACACCAAAGGCAGACGTGTGTCCATATTCATTAAGGATATCCACACCTCCAGGCTAGTTGCTCAGCAAAATGCAGCCGAGGTTATCCAAGTGCAACTAACTCTGGGCAAAACTGCAATCCAAATTGTAGCTTGTTACAGATCCCACACAATGCCCCATGATTCCCACTCCTCTTTTCTTGATGTACTGGAAAATATTAGGGTTCAACCAAACACCCTAATAATGGGCGATTTCCACTACCCCACCATTAACTGGGAAAACTACTCATGTACCAACTCCTTCACTCAACGCTTTCTGGAATTCATAAACCTCAATGCCCTGGATCAACTTATCCACACCCCCACCAGGGGCAACAATATCCTAGATCTAGTCATTATCAACATGAGTGAACGGTGTTCCACACCTGAAGTCAATGCCTCATTGGTCCGATATGACCATAAGCTAATTACCCTAGATATCCACATCCTGCCCCCACCCCCCTATTAAGGAAACCATGGTAAAAAAATTCTCCAAAGCCAACTTCATGCTTCTTAAGACAGAAGTGGTGAACTTCATGACACCCATGCAGATGGGCAATACAGTTATGACTATTGAATCCTACACAATTGCACTTTATAAGCACTTACAAGAGTGCATGGATCGTGCTATCCCAAACAGAACCAAGACGCTATCCTCCAAAAAAAGGAAGCCAATCTGGTGGTCCCCTGCCATAAACAAACTGCACAAGAGAAGGAAGAAACTGTTGCAAAAGGGAGTAAAATCTCATGAGTGGAGGAGCTCCCTGGTCAGCCTCAGTAAGAAGCTATGATCCCTGATAAAATCCTCCAAAGCTAGTTATGAAAACAAAATCACCACTGATTCTAAAGACAACCACAAAGCATTCTATAGCTATGTCAAGAATCTTAACGGCAACACTCAGATCTGCTCTGAGTTACAGCACAATGGCACTAAATATACAGACACAACTGATATTGCCAACATCCTGGCAGATAGGTTCAGTGCTAACTTTACCCCCCCCCTCTCACCTCCTAAAGAGCCCATCTTTATACCGGAAGAATGCAAATTTCCTGTAATCACAGCTGCACAGGTAAAAAACACACACTACAAAGCCAGGAACGCAGCATCCATCTGACCAAACAACATCCCAGGCTGTGTTGAACATGAACTACAGAATGAACTGGCACCCCACCTAAGTACCATGTTCAATCATAGCCTCACCTCAGTCTTTGTGCCTGCTGAATGGTGCACAGCAACTGTTATCCCACTTCACAAGGGGGAGTCACCACAGAACCCAGAAACTACGCCCCATTAGCCTGACGAGCCTGGTCTGCAAAGCCATGGAACGTATCATCATGGAACTTATAAACAAAGACATTGGTAATCTCCAAACTCTGGACCCCACCCAGTTCAGGTTTGTAAAAGGCAGATCATGTCTCCTAAACCTGATAGACTTCTTTGAAGCAGTCACCAAAGCCAAAGACGAGGGTAAGGTGGTTCACACAGCCTATCTAGATCTTGCCAAGGCTTTCAACACCATCCCCCACTCTGGAATTATAGATAAACTCACTAAACTAGGTATAAATCCCTATGTCACAAGATGGGTTGCCAACTGGCTCTCTGTCAGAACCCACACTGTGAAAATAGCAGACTCCAAATCCAACTTCAGACCAGTGCCAAGTGGAGTACCACAGGGTTCAGTCCTGGGTCCTCTCCTGTTTGGTATCTACTTCTCTGAAGTACAGGCTAACACAGAAGGTCTTTGGCTAATGAAGTTCGCAGATGACTGCAAACTAGGAGCCATAATCAAAACTCCTAACGATGTAGACATCCTACAAAAGAGCCTCACTGAGACAGATGCCTGGTGTCAAAGCCATGGCCTCAAGCTCAATGCCAAAAAGTGCATTGTCATCCCCTTTGGTAAAAACTCTGTACCCATGAACTACAACATAGGCAGTAGTGTACATAACACCGAAAGTGTGATAAGAGACTTTGGAACACAGGTGGACAGTAGTCTCTCCTTTGATAATCACATTGCCACAGTAGTCAGGAAATCCTTCTACGTGGCACACCTCATCACAAAAGTTTTCGCATCCAGAAAAAGAGGTCATTGTTCCCCTCTACTCATCACTCATTAGACCCATTATAGAGTACAATGCCCCTTTTGGTATGTACCTCACAAGACATCTACAACAACTGGAAAGGCCGCAGAAATACCTCACAAAGAGGATCACTGGCCTCAAACAGATGCCCTACGCAGACCGTCTCAAAAAACTCCAGCTTTACTCCGTCGCATATCGCCTACTCAGAGGTGATCTCTGCCTAACATATAAAGCTATGTCAAACCCAGAGCTGTTGGACATGCTCCACGTAAAGAAATCCCAATCCCTCCGAGCTACACACTCTATGGACCTAAACATTGTCACCACAATAAACAGAACATGCTGGAGGGATAGATTCCTGTCCCAGAGACTTCCAATACTCTGGAACAAACTACCTATCTATATCAAACAAAGCTCCTCATTAGCACTCTTCAAGAAAAATCTTGATGATTGGATGGGAAATAAGAAATTCACCCCGGGAATCACTTCTGTGGCTCTGCTCAACAGTGGCACAGGAAAATAATTTTCTTGGGTGGCAAAAGCCAGGGTACCTTTTTGGCTGTGCTTGTATAGGCCCTAGGGCTAATAGCCTAGTACCTACCTATGAAGCTATGAATGCAAGAATTAATGATGAACACGATGAAAATAATGATCAGACTGAAGTAAATAATAATATAAATGTAGACATCTTGAATTAAAGTAATGACAACAATTTTAATGATATAGATGATGCCAGATTAAGTAGTGTGTGAATACAACATGAAATTGTATTAACTGAGCAAGTGTTAACAAATGTGAAAGAAACACTAATTATAAGTGCGGGTCTAAAATCGATTTGATGTGATGGAATTTTGAGAAGAGGAAGAAGGACGTTTAAGACTGAAAATGACAAAAAGAGGTATACTGGGAAATGAATGAAATGGAGGCAGAGAAAAACAAGTGGGAGAACAGCCGAAGAACGATGAAATGAAGTGATTTGTGTTAATATTCTAGAACTTAATGAGAATAGCATAAATAGGGGATCTGACTAATTTATAGAGGTGCAATAGTTTAAAAAATAGAGGAAGGTATAATGTCTATTAGATGTAAGGTTTTAGGGTCAAAGGCAAAGAAAAAATGTAAAAGACTATGGGCTAATAACATAATACAGACTTTTGGACAAAAGGAATTTATAGAGTTTGGATTATTAATAAAAGTAAGGATATTTAGGCATTAAATCCTACCAAAGGTAAAGTTAAGACATAGCCTGTGAGACTGATAGCTGGCTGTGTGTGCAGGTACAAATGTAAGCAACAAGGTAGAATTGTTTGACTCAAAACAAAAAGAAAAAAAACAGTAAATAACCATTTGAATGAAATCTCAGTTCTCTAATAAACGTATTATGGCATACATTTACATGTAACACATTAATTGTCAATAACCCCTTATATGATTATAAACATGTAAATGCATGTAAAAGAATAGGTGTGAATTCTTTTCATTGACTCGTATAATCTGAATTAGTCCAGTACTGTAATCTTGAACATAGCACAGGGAAGTGGTAACTGAAGTTGTCTGTGAAGATTTTTCTGATGTTTGAAAACAGAAGCTAACAAATAGCTTTAATAAAGTTTAGCCAAGTAATGACTGTAATAGTTAAGCTTAAAAAGTTGCATATTAAAAAGCTGTACCACTTGGACATACAATCATAAAAATGAGGTAATGAAAAGTGCACTGCCCATTGTATTTTATCAATATAATGCCCCATATTTCTGATACTGTTCAGAATGATGACAATGATATATTGCATGACTATACTGATTTAGTCCCAGGCTTTGGAAGCACCATAATGGGGTCCAAAAGGAAAACTGAAATCACCAAGGAAAGGAGTGTAATATTACTAGGACTGAATTCATTCTCAAGTCTTGGTCAGTACATTCATGTGGTAGACCCATTTTACAAAATCTTACTAAGATGATACTGATATATACACTGTATTTTATATATCATGGAGAAAGATAGGTCAAACAATAATAAAGAAGACTGGGTGTACAGGTCCCAAGGGAAAAAAGTGCCAACTCTTGGTGTATACATTGGTGCCAGGACTGGAAAATGTGTAGAATCCTTAGGACATTGAAACTTGGTTATGCCAGCATCAGAAACCCCCCATGGTAGAAGAAAAAACAGTCTACAAAAAAAAACGAACAGAGAAAGAAGCATGGAGAGGATTACTGAGGTAGAAGTCAAATAAACTGATGGACTATCTGCAAAGCAAACAGTTTAGTGTGGAGACTCCAACACAGGCAGTGTTCTATCATGATAGAACAATGGTTCCTCAGATTAAGGAGCAGCAGGTAGAGTGGAAGACATTTGAAGAAGAGTTGCCATGGTGATACTCTTTAGCCTTCTGTAGGAGACCCATGCAGAAGTCAAACTGAACTTGCTAGCAAAGGAGAAGGAAACCGTGGCAACTCTGATGCAGGTAATGTTAAGTGATGGGCCTATAGGTCCTGCTATGGAGGAGTAGCAGATGAAGCAAGATGCATTTGAAGGGAATATGTCACAAGAAGATGTTCTGGAACTTTTTGTAGAATACTCGCATGAAACAGGGAACAAAGATGATGCTCTCAGTCTAGAAGAAAATGATCTAAGGAAAGACCTGCTTGATTTAATAGCGATGGATAGGCATATTAAGACAGATGAAAGGAGTCGATTACAGAATGTAAATAAAACACAAAATGTTAAAAGATTGGTAAAACAGATGAAAAAGTAATTAGGTTTATTAAGAGAAATTCATGTGATATGACAGAAATAAATAGGATATATTGTTGTGCAGCTGAACTAATACTGGTAAATTATTACCACAAAAACATAGAGTAACAAAGGAGAGGAAGGGAACAAGTAAATGCCACCATGAAAGCATCAGAGAAAACTGTAAATCAATTAAGACAAGAAGTATAATTTCTAGAAGAATATAGAAAAGGGAACGGATAATCAAAATACTTAGAACAGTACACATGGTAAAAGAAAAACACAGAATCAAAACATACCAGGATCCATCACATAGAAAAACAAAAAACAGGCACTGCTCAGTAGATCCATCACATGCTATTTCCAATCATAAGCTAAAATATAGCAGTACAAGCACAAAAACTTAGAATATAATGCAGATAAATATAAAAGGAAAAGTACAAAATAAACAATTCATTAAGTATCCAAAAGGTTTTATAGAATTTTGGAAGCAAAACAAAAGGAATATAAACACCACTAAAAAAAAAAACACAAGTAGGTACATTTTGGGGTAGTGTTTGTGAAGTGTCAGTTAATTAATCAATGGGGCGGCGAAAGCCGACACACTCTGGCTAGGCTTATAAATGCCCTCGGGCAGATAGCCTAGTACCTACCTATGAACCTATAAGACACTGCTGAATGGGCAGAAGAATTTAAAAAAAAGTAAGATGTTCTAATGTAGAGGATATGAAATGGGATGAAGTAACAACCAGATAAACTGAAACAAAATTAAGAATAGCTCCTAAATGGAAAACCCCAAGCCCAGATACAATGCCTAACTTTTGTTTAAATGTATTAATATCTTTACACAAAGATTTCGACCTGCACAAGAACTAATTATATACACATCCTGAACAGAAACTAACTTGGTTAACAAATGGGAAAAGGATACTGCTTCTTAAAAGAGAACCTGAAGCCATCCTAAGACCAATAACTTGCCTTTTGCAATATACAAATTATATACTGGAACTGATGCAAACAGATTTTATAGTCATTTAGAAAAATTAATCATGGCAACACAACAAAAGGTAAAAGAAAGTCATATGGAACAAAGAATCATTTGTTGTTAAATAAAGTCATAATAAAGAGTTGTAAAAAGGGGAAGAATCTAAGTATGGCATGGCTAGATTACAAAAAAGCATTTGACAGTACCCCACATTCATGGATAAAGGAGTGCTTACAGATGAATAAGAAACACCCTGCATTAAACAACTATATTTCAGTGACCAGTAAGCAGTGGCAAGCCACTTTGCAGATGTGTCATGACAAAGTATAAATTATTATTCCAGGGATAAACATTTAACAGGTTACCACAACTTAACAACTAATTGAATAAATGCAAAGCTAATCTGGTGAAAATAAAATCACAAATGGAATTCACACATAAACACTTTTATTCCCATTATTTAAGTAAATTTATTTGTGTTTGGTAACTAAGAAGGTCTAAAAAAACAAGAGAAGTTTCATTGTAAAGTGCAGTCCTGACATCAGCAAAATAATTACAACCTATAAATCCAAAATTTGTTATTAAACAAGCAAGCAGCATAGGCTTGAGTTGTAGTTGCTTAAAACACTAGCAAATTTAGAAATCCACAGCAGAAAGATTTGCCATAAAATTCTCCCATAGATTGCTTCATTCTGTTTGAGAGAAGTATACATGTAAAGAGCTTAAATCTCAGTATGGACGTGTTTGTGGGGAACAATAAAAGCTCTGAACAGAAGTAACAAAATGGTAGCTAGTTGTAGAATAGGGTCAAGGACTGGGGTTGTGCAGTGTTTTTCATGAGTGATAAAAATTAATGTACCATGTTGAAAGGCAGCAATAAGTCAAAGGTGGGGTAAAAAGCAGGAGGAACATAGTAGCACTTAATGCAGAGAGATATATATAAGGTCAGAGCAGAGAGAAGGTCAACAGAGCTGCAAGATAAAGATCAGAGTTTCATTTTCACCCCTGGAGTCTGATAAACCACAGATTTAATAAAAATCTGATGGCTGCATGACTGGAAACAGAACTACTGGATGTCAGTATAGTTCCAGGCAGAAACAGGTGAGGAAGGGCATCAAACAGTATGTTCCCTTCTGAATGAAGCCCCCCCCATCAACAACCTGCTTCATCAGGCAGTTAGCAACAGTTGTGTCAAGCGACATCACAATCAGAATAGCCAGTGTACAAATACTTCTGAACCTGGCTAAGTCCTATTCAGCTACACACATCAGCACAGTATGCTGCAGAAAAGAGGAAGGGAGCCAGAATAGAACCTTTGGACTGCTGTCAGAGAAGAAGCAGAATAAGCAATGAGATGTGGAATAAGGCAGAATGGAACAGTGGGAAAGTGAGCACTACTGTGGTACCACTATCACCTAGCAAATACTTTATTTGATTTATCATTTGTTGACTAAAAATTAATTTTCAGGGAAGACCCAAGGTGCTATTTATACTACTATGGGAAACTTGGCCAAGACATGGGGAAACTTCCTCTAATCTTTTTTGATTGGTACCATGAAATCTTCTACATTCACCTGAGCACACAAGCAAATGGGACCCTGGTTTAACATCTCACCAGAGGGATGACATACTCAGAATTGCAGCAGCCCCCTTATGCTGCATTGTAGTGTCAGCAGTCCATCTACCTGGTGTGGGACTAAAACCCACAGCCTTCTGCACCTAACTGAGTGTACTACCTTATGCACAGTATGCCTTACAATAAGCATACACTTACTTATATAGACTAGTGCATTTCGGCATATGGTAGCATAAAGCATGTCCATCCAGTAATGCCATGATGGACAGTGCAATATATCAAAACATGTAGGCTCACAGGGTTAGTTGTCAATCATATAAACTATTGGTCTTTGAGAATCTTGACTATGCTTACTTGATGCAGATATTTTCTGCTTTAATTATATGCGAGTGTGTCTCTAAGGAGTTCATGATCATATCTAACTATACTTCTCTACTGTCCAGATTTTCACAGAATGTCTAGATTTTTGCCTCATATTTTAGGTCTATGCCGTATAAAATGTATGGTTTTCTGGCAAATCACTAGGATGAACTGAGATGGAAGACATTATATAATGATATACATTTCAGATTCAGAATTCAAATGATTCACAAAATGTACGTTAATACAAACACTGTTACTCTGCCAACTTTCTAAGTTTCTAAGAGCAATATTTAAAATCTGTACCTATTTCTTGGCCTTTGTCCCCCCATTTTGTCAGACTTTCTCCAGATTTCTTGCACTAAGATACTGAGAAGTATGCCTTCATATAGTTGTAATGAGAATGTTATTCGATAACCCTGGCCATTGTTCAGCTACATATATGTCATGCTTTCACTACTGATGATGTTTTGTTTTTAAAACAGATTTCCAGTCTGCTGTCTAGTCCCCCAAAGGTAAGTGTTCAGTGCAGTCTCACAAGGACAAGCTCAGAAATACATTTATACAACAGGAAGAGATTACCTCAGAGAAACAGAAGCCTTAACAAATACTTTGTTTTTTATCCTGGTGTTTTTTGTAGTAAATAATCACTAGTCCTTTTTAATTTCTTGCTGGTGGCTTGTTCAAAGAATATAGAATACAGCCGTGTACTCAGTGATGGGTCATATCTGGAAGGTATACAACTCAACAGTGACCTCTCAGTACAGTAATGAGGTATACCTTTGAGAATTAGATGTTATCACTGAAGATGCCCATCAAGCTTTAATACACATGCATACAAGTGTTGTCTACTATGGTCACAAGATCTTTAATAGTGGACCTTGGCCACTATCCAGGTGACCTGAGTTTGATTAGTGGCCTGGGGGATGGAATAGCTGGTAAAGGAAGAAAGGAATGGAGATGGGTAGGAGTCTGCTCACCCTTTGTTCTGGGGAAATGTTTAGGGGTGCAAGCTGGGGCTGCAACCTTCAAGTAAAGAATCCCTGGTGGGATCACCAGAGATACTTAAACTTCGGGGGAGTGGCTATTGAGGTGATGCCTCTCACACAAGTGGGAGACATACCTTCTCACATACACAACTGCATGTCAGCCACTTAAGATATAGCAGGCATTTGCAGTGAAAATGGTAAATCACAGCAAAAAAACAAACAACCTGAACCCCAGAGAAGAAGACAGCATAAATAGTCTTGCTATGCATTAAACCCAAAAGGAATGAATACACCATAAGGATCCCATTTCCAGGATGGGGTGGGGGGAATTAATGAGCTGACTGTTAGGGGAGGGAGGCTTTATGGTCACCAGAGCCACAGATAATAAAAATACACACACACACACACACACACACACACACACACACACACACACACACACACACACACACACATCAGACACATATATACACACATACAAAATCATATGTTTGTAAGAGGAAACTGACAAGAAAAATAAAAAATACCATTAGGAAATACATATTAAAAAAGGGAATTGGAATGCTTGAAAAGGATTTCGCAAATATAGGTGGGAAAAATCAGTAGTTCAAATGGCATGGAATGAAATACAAAAAAGAAATTGTTGCCTAAGGTGACTAAAGAGTGAAGATGACTGCACTGGAAAAAGATGATATTAACAAAGTCAAAGATTATACAGATTATGAACACGCACTCAACATCTATTATTCCTATTGACATGAAGGCTTTGTTATCAAAGTGTATTGAAATTTCATTGGCTGCATGACTCACAGGACTAAAGCCCTGTCTGTGATATTTTTGTTGAAATGGAGTAGTATTCATTCACTTTTTTTCTGACTGAAGAATTTTTTTTTTGTTGTGTGGAAATTTATCATAGTTATCTTTTTGGATATGTGGGGTATGTTTTCATTGTCCTTGAGGTGTGGTGTCTGGAAGTGTGGGGTGTGTCTCTGTTGTTCCAATAGGTATATATTTTGCACTTGTAGCAGGATAAATGAGACAGGGAATTTTGATCTTAGTCTGTGACTCCTCACAATCTGAGTGGACAAGGAACCCTCTGGCTATAGAGCAGGGGTAGTAATGGATGGCACATTATGTGACCATTGGCCTGCAATTATATTTGGCTTGTAGTAATGTAACAGAAATTTAATTTCAAAGCAAATCTCTGGAATTTAATTTTTTTTAATTGCAGACCATTTTCAAAAATAACAGTGTCAGGTATCTGGATTATCTCGTATACCTAGCAAAACATTTTTTCACGGCACTAATCACATCCACGGATATCAGTTTTTCGTAGAGTTTGGATACCTCAATGCATTTGCTGTAGTAGTCTTTGCAAAGCACATGCTTATACAATTTGAGGCTAGAGCATAGCAACTCATGCATCTCAAATCCTTTTTTTAAGAATTCTTGGTACAGCCAAAAATAATGGGCAGAAAGAAAGGCCCAAAATCAATGACAACTTTCAAAAATTACTCAACTTCACTTAAAAAGTTATGCATTTTCTGAATGATAAGAAGCATTAAACTCTAATGCATGACAGTACTGACTTACTACAATCCTCACTGATTTACCAGAAAATGAAACATTTTATGAGGGATGGGATAAAAAATTGCCAAGCAGTATGTGTCTACTTCTACTTTTATAAAGAGACAAACTAGTATTTTATGTGGAGTTATTTCCTTTTGAGGCACAGTCCATTGCAGCAAGTTACTTATGGAAGTAAACTAGGCCATCTCTTCATTCTGAGTGGACATCTCAAGCCAAAACATGATATTTCTTGAATGCTTGTTTTGCACTTCACAATACCTGGATATGCCCCATATAGCCTCACCATACCTCTCAACCTCTTAGAGCAAGAAATCTGGACAAAGACACAAGTAATGGGTGGGGGGGGGGGGTCAAAGGCCAAAAATTAGAAACAAATTCTAAATATTGCTGTTACAAACTTATAAAGTTAATAGAATAACTGTTTTTGAGTTAGCATGGATTTTCTGAAGGATATGATGCCTGAAACTCAAATGGCTACTATTATTTTCTGACTTCAGTCTTCAGTGGTTTGCTAGCAATTTGACAGAAAACCATAATTTTATGACAAACTGACTGAAAATATTAAGGAAATATCTGGACATTCTGGGAAAATCTGGACAGTTGAGAATTGTGATCCTCACCAGCATGAGCACAACCACTATGTTACCTTTGAAAACTAGTCCATCAATATGAATCAATTTATTATGGAAGGTAAAGTATATCTTTATAGCTAAAGGGAGTTTTCTTTTTTGCTTCAGGCTATTATATTTGGATACTTCATTCTGATGTACATTTTGAAGGACGGAAGCACTCAAACTTTTATTTCAATTTTGGTTCTGGCGTCTACCTTTTTCAGACATTATCTGTTTTTTGGTCATTATTTGGTCATTATTTTTGGATTGTTCATGTTAACTGTTTTATCTTAATATCAGTTTCAATCTATTTTTTTAATCCTTTCTGTTCCTGTCCTGACACTTGCAAATGCAGGGCTACTGTCATTAGTCCAAGACTATTATTTATCAAGTGTTCATTAGTTTATTTCATGTATCTCCATCCCAGAGCATTAGCAATGTGCAGCTCTTTTCCAGGCTTATATGTCACAGTATTACCAAACTTCTGGCGGTTCAGTAGCATTCTTTAAATTCTCAGTAATGTCTGATGCAGTGATTCTTGAAAGAAGCTTTGAAGGGGCTTATGAATGGATTCTACTGACACAATGCATCCATATATGTCTTCATAACATGTTCACAACTAGCACAATGGCAAGCTATTCTTTTGTTTGGGCATATTATACTTAAACATGTGTCAATACTCCACAGCAGCAGAACAGCCCCTAGACCAGACTGAATAGCATCAACTTGTAGGATTACTGGCTTATTCGTAATATCTCAAGGCAGGAGCTTTTATGAACAACTTCTTCAAGATTCTGACAATGTTTTCTTGTTCATTTTCCCAGCACCATTCAACATTTTTTCAAGCAATGTTTACAATGGCGTTAGCACTTTTGCTAATTTAGGTTTGAACTTTACAAGGTTTTGAACCATTCTCAAGAAATTTGCAAGGCAGACTTCTCCTCATGAAGTTCTGTCTGCACTACTGCCTTGATTTTTTCAGGAATGGGTTTTATCCTATGCTCTGTAAGCTTATGTCCCATGTACTTTACTGAGTTCACATTTGTTTGGTACTTCTTTGGATTCATCTTCACATTGTTATGCCACAGGCTCTCCAAAAAACATTGCCAGTTTCTGAGTCATGTTCTGCCTGTGGTTCACCCTATACCAATAATCCATTGATAATATTTACTGCCCCATCTATTCCACATAATCTACATGGGATCTTTGGAAAACCTCTGGGGCCCACTGACATCCTATGCAGTATCTACAGGAACTGATATCATCATCCAGACCTCTGTGTGTGTGTGTGTGTGGGGGGGGGGGGGATTAAATTTAGTGTCACTCTCTTTTCATCCAGCTTCACTTACCAAAATCCATAGTTGGCATCCAGTGCTGAAAAGTATTTGGTTCTCATCACCATTACTATCACTTCCTCAGCAGTCTTAAAGGGGGCAGTATTCCTTCTTAAAGGGGGCAGTATTCCTTCTTAGTAACCTCATGTATCTCCTGAAGGTCAATATATATGTGAATTGTATTCACGTTCAGTATTGTTACTAAACTGTTTGCCCAGTTTGGTTCAGTTTGTCTAGTAATGCTCCCATAATTCTTTCACATACTTGAGGTCTTGCCCAGGCCTTTGCCTTATATATCATATTTACATGTCTTAGGGCATGTACTTTGGGAGCAACATTAGGATTCAACTTGGTAGTATATTGTTCTGGCAGGCAAATGATTTATGACAGCAAGTCACTGTATTTTTCTATTAGGCCCTGGGCTTGACCTACTGTTATTTCTGGTCCTTGTACAGTTTTACTGCTGTGATTTAACTTATTCTCTTACATTTTCTAAGCATATGCACATTGCTCACCTTAGCACACATACTTTCTGCTTCAATTTTAAATGTAATATTGGCATTATAACCATACACTTTTGCATGTACACTATGAATTATTTTTATCCTTCCCAACTTTGCATGCTGTTCTTCCCAAGAACACTTGTTATGATTTGCTTTCGTACACACTCTTAACTTTTACTTGTCTCCCTTGGGATAAATCTATATCCTGAATATGAGAACAAGGTGAATGTAGAATTGCACAGCTTGTCCTCCACTTGTAAAACCTTAAAAGATATTTCATTCAAAATATCACACTCTGCACCAGTGTACAGTTATATCTCAGTGCTCACAATTAATCAACACATTTTATGGCCATATATATATATATATATATATATATATATATATATATATATATATATATATATCAGTTATGTCAAGAAGTAGTTCATTTCATATTCTAAACAGGTACAGTTTTCATATGAAGTCACTTCATAACTTTCATTAGAGACTTGCAAAATATTCCAGGGAATTCAATAAGACCCCCAGTACAGGTCATATGGCCTTCTGTAAAAAGGCCTTGTTTCCACAATGCAGCACACTGCATTTCAGAAACACATTAGCCACAATGAAGAAAGATCTCATTACAGGCTAATTTGCATGTCTCTGAATTACTTTAATTACCTCAAAGTGCAGCTCAGCACTTGCTGCAGTAGTTAACAGAGCTGAAGACTGCATTGTAGAAACACAGGCACCCCCAATTCACTTTCCCTCAGACAACACACACACACACACACACACACACACACACACACACACACACACACACACACACACACACACACACACACACACATACACTCACACACACACACACACACACACACACACCACAGACCTCAAACCTGTCCCAGAGTTGTCTGAAAATCCCCAGTGTCTCCTTCTCCTGCCCTTATAAGTCACAGAAGACTGCAGTCACACAGTCCCAATCATTAGAGTCTCCCACATCATATCCTGCTAAGTACTCCCTGGTGTCTAGTGGTTCCTGCTGATCCCCATGCTGTTATAGTGGTGTTAAGGCAAAAGATATAAGTGATATCCCTTGTGTCTAGTGTTTTTCTCTGCCCCCAATCTCTGTTCTAAGTGGCGATCAGACCTGAATTTTCACTGATATACATAGTGGCTAGAGGTTCTCCTTACCCAATGTTGCAGGCTCTGGTCATTAGTTTATGGGTACGTGGAATGATGAAAGCCACCTCAATCCACCCACATACATGCACACACATATTCATTACACACACTCACACACGCATTCACACAAGTGTGCACACATTCAAAGACACACACTTCTTCTTGAGGTGCTAGATCCCTGAGTATTTCCTTGAACTGCTGTGCTTTTTCTCCGTTCATCTTCCCAGGCATTAGCCTGGTCTTTGTTGACCTTAGAGCCATCTCTGACCACTGCTTGCAGTGGTTTGTGCTGTGGACTGATTGTTTCACTGTGGATGACGTTGCAATCACTTATTCTATTCAGTGCACTTTCCTTACTAGGACGTGACTGTCTCTCTTTCTAAAATATGTGTTGGCTACTATCAAGCCATTTGAATTACAGAAGTCTGGAATGGTCTATCCTTTTTTATTCCTGTTGATCCACCCATGTATCCTGTTCTCTATGAACCGATATGTCCATTCAGCTCACATTTTCTAGCCTGTGGTCCTAATTTGTCTGTCCTGATATGTCCACTCAGGTCATATTTTCTAGCCAGTGATCCTACTTTATATAGCAGGTCCTGCACTCTTTTCCTGACTATCATAACCCTGTTATTGGGCATAAACTGAAGATTATGAATATGCCCTATCATTTGACAGGAGTCTGATTGCCATGAGTCTGTCACTAAACTGATGATATCCCTCACTGCCTTCTGATGTCTCTCCCTCGCCACAATTCCCACACCATTTCTAATCTGTTCGCATCTTGAGTAATAGACTCTGGATCCCAAGCCAAGTGGAGCTAATATTGCTGCACCTTGGCTGGCAGTGGCCTCTCCAGCTCTCAATGTACATTTTTGTGTTTTGATGTTTTGGTGTTGCTCTTGTGGACCATAGCTTGCTAGTTAGTCCATTTGGTCTGGACAAGTGCTGTGGTGTCATGTTCTGTCTGCTTGCTGTAAGCTATGTGTTGTTAAAACTAAGCTGACTAAGGAAGTTTGGGCCTTCAGTGGTGGCTGGTGAGTGCAAAATATGGAAGGCAGAATGGAAGTGACCAGACCTGTCTGCAGTGTTGGATTGGAAGGACCAGATCTGAATTGTTGTTGGAGAATCCAGTTTTTGATAGAGAAGTTGATGATGGTGTGGGTGAAGGAATCGTGACTGTGACAGTGTGCTGCTTTGGATTGTCGGAGGATCATTGAGATGGATGTGGCCATTCAGGCCTTCAGGTAGTGGCGGTTGTTTGTATACAGTAGTGATTGCCTGACTTTTTGGTCTGCCAGGTTTGGTTTTGCATCAGAATGGTCTGAGGTGTCAAGGTGATGATATGAACTTATGATCTGCTAGTGTTTGAGAGGGAGATGGCACTGATGTGGATGGACAGAATATGCTGATGGAGGTGATGAGGATAAACTGGACTGAGGAGATCGTGGTTGTTGGAATTTGTGCCTTTTGTGTTTTTCTGTGCCTTCATTGTATCTGTTGTCAATGATGTGTGTATGTGCTTTTGTTTCTGTACTGCTGTGTTTTTGTTTTTTTCTGTTTGTACATGAGTTTGGAGGAACAAAATGTCGTTCAGCTGTGCCTTTGATGTATGGTCTGAATGACAATAAAATTATTTTTGACTTTTGACTTTGCCACACTGCCTCTTCACATTGTCCTGCCTCCTCCTTTTCATCATGTCATCCACTTCCAAGCTGCATCCTGTCAGTGAACCTACACTGAGTGTAGCAATTCTTAGTTCATGTTTAACTGGGTCATTGGTTTTATGTCCAGTTTTCAATCAATAGAGCTATCCCAGGTATACTAAGTTGGGGAACTGGACACTATCCAGCCAGCAGCTTATTGACACAGACAAGGCTTTATGGCAAACATACATTGGCCAATAGAGGCACATATAGACCTCTCATACATTAGCATTGGTCTGGCATAGCTCAGAGTGGGTCGGGTCCTCAACCCATTTATCAGTGGCAAATAACCATTTGTCTATATGACTGACTCACCTAGAGCCATATTTTACACTGTCCAGTGGCTAGCCCTGCCTGTCTGTGATCTGTGTTCTCCTAGCTTGAGATATTGTACACCACAGTAGATGCCCAAAGTGGTTGGTCTATACAACCCTTCCCCCTAACGGGCACAGTGTTGAGTCAGTGCTGCTGTGGGTGAGTCTGAGATGGAAGCACTCAGCATGTTTTTCAGCAGTGGGAAGAATCCCACTAGGTGACAGGGAGAGCATTCAAACTCCAGACAGGCATTGGCCAGTGGTTAGGCTCAAACCTTGTGCCTTGTACATGCAAGTCGAAGACCTTAACCATTATGCCAACAGGTTACTCCTGGTTTCCTAATGTTATTGTTTGTTAAGAATTCTATTATGTTCTATGCTTCATAATTCTATGGGTGAACCATATTAAGCATATGTGAGGAACTAAATGAGTACTACAGAAAATGAAAAGCAATCACATATATGTTAGAAGAACTACCATAAAATAAATGACTCAATAAATACATAAGTATGTTTGGGGGATGGGCTAGAGCCAGCTAACCTAACTGAATAAGATTATTGACCCTGGGGTCTCGTTTACAAGCTGTGGCAAAGGAGAGACTGAGAGTGACAAGCAGAGAGGGGCACTGTGTATTGAAATGATCTGCTGTGGTGAAGTGAGGAAGCAGTTCTCAGATAAAGCTCTTGTCTACTGTTCAGACTATTTACCCATCCTCTGTTATTGTCATGATCTATATATCATGACTGAAAGAATGATGTCACAGAGGTACAAGTGGCAGGAATGAGGTTTTCCTGTTGGGATGCTGGTCTTATTCAGTGTAACAAGGTGAAAAGTCTGACAATCCAGAACAACCTTCTACTACTGTCATTGTGCCTTCAGATAAAGAGACGTCAGCTGTGGTATTCTTGGCATCTTATAAAGATTTCCCCATAACAGCCCACATTCCACTAGGAGATGGCATGCAGGGGAGATTATATCTTTTGGCAGTCCTGTGAATATTTGAGCATCTCCAATATGAGCTGGAATCTGTCACCGAGAAATTAAAATTCAACATCTATAATTCTACTGTCAGCACAATCCCTAACAGGAAAAATAGAACAGAAGTGTATGAGTGTGTGTGTGTGTGTGTGTGTGTGTGTGTGTGTGTGTGTGTGTGTGTGTGTGTGTGTGTGTGTGTGTGTGTGTGTGTGTGTGTGTGTGAGTGAGTGTGTGAGTGAGTGTGTGAGTGTGAGTGTGAGTGAGTGTGTGAGTGTGTGAGTGAGTGAGTGAGTGAGTGAGTGAGTGAGTGAGTGAGTGAGTGAGTGAGTGAGTGAGTGAGTGAGTGAGTGAGTGATCCACATGACCTACTGAGCAGTGAATTTAAGGGCATTACACTGTACAACTTGGTACCAAATCTGCATAATAAAAGAATACAAGACATATAGGTAGTAATACAAAAGAAAAAGTAACATTCGAATACACAAAATGCACAAGCAAGTTACAAGCTAAGCTAATATGAATAAACAAAAGTAACAAAATAGCAAGTGACTTTAGCTAAAACTGCAACTTTTACCCTGTTAGGACTAAACCAACAGACATAGAAGGTAAACAGTACCAGTGAAAGTGACATGAGAGTAACAGGGCAGAGAGCACAAGGCTAACTGTGAGGTCAGTGACTAGAATGAACGAGTATAATGTGGAGTTAAACATGCTGGCAAAAAACTGCAAGGATCCAAGGAGTGTGTGCAGTCAAAGAAGAAGGCTGTAATGGAAACAGAGAGGTGTCAGGATATCCGAGAAGAATATGTGATGTATCAGGTGGAGGACAGATTTTAATGAATGTTGTGATAGAAGGATAGGTGATCAAAGTGTTTGCAAATGCGACTGCCTAAGGTGGGGCTATTCCAAAAATGTGGGCCATGAGAACATCTTACTTCCCAAGCTGAACATCTGTGGAGGGGAGGTGGAAAGTGTATGCTGATGGGAGGTAAAGAATAGTGGAGAGCAATTTTTGTGATAATGGTAATGCAGCTTCCAAGCAATAATAGGAAAGCAGTCAAAATGAATTGATGAAAACATAACAGCTAAGAATATGATTGTATGTACATCTGGAAGCCCATTGGCTGTACTGCGTGATTATGCTCAGATGTAGGATACAGCACCCTGAACTGCCAGATTTTACCAGAAAATGAATACAGATTGTTGGCACTAATGCCAGTATCTGGGGCCACTGAGAGAAGACCATAGTTCCTTTGTGGGGCTAGGATCAGTTTGGTAGGACATGAAAGCCCTTGAGAGAAATACATCTCATAATACTGTAGGACTCCTACATTTATCTGATGAGTTTGTTATATCACTTTTTTCATGTGGATAGAGAGAGAAAGACTGGGTGGCCCAAGTCATCCTTCCCAATATTTGACTGCTTTGATGGTCTCAGTGTTACTGGCTGCAGTTCTGATGATAGCCTAATCGTGTCATATTGTAAAGTCATCTAACAGTCCCAAAGAGCATTGCTTTCATTTAGCAGCTTATTTTCAGGTTATTATCGTTATGTCATCTAAACATCATTAAAATAATTATTTGTAAAGGGCAGGTGTGAGAAAATACTTATGTAGAGTTCATCAACACACAGTACTGCTTTTGTATGGAGCAAGGATGGAAAGACTGTGTTTACAACTGCCTTTAACCTTCAGTCCGAGTGCACTCTACTGGTCCACTAACAGTTCTGGTTCCTGTATATTTGAATTCATATTTCAAGCAAAAATGTATTTAAAAATAAAAGAAAATAACACATTAATGTTTTTAAAGCACACAATTTGGTCAATCCCAGGTTGACATCATCACACAGTACGCAGTGATTATGCTAATTCAAATGCCGGAAGTCAGGAAGAGAGCTAAAAAGGCAGAGACAGACAGACAATGCCTCAGGGGTGGCTTAATGGCAAAGCTTATTTAAAAACTGAAGTAATTATACTGGCCTTGGCAATGGTTTTATATATTCTTCACTAACTTTTCATTTTAATCAGCAGGCATCAACAGAAAATAAAGGAATTTTGCACTATGCAGTACTGTGAGTCATGAGATGCTGGCATATTTTTGTCCACCTTTAGTTAATCTGAATCTTAAATCAAGTGAAAATAATGCAAATGAAGTCTTCCAGTATGGTGACTGGGAGAGGAGCACACCGACTCAAATGTTCCACCACTCACAGAAGTATTTTCTGTAAAGCATCAGTAAAAAATTTGATGTCACCAGGCGATAATAAGGTATCACCATATCAAAAGACCAAACCGGCACATGAAGAATAAAATGAAGAAGGATTTAAACAATATGAAAAATCTATTGTTAGAACTCGTGACAGCATCTGGGTCAGGGCAATACATGAAACCATGAGTCATTGTACAACCTCAATCAGAAAAGACCCTGCCCATTCAACAACCAGAACTTACAGAGATATTGCTGAAATATGGGAAATGAAGAAGACTCTGCAAACGTGTTGCTAGAAATGAGGAAAGTCTTCAACAAATAACAACAACACTAAACATTCAATTGTACACCATTCAATCCCTGGGAGATGAAACACATGTGCATACTGCTCGAGTGGAAGTGCTGGAAGGAAGACAGGAATACTCAAGGTGAGATTAATATGTTTTGAAGACTGAGCTAAAAGAAAAAAACATAATGTTAGTGGGTGTCCCAAAAAGTTTGGAGGGTACAGATTGTTGTAGATTTGCAAAAAAAGATGTTGGACGCATTGACAGGTATGGAGGAAGCTCAGATATAAATAGAAAGGACACATAGAGCACTATGGAACCCCATATGGACCATTTCAGCTCCTTTGAGGCATATCATACTGAGATTTGAAAGTTATGTTTTAAAAGATCAAATTATTATCAAACTGTGGCAAACAAACAACAAATTAATGTCGGCATATGTAATAGTCTTTGCTGAACAGGACTTCTCGGCTCCAAACAAGTGATTGCAAGCTTTATATCTCCCAGTCATGAAACTATACAAGGTCCAGGGGATACTCTTGAAACTTTTGTATCCAACAACTTTAATGGGAACTTTATAGGGAAAGTAAACTCTTTAGACTACCTCTGCATTGTTTAGAACACTGTGGTCTATTGTCTGCTAATTCTTGCAAATAGTTATCTCATCCATTGTTAGTAGTTATTTATTTGACCATATGAGGGATAGGTAAACAGGTTTAGACAAAAGAAAAATAATTAAAGGGAAATCTATAATAAGGATTCTACAAGCTGTGAATAGTTTCATAATTTTACAGTAGACAGCAAATTCTTTTTAATGTGTACTAACTGAAGGGACTACTTTGAGGTCTCATTAACCTATGACAACATGAATTGGAACATATTATTATTATTTCAGCCAACAACAGCTATATTTATCCAGATAACTATGTAATACTTTGAACACTAAGCTTATATAAATATCTCTGTATCCTATAAAAGGCAGAGAAATTCTATAATGTGTACTAAGTGAGGAGATTACTCTGAGGCCTTAGTGTTTTATGGCACAGTATGTATGGGATTATCTTATTACATGAGCTAAAATTGGCTATAGATATTATGATAACTGTCTAATGCTCTGTTTATATAGTTTGTATAAGCTGTATGTCGTTCTGCCCTCTTAATATAATCAACAAAACCCTTCATCAGACACCAACAGATATGTCTCTTTATACTGGAAACCAATGGATAATTTGTAACAGCATCATTGGAAACCTGTAAATGTAAGATATGCAATGTAATTGTGATATGTAGTAATGCTGTACACTGTTATTTGTGGCAATAAAGTCTATCTGGATAGAAAAAAAATTAATAAATAAAGGAAATGGGCATTTAACCAACAAGTATGCAGAATAAGGAGCAGTTTCAAGGTTTACATGATTTTGCAACTCTATATGCACCACTAAAACAGAAACAATTCCCCTGGAGTGATACCATTACATTGCCTGTTGTCATGCCTTGCAAATATACACGCAAGAAAGCTAAGAATGTCACAGGCAATAAGTCATTTTAAAATATTCTTTTTAGAGATTTTTCCCTTAAACAATGTTTGGTTTCATTGATTAATTGGGCAGCATTACATAAGTATACAAAGTCAGGAATGGAATCATGATACTGAATTCCATTTTGTGCTTCCTCTTTTAAAGAAGACAGCAAAGATGTGGTCAAGAAGAGAGCTTTGGGAAGTCTTAGATATTACTGGATGAGGGGTGGGGGAGAGCAGAGCATCTTTGATCCTCACAGGCCTATACCAATTAGAAATATAATCTCAGAACCACAGGAGAGGTCCTGTGGTAACATCAGATTTCTTTTATGCAGTGTCCTTTCAAAGTTTACAGAATAGTAATTTGTTTGACTAGACCCATGCTACTGCATACTGATTTACTGAGGTTTAGCAATGTAGTGGTCATGATATATCCCTTGTGGAAGCCATATGGGAAGGAAAAGAACAGAAAGACACTTAATGAGGTCTCCTGTGTTTTGAAAGAGTTTAAAGGGAGGAACTTTGTCTAAATTCCTTTGGAATAACTTGTGTAAGGTAAGGGAATGTGTGCAAAGATGCATTATGAATTATGTTGTCTCTTTTCGAGGTGCTAAGGATGCCAACACTTTTGAAAGCATTTAGGATAATGAACATTGTTGCAAACTATTGGCACCATTAGCACCACGTCCTTTAGAAATAACGGGTTCCTATTACATTATCGAACTTCAACAAGTTCAAACCCAATATGGTCGAAACCATATAGTTGAACTTGCTGAAGTTCAAATACAGAAAAAAAATAATAAAAGATGCAACAGTAAACTGTTGCAAGAAGGAGGGCAACCCCCCCTGCAACCCCCCCCCCCGCTCTTTAAATATACCAACTTTGGTCTCAGAGTTGGTATATTTAAAGAGCGGGGGGTGTGAGGGGTGCAGCCCCCTCATGCGGGGGGTGCAGGGGGGGCTTGTCCTCCTGCTTGCAACAGTTACTTTACTGTTGCATCTTTTTTTTTTTTGCCTAGTTCGAAGTTTTCAAACCTTGAACAGATAAGTTTGATATTGTTGTGTTCGAAGTTTTAAAACTTCGATCACATAATAGGAACCCGAAATAGGGTACTTGTATAAAATTCCAGCACCATGGACAACAGCTTTAGAACAGCACAATGTATCTGTGAAGGGACAATAGGCAACATCACTGCATGTATTGAGGAAGCATTGTTCCCTCCAAGGTACCTTTACCAGTAATTTCTGGATCTGTCTAGAGGACAGTTCCTTAAAGTGGAAATTATACTTATTATATAAGAATATAGATGACAATGGGGTGAACGTGGAAAAGTATGGGCAAACCTCACAAAACTGAGAAAATTATATTTTAGCTATTGTTGTTTGCATCAATACAGAGAATTACAAGGAAACCAGTTACTACTGGCAGTTGTACCAAAAGGCACTGTTCCCAGTCACAGCTGATTAAAAGGATGAAAAGTTTGTTTTACAATATACTCCTTCCTGTTTTCTACTCTTCTACTCTATGATTAGAGTAAAAGGAAGAAATATTTTTTCTCCAACAATCTTAGTGTTCATTACGTAAAGTAAGAGAGGCTGCATTATATGAGGGTGATCTGATTCCTCCTTTCTGCAGAAACACTCATTTCAGCATTTAAGTTAATATTATTTTCATTGGAGGGCAATATTTTGTGTGAACTGTTAGTGGAACCAATGCATTTGATTAATTGAAATTTCACAGATCCTTGAGTATTCTCTGTCAAGATATACACAAAGGCATATTTTCTATCTCTTCCAATTAGGTGGTTTAAACATCTTCAGAATCATTTGGGGTTGCCAAAAACAAGTATTTATCTCTTTCTAAAAAATGAGAACATTGATAACACTATAATCTTATTCGTCCACACATTTCTGATGGATTAAAGGACAAAGTTCTGATCCCTTTTTGTTTTACTTTTGGAATTTTTGAAAGCATTTACTTCTGTAAAACACTAAGGAAAGAATGTTAGGGGAATTTCAGTGAAGGCGGGATACATCTTATTCATTAGGATGGAAAAAGTAGGTCAGAGATCACTTGTGTGAGGGATAAACCACAGAGAACATGTATCTTACCTGGATTATTGATTAAAGTCTAGTCAAGATTAGTATGGTTGGTAAACAGGAGGTTAGGCCTGATACCAGCAGAAATAAAATGGATTAGCTTTTTGTAGAATAACAATCTGAAAAACACATACTTAAGTTGAACAGGAACCAATCCAGAAATCTGGCACAGAAAAATAAAATCTAAAAAAGAGGTTGTATTATATTGCAAAAGTAAGAGCTTCAAGTGAGTGGACAGATTTAATTAGTTGCTGGCTGACTGTCTGAGAAAGACTAAAATTTACAATAAGATTTTTTTCTTAGTAAATAGGTGGTTATATATCTTTTCTTAAATGTGAATAATATGCATTATTTTTTAATCTTGTTCTTTAAAATGAATTTAGAATATCACTCATTTAATCTAAGTTTAGATTACCACTTTTTTATTTTGTCTATCCTGTTCTTTTCTGGGCCTTTATATATATATATATAGTTTACTATCATGTTCACAAAGTGCATTCAGCAAACGGAAGCTCAGTGAACCACAACACCGAACATCGAACGGCACATTTACTCCATCGGCCACATTTCATTAATAGCAAATGCTGAACCGTCGATATTAAAATGGTTTGACAAGGGGGTGAAAAGACATCTTTATTTTTGGCATTCTGGTTTGGCAACATGACCATTCCTCTTAAGGCACTTCACGGTTTTTATTGTAAACCTATATATATATATATATATATATATATATATATATATATATATATATATATATATATATATATATATATATATATATATATATATATCTATAGTTTACCCTCATAAGGTCGACCTGTTAATGGTTGAGTGCATATGTCAGAAAGGAGTGCAGCAACATCCCACAATTGTGAATGCAGATGTTGCTAATCGTAAACTCCTGTCCCCTTTTTGACCCATGTTAGCACTCATTTTTGGATGTAGAGCAGTTGGAAATGTCGATTTCAGTGTTTTTGTGACATTCTAAACATTTGGCATGCCAATATTCTCTAATAAAATTCGCACATATACAGGTTTGAGCACTGCGTGCTCGACCTTATGATGGTAAACCATATATATATATATATATATATATATATATATGTTAAATTTATATAAATACAGCTGACTGACTTTCCTACTGGCCAAAAAAAAAATACTAGATTTTGTAATAGGAAATATCCTAGCTAATATTAAACAATTGTTTCCCTGGGAAGATTCTGACTATATGTCTTTACATTTCTCTGTACTATTGGATCAGGCAAGTCCATATATATTAACTTTATTTTTTGATAGCTAAAACCTAAACAGTGATGACTTCATTGCAAAGGTCAACTCATATTGGAACCGAATAGAAAATAATTATAGCGTTGCACTATTGTGGAATAGGTTTGAGATAAATCTGCCCATCATGTGCATAGTTACACAAAGGCAGTAATAAGTAAAACATGTTACTTATTTTTTATTTATTTGTATTTGCTGACTGGCAAGTCCAACTGTTCAATAACCCTTTTTCAGTGGAGGCTGGAATGAAAAGGTCCACAAATTATATTCCATTTTTACGTATTAATAAAGGCATAGAATTACAGCTGTATATACACCATGGAAAATAGAAATACTTTTGTACATGCAGCACATGAAACAGAAATACAGCTGTACATACAGCATATGAAATAGAAGTACAGTTGTATATACAGCACAGGATAAACAAGAATACATGCAGTTTAAACATATAAACATAAGGGATGGATAAATAAATAAATAAATAGAATTGTCCATGATGACAACTGGGATAATACATGGAGTTGCATCATTTTTATATAGTCGAGAGACAAAGGTAGCATGATTGACAGAGAAAGGGAAAGAAGAATTAGATGGAGGTGGAAGGGGATGTAAAGGACTTTGCTGAAATTATGTTAGGTGTTTGGGTGGGTCTGTATTGGTGCGGTACCTGAACAGAGCCAGTTACTGGTTAGATGTTACTTGAGTAGAAATTTGAAATTAGCTAGCTAATGTATTAATCTGATTTCATGGGAAATGGAGTTCCAGAACTTTGAGACATAGTTAGAGTAAAAAGAGTCACCTGCAATATTATTGGATGTAGTTGTAAGTAAGAGGATTTTTTTGCTGGTTCTCAGGTCTCTGGCGCAATAGTGTTGTCTGGTGCTGTGGAGTGCAGGGCATTTTGTGGAGTGTACATAAGTTTATGAGCAATGACTGAGAGTATGGTAAGTACTGGGTAATTCAAGCCAATTTAGTTCTTTTAGAGCATTGCAGTGATGTAATTTGTATGATAGGTTTGTGGTGAATTTGCTATTTCATTGTAATTTGTCTCAAGTTTGTGTTTAAAGTTTTGTTAAAGTTGGAGAGAATTAATGATGAAAATAGCATGCCTGGGAGTAGGTAAAATCTACCTATGGTTTGTCTAGTGGAGTCTGTAAGGTAAGGTTTGGCCCTTTATAAGAAACCTAGTTTAATGTGTGTTTGTTTGATGACCTGTAGCAGGTGTTGGTTGAATTTTAGTTTTTTGTTGATTAGGTCACCTAATAATTTAGGTTGCCAAACTGTAAATACCAAGAGGAGTAGAACCAAAAAACCAGACCAGTATACAGTAAGGAATCCAATTATAAAATAACCCAGTAAGTCCACCATGGCAAAATGTAAATGTTTTATTAAAAGATGATAAGCACTTTTGAGTATAAACTCTTTATCAAATCTGTTAAAACAGAACACCAAGTCAATTAAAACCATTAACTTCCAATAGACTCTGCATCCAAACACTCCCCTAAAATGCATCCAATCCATTCATTAAAATATTCAACCAATCAAAGTCATTTCTTGGGTCTATGCCCTCTTAACACTAGTTTCAGCAGCAATACTTTATTCAACTCAGGTGCCCGATCGACTTGTAAGTCAGCTATCCAGTTGACTTCAAGCTGCTCCATCAGTAAAATCATATCAACACCCCTTTTATCTAACTCACGTATTTGAAGTGCCATAAACATAAAATGATTGGGAAAGACCAGAACATGTAATGCTAAAGTATTTTGTACCATTCTAGCCTTAATATCTCTAATATGTTGTAAAATCCTTTCTTTCAGCATACGATTGGTCTTTCCTACATAGAAGGACAAACACTAAATTTTTCATTCTACAATCAGCATAATCAGTAGAACGATATGTCACCCCAGGAATCGGGTGGACAAAGGAATTGGAAGTATCAATATAGGTACATCCCTTGCACCGCCCACAGTGAAAACTTCCAACTTTATTATTCTTCTGATGTGGAAAACATCCCACGACATCCTTGCAAAGCATTTTCTTAAGATTCAGGGGATTCTTATAACTGAACATTGGTGTTGTACCAACACTCACTTTGATTTTGTCATCCGATTGTGATATCTTCCAATTTCCCTGTATCACCTTCTTAATTTTATCCATATCACTATTATACTTGAGAATTAGCCTGGGATGTTCAGTTGGTCAGCAACCTGCCTATCAGATTGTGTCACTATAGATGGAACAGGAACCGCTCCTTTGTTATTATTATGCTTGTACCATGGCTTGGCTCTGTCAGCTCTCCAAGACATATGCCTTGCTTCCACACCTCTTATATCTTGATCTCGATAACCTTGCTCCACAAGACACGACAAGAGGAAATCCTTCTCTTGATTGTGTACATCATTTTTCATGCACAACCTCGAGGCACGCATAGCCTGCCCTTTTATCATGTTATTGAAGATATGGGGAGGATGTATGCTGTCCTGTTTCAGTAAAGTGTTATTCCAACATTGTTTTCTATAAATCTTAGTTTGTAAATGTCCCTTTCCATCTTTTGATACCTGGACATCAAAGAACGCTATCTTATATAAAGATGACTTAACTGTAGATTACAAAAAGCTGGTGCTGGACTGCAAGTAAGAAACAAATTCCTGTAGTTGTCCCTCTATACCTGTCCATAAGATAAAAAGGTCACCCACAAACCTTTTGTAAAAATTGACATGACACCTCCATGGATTATTATTATGTAGTATATATAGCTCTTCCCATTGTACCAACACTAAGCTGGCATATGTGTTCGCACAGGCTGTTCCCATGGCGACACCCCATTTTTGTAAGTAGTATTGTTCTCCATATAAAAATGCATTATTCTACAAGACTAACCACAAAAAAAATACAAATCTGGGTGATTGTTTCAGATTTCAGAACTGCATTCTTTGTTAGAAATACCCCTATAGCCTTGATCCCAATATCATTGGGTATCACAGTGAAGAGACTGTTCACATCCAAAGTCACGAACCTCAGTGTCCTCACATCCGACCTTTGCTCCATATGTGCTGAAAGTGCTGATAAAAAAACTAGTCTCACGTGGGTCTAGTTTAGGTACACTTCTGTTTAATTTGAGCTTTTCATTCTTTCTAATATCTGATTCATATTGACTTGTGAAATGTGTGGACAACATTAAAACATGGGATTTATTTACCTGTTCTAGTGATATGAATGCATGTAATGTCTATATGGAAAAAGTACATAACTGCTTAAAAGGTCATGGGTTACAGGTTAATACTGACAAATGTGGTACTTCATATTTTGGGATACCATTCCCAAGTCCTGTATTTGCATGGGAATTGTAAATCTCAATACTGTGAATGAAAATAAAGATCTTGGAATTATTTATTAATAAAAATATAAAATTCAAACCTCATGCACAGATAAACAAGAAAAAGGCTAAGAGAATATGACAGGACTTAGTTAGTCAATAAGTTAGTTATTTGAAGGAGCAACTTTAAAATGGGTAAACAAAGGCTATATAATACACACCACAAATAAAACAACAAAAACAATGCTTAATGGCAGAAACTTTGACATCATAGGAGTTCATACTGACTTTGATCATACATACAGACCAATGCACCAATATTCATTTAGTTGTTAATATGGAGAGATTCTATTTGATAGATTACACAGCCGATCTCCATAACAGCTCAACTCCAGTGCCATGTAATCTGTAGGAATGCTTCAGTGACTGAAAACTCACATGCACAAGATAGTGGTCATATGCAAGAGCTATATTCATTCCACCCAAGTCAGAACGGACTCATGAGACAATGCTTAGGACCCAAAATTTAATATGTCGTGGGACCTATTTGTAGGAACTTTTTCCAGGATATGTCAGACCAGTCATCAAGTATAACTTATTTTTCTGTATTTAGATTTATAAAAAGTGTGATTCTTACATTTCAAAATCTCGCATATAGCATTAGATTTGAGAACATTGCTTTATACTCAATTTGCTAAAGGTATTTGTGAAGAAAACTGTGCCTGGCCTTTTAAATCATTACAGGATGAGGCATTTTGAGTACAGATGAATGTAGCTTTCCTGCATTCCCCTAGAGGTGGAGAAGTACATATATTTACAATCATCAATTACCACACAATGCTGAGATGTCTTTCTCACTCTATGGCCTGCCTATGGAATAGGTTACCTTTATTAAGTAATAAAGGTCATAATTATTATTGTGGGTAATTAGCCATCATTAAAAGTTCTTTAATTTTATAAATTAATTAGTTAGCCTTAAATTAAACCCGGGTCTGCACTTTTGTAGGGCTTTGGGCCCTTGCGTATTACAAACAATGACCCATGAACTAAGAATATAAAACAACTAACTCAACTCTCACCTACATCATTTCACTCCCTCCCAAACTACATCACTTTTGCTTTGACCCTCTGTTTTTACCTGTTGTTTCTCTCTCATATTTACTAGTAAAATGAATCTACATTTATTTTTTCTAATCTGTTAATATTTACCCACTGATTCAAATGTCTGTGGGACTTTCTACATTCTGTGATTACTCCATGTTTATGAATTGGTTCTGTTTTATTTTTTGTGAATTTCTCACCCAGGCTGCGTCTAAAAATGGTATATTATGATCAGTGTACTGCCCGAGTAAACAAACTAAATACATTGTATATTCTCGTGTCAGTTAAACTGCAAATAATAAAACTACCCCTGTAAACATGAAGTTTATCATAATAACCTCTGCTGCATGATGCCTTCAGGGAAATCAAAAAATCATTAATTTATAAATCACTTGTTAAATGCCATTCATTTCAATCAACTTTCCAATCTAGAGTCTGGAAAACCAGGAACATTCAAATCATTTAAAGAACCATTCCAAAAGTATGACAAAAGAATGTATAAAACAGTAACCCACATTGCATTGTTTCTGCATTAATAAGCTACAAAAATATTAATTAAGTTAATATATCCCAGTAACGTATAACTATATGCCATTGTCTCCAGAGCTATTATTCTATTAAGTAAGACCAACAAATCTCATTATTCAAACCCCCAGGACACAAAGTATTGTATTGAAAAATAAATAGCTCTTTCAAATTATTCAAACATAGTATGAAATCCCCATAACATCTTCAAGGGAAGGAGGGACTAACGCACAAAACCTGAAAAAGGGGGATTTCATTCATGTGTCATTCAGAAATATTTGCAACTAATGGACTAACGCAATTGCCTTTCTTAATACCATGAATATTCTTTTGTATGCAAAATTTTACCTTATACATAGTTTGCCCAAATATACCCTCAACTAATTCAGAACATCTTGTACCACCATGGTGCTACTATACATATATTAGTTTTGAATTCTGAACTTCCATTTAACAACCACTCAGCTCCCCATACATAGTGCCGTACAAATGTTGTACTTCAGACAAACAAGTTCTTGTTAAGGCTTGGGAGGATGGAATTTGAATGATAGCATTCCACCAATATTCAGTTTTCCTATAAGTAAAAGCACAATCTGTTCTCAGAATATACCACAAAGATTTCACTTTTTCACTTCTTCTGAAAATGAGGTTTTTGTTTGTTTGTTTTACATATAAAAAGAGTACAAGCATTATAGTGTCTTTGCCCTGTTCATTATTAGAAAATTATAATTTTTTTTTTCAAAGCGGTGTTCATTGTAAAACCAAAGACCCCACTGTTCTATCTGCCATTAAAATCATATCCAGCTTATAACTTCTATCCATCAGTCTCTTCTTTACTTCCTGAGAAATCACTTTGTACTTTTCCACTCTGGTATCCCTTGAAGGACTTAACATTTCCCCAAATAGGAATGGATCTAATAAATGTGAATGGTGAGCATTCAAAACAATATTTGTTGATATTCATTTATTAAAAAATGTGCTAATAACAAACACAGCATTGACTACCTTAAGAGTAACATCCAGACATTTGCTTCCCATGTAAATGAAAACACCAAGAATTATTATTTATAAACTCATAAACTTCATCAAATTCGCTCAATGAACACTTGCGCAAAAATAATATATCCTCAATCAACCATAAAAATAATTAGATTATTGTTGTAAAATCTTGAACCATGTGTGTGCTCATCACCAATTTTATTTTTGTCATGTAGTTGTTTCCATAAAAGGCATATGAACCCCCATCACATTTTCCCCTGATCTGTTGATAATGACTCTCACATGACACATTAGGAATCAAACAAAACAACAACACCAAATCTCAAAGTAAGGTAACTAGAGTCTTTCACCTATTATTCTTTGTCTGTACTTTAATATAAGGAATGGAAGACTATAACTCTTAATCCTTAAGGTGAATTAAAATGTATTCTTTCTATCACTGAATGTTGAATACATTTTAATGCCTGTGCAGTACCTTTAATATACGATGGAATTTTAAGAGAATTTTTTGCACAACAGAATTGATCAGTAAAACAGTAGTGTATTGATATGATTCTAGTTCTGAAACAATTAATCTCTCAAGCAGATAAATGAGATTGTTATGAATATTGGGAAGACAGCAAAGCATTTTATCTTGTGGATGTGGAAATAAAATCCTCATATTATCACTGGTAAAGAAACTTAACTCCTGTCCTCTCCTTACAGTACATGCTAATCAGTTGTAAATAAAATTCTTCCAATGGATTTTGACCAACATATCATATTCACCACTATTATTCAAAAAAGTGCACCACATTTTACAGTAATCTTCTGTATTAAGTATAACAAAGCTGTTCCCTTTGTCAGCTTGGAAAACAAAATACTGTAATTTTAGGCCATATAACTTTTTCAAGGAAATTTTTTTGTCAAATTGTGACATGCTATTATTCAAAAATTTCAAACACATTCAAAGTTTTATTGTTATTTTTTTTTTGTTTGTTTTTATAAAAGAACCTTCCAGATGAGAATATATTATATTTACTAATGAATTCCCATAGGTCTTTGTAAGCAACACTTCTTCACCAGCTCAGAAAACAGAAACTAGGGGACTTCATACAACATCTGTGCCTTGTTCCTTTTGGTTAGTGCATCTTTTTTTATAGAAAGATGAGCGTTAGAAAAACAGTCTCAACTTAGTTTTCCAGATAAAAATTGTATAAATCCAAATTAATGTCTTCTAGAACAGGATAAGGGGTGGATATAAAATTTGAGACTGTAGTGAGAATATTAATGGCATTTGCATCTAAAGCATAAGCTAAAAAATTCATTACTTGTGAGCCAGTCCTATACGTGTCCGTAATGGAAACACCATCTGCAGCATCCTCTGCACACCTCCCTCATCTCATTCTCCTTTTCACGTACATATTCCCCTGATTTCATAAGAGAAACTGTAGGAAGAAAGTGGTTCAGGATGTAAAAGTTTCAAAAGACCCAATTCTGCCTGCCCAACAATCTTCTTCCACTATCCATCCATCTTCACTGAATGTCTGTTTCATCATCATCCTGTCACATGATGAGCAGCATTGCCATGAGAATATCATATTGGTCAGAAATTCCCCATGTTCCCTTTTCAGTTTGTTTTTTTTCCCTTTAAAAACCTCCTTTTCACTTATCTTCAGGTTAACCAACAAGCCCTGCATTTTGATACTGAAACAATCTGAATAGATGTTTGACTTAATATCTTACATAAGTTCCAGAATTTCCTATGAGACCCCCATTGTTGTCTCTAATTATATTCTAACAAATTTTCAATCAATTTCTGTGTCTATCTCAATGTGATTTTGTTCCACCTCTACAATAAGAATTCATAAGACTACAGCAGAAGCTTTGTTATTAATACAATTGTATACCAGTGCTGTAGTATCAGTAATGATGGTATTTCCTCTGCAATTTATGTACATGTAATTTCCTCTGCAATTTATGTGTATGTGTGCTTACGTTATACTTGAACAATCTGTACATGCTACAGTGCTACTGTGTTTTCCTTTACATATCAGTATATATTCTTCTTTATTCTAAGCATAGCTTTGGTCAAGGCTAAAAAAAAACAGCCAAGGTGCATCCAGGTAACAAATAACTAAATACAAAAAATAGGAAGAAAATATATCTATGCATAGCTGAGGGGCTTCTGCAAATAATTTAATATAGAGAAGAGGATAGAAGGGAAGGGAGGGAGGGGAGGGTAGAGAAGAGAAGAGCAGAGAAGTTCTTCCAAGCGACATTGTTCCCAGTGCCAGATGTCTTTATGGATGAAATCGTGTGACCATTAGATTAGATAAAAGGCATACAAATTATTTGAGTTTTTAAATGAATAACATAACTGTACAATATCCTTCAACTTTTTTGTGTTTTCAAAGTTTTTACAAGGCAGCAAAATAGAACACTACAAGTTGACAAAGCAAATAATTCTACTGCTTGCTAAAATGTAGTTGCTGCTAAATATAATTTCCTTACTATTCTTAGTAAACTAGATGCAGTACCATCTGAAGAGTATATATTTAAAAATGTACAATATCTGTACATTTAGGCATGTATATGCATTAGTACATTTGGGAGTTTGTGACTACATTAATGTTCATTGGCTTGACAGCAAGGTTGTTAGTGTAACTAGAATGATGAGCTAATTCAGGAGCTACAGAGATATTTCAAATACAGGCTTCTAACTTAGTTTTCACAGTAGATTCAGCACTCAGAACTGCAACATAGTTCATTTGCTAGGAAGTAAGTCACTTTACCTCTCAGTGGAACAACATCAGAGTTGCTATATCAAACAGGAGTGTGAGCGGACCTGTCCCACAGAAAATACATATTCGGTAATTCTGATAATAACCTGCTTTTTGGAAGACTCCTTTTACTTTCAGGGAGTTCTACCCTTCTCATGCTGGCAATCTTGATTCAGCAACTTCCTGTAAAGAAACAGGACATTTACCCTTCCTATTTGTAAATTGTTTTGAAATGCATACATCTGAGCCTGCTTTCTTTACAGGTTCGATAGTGAAACTGCTTTGAGCATATTGTACTTCACAAATCGTAGTTCCCTGAAATATGATTTCAGATGAAGTATGACTCCATCCAAAAGTCAAGTTTTGGGGTTAAAGTGATTTTCCTTCTATTTAATCCAGCACCAAGAATGACACATACAGAGAAAGCATCATTTAACAATTGCTTTGTCTGTTTTACGCCTTTTCCTGCTTCATTTTTATGAAGTCTGACTAGGAGGTGTAGATGCATCACAAGTGTGTGTTACCATGGGAAAACACAGTAATTATGTTTGGTTATGAATTTTAGCTACACAACCAAAAATAAAATCTTAAACCTAACTACTTACATTTATGTCTATCAGTTACATATAACGAGCATCACATCTCAGAAAAATATTGTAGCCTGGAGCTATTGCTCTGATTCTGAACAACAAGTATTCCAGTCTTAGTTTTCAAATACTTCATTCATACATCATTTTATTTCTCCTCGCTGCTCCTTCTATTTAATCAAGCGCCAGGATGCCTCAAAGAAGAAAAGTATTTTACATTACTTTCCAGTAATTCACAAAGGAGTGCTATGTCTGTTTACACAAATGCATAGTACTAGCTCTGAGCTGCAGTAATTGTAGATATCTAAAAAGTCTGAAGTACAGTTCACACCCTAGTCTGGAGGACTTCAATTATCCCCTGCCCAATGGACCTTGAGAGAGGGACCCAGATGGTGTAAGGGTAGAGGCCTCTGGTGGTTTTATGGTTAGCGCTGACCGGGTTAGTGAGTCTTGAATCCACTGGAAGAAGCTTGCATGGGTTGCAGGTTCTTGTCAACCACCTGCTTAACTGCTGCCTCATCCACTTCTAAAGGCATAAACCAAACCGCAAAAGCTGCCACTGCAGATTGTACACCAAGTATATCCAGAAACCAAAATGATCACGACAGCTAAACAGTTCCGAGTGTAGCTTTTATTGCAAAACCATTTAAAATATTATCACTTTCATCTAATTTATTGTAGACATCTTAAAAAAGAAATAAAAAAAACTAAAAAGGTCGTAACATCATGAGAACACTCTAAACAGCCCCTTTTTATACCCACCACTGAATACTCTAAATAGGATGCAGAAAAAACAACTTTAAAATATGCAGTCATACTCAAAGTTTAGAAGCCTTATATTTCAGTTCACTAGTAATGGATGCTGCTTCATTTAAACCTGGTACAGTAGTGGCATCCAAACGTAACTGCCAACATGATTCTTTGTGCAGTAATAAATTCTGCCAGTCCCATGTGTTGTTTTTATCTGCAATCCTTTCAAGAATAGAAAATCAAAACATTGAAAAATGCTCACAGCTTATTGTTTGCCTTGCTAGGGCACTTTTGTTTTCCCTTTTTTAATGCTATACAAATGCTGATAAATACGTTTGTTAAGTTAATTGTTGGTCTTGCCTATATAAAAGGCTGTGCATGACTGACACTGGGCAAAGTAAACAACTTTAGATGTATAACAAAAATACCTGCCCCTAGTAAGCTATCTATTATTGCCCTATTTACTTACAGTATTCAGCAGTGGAATGCTATTTTTACTTTCAAAGTGGATATTTTCTTGCTTGGCTTGTTTACAGCGAGTTTCATTTTTACATTTTTACAAAGTTTCACTACTGTTTTTAAACAGCACAGGTTACTTTTAAATTGCAAAAGTCACTTTAAGAAAGTTTCACTACTGTTTTTAAACAGCACAGGTTACTTTTAAATTGCACAGGTCACTTTGAGAAAGTTTCACTACTGTTTTTAAACAGCACAGGTTACTTTTAAATTGCACAGGTCATTTTAAGAAAGTTTCACTACTGTTTTTAAACAGCACAAGTTACTTTTAAATTGCCCAGGTCACTTTAAGAATTTTAGTGGTATTTTTTGATACATTGCTACATACTTCCTGTTTGTTACATACTTCCTGTTTGACAAAAAAGGGCCTATTTTAGAGTGTTCTCATGATGTTATGGCCTTTTTAGGTATTTTTCTCTCTATGAAGATGTCTACAATAAGTTAGATGAAAGTGCTAATATTTTAAATGGTTTTGCGATAAAAGCTATACTCGGAACCATTTGGCTATCCTGATCATTTTGTTTTTTAGTTCCTAAAGCATGCTGTGTTGTCAGATTTCCAGGTTGCCCTTCATGTGGGAGTCCACAGGGGCAGAGCCACCATCCCAAACCTGTAATGATGTCCCCATTTGGGCAGCAGGATTTGTTGAGCAGACCCTTACCTAGGAGGTACATGGCTGAGCTGCTCCTGGGATCTCTGGACAGAGGAAAAAAGGAACATAAATGGGAAAAAAAAAAACAGAAAGAGAAATATGTTGACAAGAAGAACTCATAAGTGTTTTCAAAATATACTGATTTATTTTATGATCTGAGTAAACATTTACTTATTTGATTTTGAAATTGCCACTAGATGATCTCTTACTACTTCATTCACAGAGAATGTTTTGATATGAATTGATGCTTCTTAACATATGTATATGAATTACTCCTGTACTACTTCATAAATTACTAATATCGATTCTTTGCTGATATACATATGAGTTTGTTTATTTATTTAGTTATTTATTTTTGTGGGTGCGTGTTTTTAGTAACATTTTGTTTACAACTCAAGCACGCCTAATGTAAGGAAACAGTGCACTGTCTTTGCACAGCTGGATTGGGCATTATTAGGCACCAGAAACATTGCATCACAGTTCAGAATTATGGTCATGCCCTGACAATCTTAATTTTCCTTTTTCAGTAATGAATTGAAGAAATTGTTGCAGCCTTTACTGAACATTCCCCAGATGATACATTCATAGGCACCTTAAAATCTGGTGTTGGGTGGGGAGAGGATTCCCTGTTCATGTGCTGATCTTAATAGCAAAGGTAGCAGGTAGACAGTTTCAGGAAGGAAGGACATATTTGTACAAGAATTACTAACTTCACCAATAATTTAAATTGAGTAGTCTAATATGAGGTATTCACATCAGTGTTTATCTGTACTTATGTGAATACTTACAATTATTTTGTGATATATTAAATATTATAGCAATAACCCATGGTTAGGTGTGGATAATGCTGGATTTACCCATGGTTGATATGGTTTAGTCATGAGGGTGAAGCCTGAGTGATGAAACAAAGCCAACCATGGGCAAATCCATTATTAAAACAACAATGGTGCTACTGCCAAATGCAAGCGATACACAACGATACCACACCAAAAAGTTTATTACATAAAGCTTTCGGGTCTACACCCTTCATCAGTATAAAACAAATGCAACAATACAACATTTAAATAGGAGAAATCATATAGTCACATGCTTCAGCCCATCCCACAACCTAAACTAACAATTAAATCTTAAAGAGATAATGTCATAAAACACATATTGTAATATATCCACCAATAAAGCACAACATAAAAAAATTAAAACAGTAAAAAAATCACACATACACAAATCTTGATAAAAACTAATACAAAAAATAAACAATCAAATATGTAATTATCTATACTAAAAAAATATACACTAACTCACAATATATATACTATATATGTTTATAATAACCAAGTTTATAAAAAATACTTTATAAAATTCCTTTAATAGTATACATATATATATATATATATATATATATATATATATTAATATATATATATATATATATATATATATATATATATATATATACACACACACACACATATACATACACATAGATACATAAATTCATTTTAAAGCCTTTCCCTCTGTTTCTTAACCAACACTGGCTTCAAACTGGCAGCATTATTTAGACCAGGAGGCATATCTGCCTGAAGTTTAATAATCCACTCTAGTTCCTTCAATTCTAAACAGTTATTCACATCTCCCTTCCTTATACTGATTTCCACTGTAGCCAGTACCCTAAACTTAAAAACATGATTTTCACCTTTATCCATAGCATGTTTACTCAAAGCATTTGTTAATATTTTTCTCCTGACTTCTGATTTATGCTCCACTATTCTCTCTCTTAACCTCCTAGTGGTTTTACCCACATAAAATGATGTACAAAGGGTACATGTAGCTAGGTAAACTACCCTTTCCTCATTACAGGTTGTCATTGTCCTTAACGTAAAAACCTCTCCACTTATAGGATGTTTAAATATGTTTTCACCTGTATACAAATCATTACAGCAAGAGCAGCTATAGCATTTCCTTGTCCCCAATACCTTATCAGCTCCCTTAGTTGTTACTTTAAAATCTTTATAACATAATTTTTGTTTTAATGCCTCAGAGCTTCTATATGCAAACCTAGGTTTATCCCCCACAATGGACCTTATTTCAGGCATAGCTAATAGAACTGGCCAGTTCCTTTCTATTATATTGTTCACATTACGTGTATTCAAATTATAAGTTGTCAAATATCTCACTAGTTTAACTTCTTTATGTGAGTTACCCTCACATGTTGTCATACCTCCCAATAGAACTGGTCTGTACTTTATCTGCCTCTCTTCATTTACTTCTTCAATAACTTTATTAATAAACTGCTTTGAATAGCCACTCCTTTCAAATTCTTGAGCCATAATTTCAACCTGTTCATTAAATATAGTTTCAACTGTATTTAACTTACTCAATCTAATAAATTGCGCCTTCAATACTCCTCTAAATACGTGGGGGGCATGCATACTATCCTTACTTACATATCTCAGAGCATCAACCTCCTTTCTATAAACCTTAGACTCTAATTTATTATCATTCTTAAACAAAGTTACATCCAAAACGTTTATACTATCATAAGATGCTTCCATCTTGAATTTTAGAAAGTCGGTCGACTCATTTAGATATCGCATATAACTTTCTAACTCCATAAAGGAACCTTTCCACAACAAAAAACAATCATCTACATTTTATAAAACACTACTTTTTCATTAAACTGATTATTTTTACTCAATATCACCCTTTTCTCCCACTCATATAGCTCTAGATTAGCATAGGTGTTAGCGACGGGCGTACCAATTGCCACACCAGTAAGCTGCAAGTATGGTTCACCATCAAAAATAAAAACATTATGTGCCAAAACCACATCCAAAAGAGTACATACACTTTCAATTTCTCTTCCATACATCTTTACCTCACTATTCAAAAAATTACGTATGGCATTAACACCATAGGCGTTAGGTATAACAGTAAACAGTGAGGTAATATCCATGGTGACCATAACATACTCATTCAAATCACAATCCAACTGCCATATATGCAGACTATTTAAAAAGTCATTTGTGTCCTTCAGTACTGTAGAACATATTCGCAGATATTGCCCTAATACATTTTGAATATATTTTGAAATAGGCTCCGTTACCCATCCACATCCTGAAACAATAGGTCTCAGGGGTGGATCAGTAGCATCTTTATGTATTTTTGGAACACTGTAAATCTGGGGTATTCTCAGACAAGGAACAGTTAGATAGTTGAACAATTCTAGGCTCAAGTCATTAATTATTTGTAACTCATAAATAGCCATATTCACTTCAGCGATTATTTTCTGTATTTCCATATATGAAATTCTTCTAAAAGTATTAACCTCATTCAACAGTTCTTTAAATTTCTTAAAATAAACATCCTTCTCCATAACTACAATTGCTCCCCCTTTATCTGCTTGCTTTATTATAATAGTATCACAGGTTTGCAATTCTTTTAGAGCTAGGTACTCAGGATATGTTATATTATATATTTTCTTATTAGCAACATTTCCCTTATAATATAACTGTAGCTCACGTTCAACAATATTGAAAAAGGCTGTTAGAATAGGGCATAATAGAGGCATAAACACACTTAATTTTCTACACACTGGTATAGGCGACTCATCATTTTTAAAAATACGTTTAAGACTAACAAGTCGTAGAAAAAGTTTTAAGTCGATTATAACTTGAACTACATTATCCCTCATGTTAGGGATAAACTTAAGGCCTTTGCTCAAAAGCGATAGCTGAGCATCCGTTCGCTCAACTTTAGAAAGATTTACAGTACCTTTAGTGGATTTAACTACCTTCTGCTGGACTTGCTGTGCACCAACGGACTGCTGTTTTTTCTTTTCTTTTCCCGGACATAATCTGCTGCTGCTGTTGCGAGTAAAGTTCCTTCTGTTGTAACTGTAAAACAACCTTCTCCAGTTGTTTTAGATGAAAAGGAGAAAAAGATGTTATTTCCCTTTGTAGAACCTTTTTATTTATATCCACATTACTCAGCGCCATATTCCCCCTCATCTTAGGACGTACAGCATCATCTTTTCTAACATCGGTCACATTGTCATTAAAAGGCGGTTCTTGTAATTCGTTTTCTTTGTCATTTAAAGGTACAGAACCAGTATCAGCTGAAGAGACCGTTGCTAAAGAGTTTTTCTTATGGTCCTGCTCCTTTCCCCTGTCATTCAAACGTATCAAGCGGCTCTAATGAACCTGACTTCTTGCTATTTACAGGATGTATTGTTTTTTTATAAGGAAATACACCATTCTCTTCTCTTGGCCATGAGAAGATACGATTTAGCTTAAAATCATTCATATCTCTTTGTAACTTGTTCTTTTTCCTCTGTTGTAATTTTATATCTAGAGCATGAATGCGGGACAAAAAATTCTGATACAGTCCAAAAGAATCATTAAAACAAGGCATACCTGTAATTTTATTCTCCAGCAGCTCTATTTCTTCTATAAGTTTATTTTCTATAGGCTCAAGGAATGTATTCATTAATTTCCTATAGTCTGCACTTAATTTAAGATTTAGCTGCTGCCATTGCATTAACAGTTCATTATAGGTATTGTCAAAAGAGGGCATTTTTAATATTCTTAGCCCTCTTGGCACAATACCTAACTCTAGGTATGCCTGAAAACTCAGTCTCTGCCATTGAAGCTGCTTCTACGTTTGTACTTTCTTCTCCAAAACCAATAATTGCTCCTTAAACTCTTTTACCTCATTGTCCACCGTTATTTGTTCAGGAGTTGTATCAAACATTATTTTCAACAATGGATTCTCATGCAGCCTCAGGAGCTTCTTAATTAAATCATTTGATCCTCCTCTTTCAATTTCCATAATATAACTGCCACAGTCACTAGAGTACACCAAAATTAAAACTCCCCAAGCTAAATATCACATCCACCACGGGCTGAAGCTCTCCTTAACGAACAAGTGTGAACAGTATACACCAAATAACTCGAACCAAAACAACAATGGTGCTACTGCCAAATGCAAGCGATACACAACGATACCACACCAAAAAGTTTATTACATAAATTTAATTGTTAGTTTAGGTTGTGGGATGGGCTGAAACATGTGACTATATGATTTCTCCTATTTAAATGTTGTATTGTTGCATTTGTTTTATACTGATGAAGGGTGCAGACCCAAAAGCTTTATGTAATAAACTTTTTGGTGTGGTATCGTTGTAAATCCATTATTACCCACACCCAGCCATGGATTATTGATACTATAAAATGACATTATTTAAGAAAAATGTTACTTACTTTTTTTAAATAATGTCCTTGTATAATAGTGCTGTGGTACTCTTCTGCATCTTCCATGGTATCCTGGGACATTTCCTGATGTACTGCTCATGAGTATGGGACTTATGTATGCGCACTTACGCAGTTCATCAGTGCTGTGTAAAGAAAGCAGTGGAGAAAGGAAGATCTCCATTGTTTTTTTTTTTTGTTTTGTTTATAATTAAAACAATAAACTCTGGAGATTTAAAATGAACGGGAGAGACAGAAGAGAGAAAACATAAGGATAATCAGGTACATTTTTCTCAGTTTGCATAACATAGCTGATTATCCTTATAGTTGTCTTTCTCCCACCTCTCTTTTTTGTTTTAAGTGTCTGGGTTTTGTAATTTTATTTAAAAAACAATGAAAGAAAAGTAAAATTTTAATAGCATATATTAATGGAAAAAAGTCCAGGTGACTGAACTTTTTTCCATTGGTATATGCTCGATTTACAATGAGAATTTTGGTTGGGCTGACCAATCAGCATGTTAATTTTGGAATGTTAATGGCCAGTCAGTATTAATAATAATTGTCTTTCGGCTTTTCCCGGTTAGGGGTCGCCACAGCAGAACTCTGGTCCACTAATGATTGGCAATGGATTTTTACGGTGCCGAGTTGCCAGCCCAATGTCCAGCCTTCAAAGAAGGCACACCCATTCATGCACACACCTACCTGCATGTCTTTAACATCACTTAACCACGGGGAGGACATGCAGACTCCACACAGAAGGCGCTCCAGCCGAGAATCCACCAGGAGACCCTCTTGCTGTGAAGCGACAATGCTAACCGCTGCACTACCACAGCCTGCAATAATGGCCAGTCAGTATATAATCATAATTATATAATAACACTACATTACTATTCAAAAACAAGCAAGCTGATTGGACAGCAAACCAGCATACCTATTGTAAATCAAGCATTGACCAGCCAGACTTTCTAGTGGCATATGCTGAGGGACAAAGTAAAATATATGCAAAATCAGGTACATTATGCTAAACAAAAGAAAAAGAAACCTACCTGATTTTCTTTGTATTTTTGCACTGTCCCTCATAAAAATATCTATTTTTTAACAGTTTAAAACAAACAGCAATAGAGATTCTCTTTTTCTCTGTCACTTCTTCCATCCTACAGAAAACAATATGGAAGATGACTGAAGTTCATTCATAAAAATACATTATTTAAGAAAGGTAAGCAATTTATTTCTTAAGCAATGTATTTGTATAGGTTCATAGGTTCATAGGTTCATACTAGGCTATCTGCCCTAGGGCATTTATAAGCCTAGCCAGAATGTGTTTGGCTTTCGCCACCCATTTTAAATTTATTTTGCTATGCCCTTTTTCGAGGTTAGTATACTGTGCCTCTATCTAACAGTGACACAGAAGTGATACCCGGGGTAAACCTACGATCTCCCATCCACTCATCAAGATTCCTCTTGAAGAGAGTCAATGAGGGACTCTGCCTAACCTGGACTGGGATTTTATTCCAGAGTGAAGGGAGCCTCTGGGTTATGAATCTGTCCCTCCAGCATGTCCTATTTATTTCAGTGCTGAGGTTCAAGTCTCTCGAGCGTAGCTCGATGGGATTTGGATTTTCTGAGGTGCAGCATGTCCATTAATTCGGGTTGGACATGGCTTTATACGTCAGGCACAGATCGCCTCTGAACAGGCGGTATGCCACTGAGTAGAGCTGGAGTTTCTTTAACCGGGCAGCATATGGCATCTGTTTGAGCCCTTTGATCCTCTTGGTGAGGTACTTTTGGGGTCTTTCCAGTTGCTGCAGGTGTCTGGTAAGGTACATCCCAAAGGGGCATTGTACTCAATTATGGGCCTGATGAGGGATGAGTAAAGAGGCACGATGACCTCCCCTGATCTAGATGTGAATCCCTTCATGATTAGGTGGGCTATATAAAATGTTTTTCTAACCACTTTGGCCACGTGGTTGTCAAATGAGAGATTGCTATCAACTTGGGTCCCCAGGTCCCTAATTACTTCTTCTGTACTTAATGGATTTCCACCTATGTGGTAATTTGTGGGCACTTTGTTTTTGCCAAAGGGATGACTATACACTTTTGGCATTTAGCTTGAGGCCATGGCACTGGCACCAGTTGTCTGTTTCTATGAGGCCCTTTTGGAGGATGCTTGTGTCAGCTGGAGAGTCGATTATGGCACCCAGTTTGCAGTCATCTGCGAACTTGGTCAGCCACAGTCCTTCCGTGTTGGCCTGTACCTCCGAGAAATATATACCGAACAAGAGAGGTCCCAGGACTGAGCCTTGTGGGACACCACTTGTAACTGGTTTGGAGTCTGACATGGCTCCAGCAATTCTAACCATGTGTGTTCTGTCCTTGAGCCAGTTTGCAATCCATCTAGTGACATAGGGGTTTATATTTAAGCTGGTGAGCTTATCTATAATGCCTGAGTGGGGTATTGTATCGAAGGCTTTTGCGAGGTCCAGGTAGGCTGTGTGGACCACCTTCCATGGCCTTGGTGACTGTTTCAAAGAAATCAACCAGGTTTAAGAGGCAGGATCTGCCCTTAACAAAGCCGAACTGGGTAGGATCCAGTGTTTGTAGGTCCCCAATATCTTTATTTATGAGGTCCATGATGATCCTTTCCATAGCTTTGCAGACCAAGCTAGTCAGGCTTATGGGGCGATAGTTTCCAGGATCCGTTGAGGCACCACCTTTATGGAGAGGGACCACTGTTGCTGCACGCCACTCTTTGGGCACATATCCTGTAGTAAGGCTGAGATTGAACAGTAGTTTTATGTTTGGGTTTAGCTCTTCTTTGAGTTCATGTAGGACGCAGCCGGGACACCATCTGGTCCCATTGATGCTGTGTTTTTGCTTTGGAGAGGCGGCTCTTACCTGAGCATCTGAGATGTCAGGGGCAACACTCTGCTGGGATAGATATTTGCCCTTTTGGTGGGGGGCGGGAGTTTGCGCTGAACCTGTCAGCTAGGATGTTGGCAATGTCTGTGGGTTCCGTGTATTTTTTGTCATTTTGGACTAATTCTGAGCATATCTGGGAATTACCACCCAGGTTCCTAACATAACTAAAGAAAGCCTTGTGATTATCCTTAGTGTCCTGTGCAATTTTTCTCTCGAAGCTGGCCTTAGACAATTTTATGTGTGCCCGTAGTTTTTGCTAATACTGATCAGTGATGCCTTCCCTTTTTGGGATTTTGCTTTATCATTTAGTAGCTTCCTCCTTCTATTGTATAGTTTGTTTATGGCTGGGGTCCACCAGACAGGACGTCTGCCTTTGGAGGATTGGGTCTTGGTTTTATTTGGGATCGCATGATCCATGCATTCCTGAAGGTGTTCATAGAATGCGTTTATAAAGGATTCTGCGGTCTGGGCCGTATTTTCCACAGGCCCGGGGGCTTTGAAGGATTCCACCTCAGTTTTGAGGAGTGTAAAATTTGCTTTAGAGAAGTTTTTCACTGTGGTTTTCTGGGCAGGGGGTGGGGTCGGGATGTGAATATCCAGTGAGATTAGTTTATGGTCTGATCTTACCAGTGAGGGATACACTTCTCTTCTGGAGCATAGAGTCCCCATGTTGGTGATGATCAGGTCCAGTATGTTTTCCCCTCTTGTGGGATATAATAGCAATAATCCACTCCTGTGTGTGGTCATACCAGGATTTACCAATGGTTGCCTTTGTTTAATCACTCAGGCTTTTCCCTTGTGATCAAACCACACCAACTGTGGGTAAATATCAATATACCCACATGCAATTTTGATTTAGTGCTTAAATAATTATTTTTTTCAGCATGGCAGTATACAATAAGTGGTGCAGCGGTTAGCGTTGCCGCCTCACAGCAAGAGGTTCTCCGGTTCGATCCTCGGCTGGATTCCTTCTGTGCAGAGTCTGCATGTCCTCCCTGTGGTCGCGTGGGTTTTCTCCCGGTGATCCGGTTTCCTCCCACATCCCAAAGACATGCTGTAGGTGGATTGGACACTCTAAACTGGCCCTAGGTGTGAGTGCATGCATTTGTGTGACTTCTGTAGAAGGTTGAGTGCCGGGCTGGCAACTCGACTGTGTAAATCTCCACTGCCAATCATGAGCGGACAGGTGATCCACTGTGGTGACCCCTAACTGGGAAAAGCTGAAAGAAGAAGAAGTATACAATAAGGGAAGTATTCAGCATGCAGTTCATATAATTGCTGTTCATCCCCTCCATACCCATTCTACCATGGATGTGGTGTCTAGCTGTTGTCAGCCATTTTGTATTTTGAAGAAACTTATGGAAATCACAAAAAGTTGTACATAGATGACACTGATAAATGACTTTTAAGCTAAAAACTCAATTCAGACTGCACTGTCAGCAATAAACCTTTGTAAGTAACTCAGTCTTACCTCGCTAAAGGAGTAGACAAATGCAGTGAAAAAAATTTTTATGTAAGTTTGGCAGGTGTGCTTCTCATATAGCATTCAGAAGTTGAATACAGTAAATTTGGAATTATTTTCGATTCTGAATTTTCAGCAAGTTTGAATATGTATTTCCACATATCACATAGTGATATGTACACCCAGATTTCCATGTATACATATTCATATGAATATATATATATATATATATATATATATATATATATATATATATATATATGAGTCTACCTGATAATATTGCAAGCTGGCATCGTCGAGGATGGATTCATTGAAACGACATTCACAAAAACCCACTTCATTGACAGAACGGATGAACAAAATCCTTTCCAGGGTTAGTAACCTGCTGGCCATGAGGGTGATTATTGCCCTTTCCCAAACTGTAGTGCGATCTCAGAGTTGGTATATTTAATTGGGGGTGTGGGTGGCATAGTCCCCCACCTGGGTGGGTTTTGAGTGTTTCGATGTTAGTTTTGTGTGTGTTTGGGTGACTTAGTCCTTACCCTGTGAAGGATTTTGTTCATCCGATCTGTCAATGAAGTGGGTTTTCTTGCATGTCACCTCAATGATGTCGGCTTTAGGTATTATCAGGTAGACCCATATATATATATATATATATATATATATATATATATATATATATATATGTGTGTGTGTGTGTGTGTGTGTGTGTGTGTGTGTGTGTGTGTGTGTGTGTGTACTTCAAAATATCTGAGTACAAAAACACTGAACTGCAAAACATCAATCCAAAAGGTTCAAAACTCAAGATAACAATAATAAAAAAAAATATTTTTTTTTTGCAGGGTTCATGCCCTCTTGCACCCCCTACTAATTATATATATATATATACAGACTCTGAGATCATACAATAATGGAAAAAGAACAAACTCCCACTCTCAATGTTCTTTAACCTCCCACAAAGTAATGGCAGAAGAAGCAGTTAAATCAGTTTTCCATTACTTCTGCCAGCAGAACAAACATTCAATATTATGAATATTTGACTAATGGAGTGCTGCTATACGCACACAACACACAGACACACAGACACACACACACACACATATATATATATATATATATATATATATATATATATATATATATATATATATATATATATATATATATATATATATACACATAGATATAATGTGCTTCTACATGTATAGTGGTGCACATATTCAAATGCATACATACAAACTATGGCAGTAAAGTTAGTAGTATATGTATACATATTTATATTTATTTGTGTGTGTGCGTGTGTGTGGGGGGGGTGGCTGTGGTATTTTTTAGTGTTTTGGAGGAGACGTTAAACCAAGGCCCCATTTGCTTGAGATGCTGGTAGCTCAGGTGGATGTAGAAGATCCCATGGCACCCATTGAAAAAACTAGGGGAAAGTTTCCCAATGACCTCACCAAATTTCACCTAATAGTGTAAATACCACCTAAGATCTCACCTGTAAAGAGGCTAATATCCTAGATGGAGTAACCTGGTCAACCAAAGGATAAAAATCAAATAAATAAATAAATGGCTGACATGTCAACATCTGTTTAGTTGACATGCTTTGGTTGGCACAAGCACATGCTCGACGGGTGTGTGAGATTGACAATCTCCAGGTGGGGAGATTTGTACTTTCCTCTGGGATTGCGTGATCTCAGAGATAGTATACATAATTAGCAGGGGTGTAGGGTGCAGAGTGGCTTGACCACATGCAAAAATTACATCACAAGCAGTAATTTGTCAATGTTGTGATGTTGACACTAATGCACTGACATCTCAAAAGTCAATGTTTTGTAACACACACACACACACACACACACACACACACACACACACACACACACACACACACACACACACACACACACACACATATATATATAGAGAGAGAGAGAGAGAGAGAGAGAGAGAGAGAGATTCACCTGCTGTATACAATTCTGCACATCTTGCTTGGACCTCCAAAACTGAGCCAGCCAGCGAGTCCCTCTTCCTTCTCTGCAGGTCATCATGTCTGTGGTGGCAGTGTTGCCCAGGTGATCCCCAACTTCTGACAGATATCTATATTTTATCACTCAGACCCTGCTGTAGCCTGCTCTAACTTCTGTAGCTTCAGTTCCTACTGCAGGTAAAGGAGGATTTTGCTCTCCTTGTCAGACCAGCTTGGAGCTCGACCCTGGGTTTTAACAGAATTCATCCCTGGAAAGTCCCAGAACATGACTGAAGTATGCAAGCATAATGCAGGGGATAAGAGGTGTGAACCACACCCCCTGAGGTGTGACATCACTTTGACCAGTCCATACATCCATAGAGGCGTAATGCCTATGGAAGTGATAGCACAATAACATGAGTGCAGCACTCACATGCAGTTCCATTATTTTTTCCAGTAACACTGCTTGATTGGGTAGATGAATGAAACCCATGCCTGTACTGCCCTATACCATGCACTAGCTTGCTGTCAAGAGTACCACTGAAATAGGCTGTCCACTATCACTATAGCTGTTAGCAGAAGGAAATATCACAGAAGTTGCACTGCCATCATGGGGCAGCTGTGTACCAGACTGCTGCATAATCATGTTGTGCAGAATGCAATACTTAGTAAACATCCTGCATGCAGTAGCAGGGTCATACTGAAAGGTACCCAAAACTCATCCAGCTAATGGAAATGGTCTTTCACTATCTGTGTTCATTAGCCAAGGTTCTGGTGGGTAGCCTGTATCACCTGCAAAAGAGAAAAAGAGAGAGTAGACACAACAACAACAACAACAACAACAAAAGAGAGAATTTTACTCAGTAATATAGTTTAGAATCTTTCCCTACAGAAATTACTATATGATTACAAACTGTTTGCATTTCCCATCAAGGTGACCATGGGGAATCTCAATGTAGTAACAGTAGGTAGAGTTTGCCTGTGTGCCAGATGGGAAAATCATGGGTACTGCCTGGATGCTGGACCAAGTTCCTGTTAAGATACAACTCCCCCTATGGTCTATGTGGAGACATAATGGCACCAGTAGTGCGATCTTTCACACCAGCCACCTCAGGGAAGCATGGTATCCCATAAAAGGCTCACATGGTACTACACTGATCCTGAGGTTGCACTGTGAAATAGATGTACTGATCCATATGTGTCAAAACTATGTCAAGGAGCTACTTGAGTATCCTCAAGATACCCATTGTGTCCTAGTTTTTCTCTGGAAGGTCCTTGTGGCAAGTATAGTGAGGTATGTGTGTGTATGTGTGAGTGTGTGTGTGTGTGTGTGTGTGTGTGTGTGTGTGTGTGTGTGTGTGTGTGTGTGTGTGTGTGTGTCTATATATATATATATATATATATATATATATATATATATATATAATCTATATACACACGCACACCCTGGAATTCATAGGTATAGGAAGACCACACATCCCCCAAGTCCTCTTTAGTGAGCTGTACAAACCTACTAAAGCCAGTATGATATCCCTCTCCACTTTAAATCTATGAAGAATGCCTTGGTCAGCAAAGTTAAAATGAGTCAATGTTTGTCAGATGCTGCTGGGTGCAAGCAGTTTTGTTGTGGGCAGCCAAGACAAGTAACTCACAACAGGAGGCAGACAGACTTGCAGCTACAGCAAGCATCTTCATGGATTGTAAAGTGGCTAGAAAAGGCATGGCTTCACTTTTTATAAGGCTTCTGCACATTGTGTCAATGCAAATAAAAAAGTGATTATGAATTACACAGTGGTGGGTGGGAAAGCTGACATATTTGCATAATATAATCTCAGGATTGTCAGCCAATCCTCATTTACAAGTTGTTAGCACCTCATTTGCTTAAGTTCTTCCAAACCCTATTACAGCTGCTGTGCTTATATGCATCTGTTGTCTATGCATTGCACTTTAGGTGTTTGTAGATGCAGCCTGCCCAGATTGCTGCTTCACTTAATACTGCTCACTGTCTTTGGATTCACAATTGAGTTTTTAAAAAAATGGCAGCATTTAAGATGTTGGACCAGTAATGGACTGGTGAAATGAGGGAGTCAAAAATATAATAACAATGCCAGTAATACTGGTGGGGATATACCAGAAGAAGCAACAACTTATGATAGTTTTGCAAATGCCAGACATTACAGTTCGCTGACTGGGAACTTTGGAGAAATGAAGATGTGGGTGAGAATGAAAGCACCGATACATGTTTTCACTGGTTATGGACATTTATGGACATCCGAATTGTGGCTACAAAATCATTATACATCACCCACAAAAAATAAATAAAAAATAACATTTTGAATGACTATTATTAATACAGTTTAAAAGTAATTGGTAGAATTAAATATGAAACCTTAAAAGTACAATTTAACATAATTCAAACATACAGAAGCAGTTGCCAAAAGGTACCAATAACCAAAAGAGCTCCTTCAGCTGCCTTTCTTTTGGTTTTTGGTACAATTTAACATAACAACAGGTAAAACAGCAATATATTTACTTGTATTTGTTGACTAGGTTGGTCTCACTAGACCCTAGCAGGTATTCAAACAAACATGGGAAAATTTGGTCAGGGCACCAGGACAGTTCCTCTACTGTTTTTGATCAAAGGCATGACATATTTTATAACATGAGCCACCACCAGCTCAGGAAGATGAGATGTGTCTTTAATGGCTCATCTAAAAGGCCACCTTCCTTATGCTATATTACAGCATCAGTAATGGAAAAATTTATGTAATTGCCTAGTGTGGGAACAGAACCCACAGCCTTCTTATCTTCTAGCAAGAAAGAAGAGTGCACCATATGTTGAGTCACTGACTCTGCTTACAAATTCCAGTTGATAATTGACAAAAATATCAGAAAACAGAATACAAAACTATAACTAATTTATTCACAATTAGTATAACCCTGACATCTTAGACATGACTGCTCCATCACAGGTTTAGCACATGAAATGGGCTGCACTTACATTCCTGTACTGTGATATACAGGAAAAAATGGTTAGAAAGTAATGTGATATATATTCAAAATGCTGATAAAGATGACAGCATTGTCAGTCAAGTTAAGTATGATAGTAAGTTAACCAGTTCATCCGGAGTTGTTTATAACAAACTTTATGATTTTTCAATTAGAGTTTATAATTTACATTTTATATCAGCTCAAGTTAAGTAAAAATATTTGTCAAGGTTACATCTGAAAACATAGCAGGACCTTATGTTACAACTTGACCAGTGCTCATTAAATGGTGTTTGCATTTACAGAAAATCTCAGTCTGGTGCTCAGGATTCAACATAAGGCAGCTATCTAGTGCTGCATTTCACGGGTTGGAAACAGTTAACACAAAACACTCTTACCGTTTATGAATATAGCTTATAAAATAATGGGTAATGCAGTTCTCCTCCAGAGAGTTGTTAGACGTAGTTGAGATATATACACACACACACACACATATATATATATATATATATATATATATATATATATATATATATATATATATATAGTAACAGCAAGGGGCTAAATTGAACAAGAAATAGGCAGTATAAGCGTCATACGCTCTCATCTACTGTAAACATCTAGGCAGCTTTTTTCACCTTAATTTATAAGTAATCGTAACAAACTGTAGTCTGGAAATAACATATCGCATGTAACATTTACCTGTGAAAAGAAAATGATGGCTGCGTGCTGAATACTCAAATAAATCTATACCCAGGCAAACCTTAAGTATCTTACTTTTCATCTTCTCTTTTTCAGAAAGATTATCATAAACCTTTACAGTATCTGTATAAGTTATTTGCCATTTAAACTTGAAAGACAAGAGTATGGAATTAACCTTTTTCCAGTACAAGTGAATATCTGAGTTTTCATAGATATTGTTTATATAGTGTCTTAATTGTGCCTTATGTACCTTTCTTTAAGTGTATGGATTCCATTTTCCCTTAACACACTGTAGCACTACTTTTACTCTAAGCAAAAATGTACACGCTGAACAGAAATCTTGATAATTTGAAGACCTATTCTCACAAATGCCATACGTTATTCATTAAAGAATATACCGTTTGCTTGTATTGATTATGAACTCTGTAGAGGTAGGTACATGAATTAGAAATATGGTGAACATGGGCCTGATTCTTAGAAAAACACTGTGGAATTTTCTGTATTAGTGCTTTGTTCTTCATTCACTGGGTTACTTGTGTAAGTCAACAAGCTGAGCACACAGGTGTCTGCTAGAAGTGTTACAGTGACAGTAGGAAACTCAGAATCGGTATTAAAGTCAAGGGGTTTCACAAACATGAGGCATTCCAAAGCAATAAACTTTTGCACTATGGAATGGTGCATGGTATCTAAAGTTACCACAGCAGTGTTCCAAGCAGGGATGTTTACCAAGATCTAAAGCATTTGCAAGGAAAAGGTTTGTTCCAAGATGTATAAGAGAAGGGTATACTCCAGTTGTTTTTCAATCATACGGTCAACAGATGCAAGGGTTGCAACTACATCTTTTCTCTTATTTTACAGAGCCGATAAATCCACCACAGAAAAATCGTTAAGCAAGCTGACAGACTGCCAAAATGACGTGCAATGGCTAACAGGCTGAGCTGCCATACAAGGCAGAGATTCCAACTGTGGTAACAGGAGTACTATAAAACAACAAAAACATTACTTCTAAGTATTGTTTCTCCTCTCCTTGCTAAATGGATGGTCTTTTATATTTTTCTTGGACAAAATATTAGCTTTTCCTTCAAAAGTCATTTTCAATTTTTAGTAAATTTTCTAAGAAATAATCATTTGCCAATTCTGCTTAGTAAAATCAATTCTTGCCCAGACTGAGCACACGTCCTTCTTTGAAGCTAACATTTACACTACACTATTGACCTGTTTCCAGGCATAATAGTATTGCAGAGATATCTTCAATTACAGAATAAGTGTGTTTAGAATGTGCACTGCATGTCTTATTACACTGAATAAAGGAACATTTATATTTTATGGAGTATCAAACTACTTGTTTATGAGGAGTTTTCTGGTCAAGCAAACCTCACAGCAAATGTGAATTTAGTTTATGTAAAAGCTTCTTTGAATGAAGTGCCACTTGGCTGAATACAGTTGCTAAAGTACTTGTGCAAGCCAACAATTTTAAGGTCAGGGCAGGTGTTTAGGCTGGAATAAATTGCACTTACATTTAACATTTAAGTAAAAGGTTAAGGATGTGTAGGTGTTGCATCTTATACAGGGATATAGGTAGTTTTTTCTTCCACAAAATTTGTCACTGATTTTCTAGTAATTGTTTGAACTTATGATGCTTTGTTTTATGGAGACTAGCCATCTTGTTCTGACTTTTTTGAAAACACTGAGATGGGTAACTGATCCTTTTTGTTCCCATCTTATGAACTCTCAAGAATTATTTTCTAGTGGATAAATGTGACATTTCACTTTCATTACTCTTTCATACAATATATTAATATGTTGTTTTAATGCCATCAAAAATACTTAACACTGCCTCTGTTCTATACACCATTGTATACTCTTACAATAATAACATTTCTCTTATGTGGAATGGTTCAGGGCAATCTTTAAAAGCATTCTGCTGACAAGTATCTTCCTGAAATCCTTTGCAGTAACACCAAATATGTGTTTAAAGTCAGCTGCTGTTAATTTCCTAGCATAGCTGTGCATTTTTTTAAACCAACCCACAATTTTACAATGCAATAAGGAAATATTTATAACAACATTATTAGATTAAGTCAGGAAGGCCAAAGATATTAAAGATCACCTACCAGGTTTCTTTGGTTCTCAAATTGCGCACTAATTTTTATCATGTATTTATTGATGATAGCTTGACTAAATCAGCCCTAGAGAACAACTGGTAAAACACAAATTAAAACAGAACCTCTTAATTCCAAATCACATAAGCCCTACATGTGACCTTTGATATAGATAAAGCAGTATCACAGTTTAAGGAGGGGGGGGGTCAGGAAAAATACATTTGAAAAATAGAAGGCTACAGATACATATGATTAAGCCAAGGAATTATAACAAGCCTCCTTGCTTCAAGATTTGAGAATTGGGGCATCAGTGAGAAGATGCATAATCAAACAATTACTCACAAGCTGATGTAAATTATTACAGAATGCACACTCAAACAATCCCTCACAAGTTGCAATACATCACTACAGAATGTACAAACAATCCCTCACAAGTTGTAATATAGTACTACAGAATGTACAAACAATCCCTCACAAGTTGTAATACATTACTACAAAATGTACAGATAATCCCTCACAAGTTGCAATACATTACTACAGAATGTACAAACAATCCCTCACAAGTTGCAATACATTACTACAGAATGTACAAACAATCCCTCACAAGTTGCAATACATTACTATAGAATGTACAAACAATACCTCATAAGTTGCAATACATAACTACAGAATGTACAAACAATCCCTCACAAGTTGCAATACATTACTATAGAATGTACAAACAATCCCTCACAAGATGTAATACATTACTACAGAATGTACAAACAATCCCTCACACGTTGCAATACATTACTACAGAATGTACAAACAATCCCTCACACATTGTAATATATTACTACAGAATGTACAAACAATCCCTCACAAGTTGCAATACATTACTACAGAATGTACAAACAATCCTTCACAAGTTGTAATGCATTACTACAGAATGTACAAACAATCCCTCTCAAGTTGCAATACATTACTACAGAATGTACAAACAATCCCTCACAGGTTGTAATACATTACTACAGAATGTACAAACAATCCCTCACAAGTTGCAATACATTACTACAGAATGTACAAACAATCCCTCACAGTTGCAAGACATTACTACAGAATATACAAACAATCCCTCACAGGTTACAATAAAGTATTACAGAATGTACAAATAATCCCTCACAAGTTGCAATATATTACTACAGAATATACAAATAATCCCTCATAAACTGGAGTAAAGTATCAAAGTATTACATCAAACAGAACCATTTAGTATTCAATATCCTACCTTTGGAAAATTGAGAAAAGATCCACTAACTGCTCCCCTAGGTAGCGTGATAGTTTTTTTCCCCATATTTACTTTATTGGAAACATGTATTCAGACTTAAACAATTCAACAAAACTAGAGCATGTAGAAAAATTTGAAGAATCTGGGGTATTCAGAAAGCTTTAACTATCTTATTACTTAATGAAAAACACAGCATTGCCTATATATATATATATATATATATATATATATATATAGATATAAAATATATATTATATATATATATATATATATATATAAAATATAATATATATATATATATATATATATATATATATATATATATATATAAATATATATTTGTATATTTATATATATATATATATATATATATATATATATATATATATATATATATAAATATATATTTTATATATATATATATATATATATATATATATATATATATATATATATATATATATATATATATATAGATAGATAGATATAGATATGTGTGTGTATGTGTATATAATAGGTATTTTTGTATATCATCATTCAAACTTGCAGATACTAAACTCTGAAACTGCAAACTCACAAACGAATAACAGAAAGGCTCCACTGAAGAATAGTAGTGTCCGCAAATTCACTGAAGCTCTTTTTGTTCAAGTACCATACATGATGAAGTTCCTGTAACATAGTATTTGGGGAGCAATACAGCATCTTTTATGTTTTCCACAAAAGCAGGGTAGGTGAGGAAGGTAATGAAAGATCGCTGTGGCTGTGGATGGAAGAGATGAAGAATGGCAGAGACAGATAGACAAACATGGAAGACAGGCAGGAGTTGAATACACACAAATAGTGAAGAAGACAGTGGATGGACATCTATATAGAGGGTGGGCAACTGGTGATCAAGAGAGTTGGATAACAAACAAGGAATAGAAAATGACCCATAATTGAAGGAACACACTAGAAAGAGGAAATGACGGAATCCTGACATGGTTGGATGCCAGGCCAGCCCAGAGGATTGGAAATCCATTTAGCAGTCACTTGGGTAGCCAGTGTACAAGTCTTTCAGTCACACAACTGGTGCAAGGAGACCACTGGAGCCTCCTCTGATCCAACTTCTCTAAGGGAGACACAGAGGGCACTACTGACTTCTGGGTCACCAGCATTAGGGGGACCATCACCTCTCTGCTGAGAGGCAGACTTGCTGGGCATTGGTGACCCAGCACTAGAAGTAGTGGCTGGCAGAGACTGTGGTGGCTGCAGCCTCTCCTTCTCCTCTGTCACAACTTGACCTGTAGAAGTATGACAGAACTGGAAGACATTGTCACACATACGACACTAACATAATTAGAATTGTATAATAGACTTGTGAAGAAATATTATACATACTCTGCCACATGGAGAGGTGCTTTCACCACGTGCAGGATCCAGACATGTTCAGCCAATGCTCCTCTGCAGCTCTGAAACCCTACTGGGGTTGTAGCACTCCCCTTACTACAGGACTACCACTGATATTGCTGCTACACTCAGAATTAACTGGTGGATGTACAGATCAGGGATTCAGGCTGGGCTGGATCATGAGTACAGAAGTTGATTTTTTTTTTTTCTTTTTTTTTTTTGCTCTTCAGTCAAAGATGGATACCAGTGCACCAATTGGCTTCCTACAGTCATTCCGTCTAAAGTTGTTTGACTTGAATAGCTAAGGAGGTGGGACAGAACATAGGATTTCAGTACTGGACACCATGCATTGTGGTAGGATATGCACCAACTGCATAGTGATGAGTAGTATAGGGACAGGGAGGCCACACTGCTATTTAGGTCTCTGGTGGCAAATATTTTCTTTATGGATGTATTCACAAGATGCACTGCAACCACAATCTGGTCTGCTCAGCAGGCCTTGCAGTCCATGGCCATGGGAGGGCCCAGCTATGAGGTGGTCAGGCACAGGGAATCCAAAGCCAGACTGCATGGACAATTAGTGAGAAGGCATCAGTGTCACCTGTGAGCACAGAGCCTTCCACCACCCCATTTGTGGGCATCATTCCGGTTGATGGCAGTGCTGATCCTACAGCTCAACACCAGAGATGCCTCACCTGGTTGCACTTGCACAGCCCCATATGTGTAACACTTCCCCGACATGTACTGGATTGAACCATAACACAGCAAGCTGAACTGTGGACAATAACAACTGTCATGTCATGACAACATGACTCCACCACTGATAGATGTGATCCTTGTTTTGCTTCAACCTCTCATACTACATGGCTCACTTCCCATGACTGTACTCCGCATAACACTGTTGCAGCCACTTTTCCCCACAGCTATGCAACTCATCACCCATAACCTGTGTGGGGGGTATATTGATGTCTGATGCATAACTTGGTTAAGTCCTGCCCTACCCTGCCTAACAATGGAGAAATAATGCATGCATCATTTATTCTGTGATGTCTGTTTCATGACCCATAGTTGTGGACTTGGTACTGCCTCTTTGCGAGTCTAGCAATCATTGCACCCATCTCTGCCTTGGTTGTGGTATTGCTGCTACATGTTACTGCGCCCTAACTCTCCACAATGTCCTTTGGATGCAATGACTGGCATAGAATGTCCTGGCATGATGGTCAGCTGCTTCTCCACTTGTTTATGGAATAAAGAATGAAGCATGATATATGCAACAGTTATCTCATCTTGTGTGTCTGGAGTGTATTGTAGTGCCCCTCCTGAGGAGTCTAAACTTTGGAAACATCCTTTAAGTAGCCCAAATACCTAGCCAACTAGGTTTCACATTTCCACATGAACCGTGTTCTAGACCATTTCCTGCTGGGTCTGAGGTTGCCTATCAGGATTATCAATGAGAGCTCTATAGTACATAAAGAATCACATGCAACACACATCAAACAACATATTTTATGTGGCCTGCTCTCTGTATGCATGCTGCATGTTTCAGGTCTGGGTATCTGGCATGTGTGACACCCACCAATGAGGTGACCCTGTGGGAAGTCCTCTTGCAGGAAACATTGGTATAGATAAGATGTGTGTGGGTTTAAGACCACCCATAGAATGGAAAAATCATCCAACAGCATATGCCATCGAACAAGCTGTTCATCAAGCCATTCGAGTTAGATCACATTACAGTAGGGATATGGAAGTTTGCCCTTTCCCCGCTGTAGTGCAATCTCAGAGCTGGTATATATATTTAGCAGTGCCCCCCCCCCCCCCTCACAGGAGGAGATTTTGGTGAACGGCATTTATGTTGTAATGCCGTTCTGTGATTTTTTCCATTTGATTACTAAAAATACACCCAATGTGTGTCAAATACATGAATGATGTGAACTGCCCAGGTGTTGCACAGATACATTATCCATAAAGTTTAGTATTGCATTTGCGATTGCTACAATTGTGAATATGATAATAACAAGACCAGATAAACATACAACAGAATGTCAAGGACCACAGGTTTGAAAAAATTGAATATTGAACCTTCCAACCAGCATGGACACATTAGCAAGTGCTAGCATGGGTCCAAAATGGAGGCAAGTCCAGCTGTTTACTCCTGTGGCCCTCAACATTCCTGTCTTACAATTTTCTGGTCTCGTTGTTAGCATAGTCACAATTGTAGCAATTGTAAATAAGATAGTAAACCATCTATAATACCTTGAACAATACAGACTACCTAGAAGTTTAGGGAGTAGAATCTTTTCATTTTAATGTATGGCAAACCCTATGAATCTGACTGGGTGTTAATAACAACATATGCACAATCTAAGGCTCTCAGGACCTCAAAATAATATAAAAGGCCCACATTGTGTTTTAGTTCTCTGCTAAACTGGGTAACCTCCACACTTTGTACCAAAATACTGAAGGAATTGTTTAGGGTTCATTAGGTTGATACTCCTAATATGTTTTATTTTTTTCACTTTTTAATTTCTCCAACTCTTTTGAGTTTCTAATACCATGATGGGAATTGACCCATTCCTAAATCAAAGTATGATTAAAGTGCATGAAATTAGTATTGCTTCAGTTTTTATGTTAGCCAGAAGTGCTCTTTGTAACACCCGCAATGTGCCTAGTAATGACTCCTTCTGCAATTCGTATGGAGTTACATGTATTGTTAACATATCTAAATATGATTGTAGATTTTTTTTATGAGTTGTTGCTCCTACTACTATTGGAACTGTCTGGGCATCTTGCTTCCACATAGCCCTCATTTCTGCCTGCAAATCCTGGTATTTTATGACTTTGTGTCTCTCTGTATGTAAGACAGTGTAGTCAGTGGGTGTAGCAGTTTCAGTGATCAATGTTACTTTTGTCATCTTTTCATGGACTACTATAGCTGTCTTTCTCACATCTATTTTTGAACTATTGATAATGGGTGATCCCATGTGATATAAATTTCAGCATTTTCTGTGATGCTTTGTGGCTCATGTTTCCAGTGTTTTTCAGCTACTTCAGTATTAAAATGTTTGCACAATTCCCAGTGCAACAGTTTTCCACATTATTATGCTTTTCAGTATACAGTCTTTCTACCATTAGTATATCACAGCCAGCAACAAGATGCACGACTCCTGCTTGACACTGATATGCTTCTGCTAAACTAAGCAGAGAAGCCATTTTAGATTTATTCTCCTCATGTTTTAAAACTTTCACTACATTTGGGTCTTGTGAGGTTAGCAAATATGTATGTAGTCCCTCTATTGCAGATCTATACATGTAGTAAATTTTGAGGAGGCCCATACCTTCTTCAGAACGGAAAATATATAATTTTGGTATTCACTGATTTTTATAAATCATTTGATAAGCATGAAGCATCCTTCTTGTTTTCCTGTCCAACCAATCCAACAACTTTTGGATAAGTTAGGACAGGAAGATCAAATTGGTTTATAGCGTGGACTTTGTTCCTGGATTCAGCATTATTCTAAGTCTTCTGATGTATTCCTTACTAAGTTTTATTTGCATTTGTTCATGTTTTATTGTTGACCCTTCATCAATTCCTAAATATTTATACACTCTCTCTTGCTCAAGTTTTTTATATCACATTTTTGTCCCAAACTGATGTTTTCTTGGTGCTGCAGTTTTCCTGCTTTAAAGGTTGCTTCTGTGTCATTTATCAAGACCAAATGACATTCTTATATCATCTGAAAAAGTTTTGACTACTTGCAGTTGTGCTTTCAGTTCCTCATCTGATGAAGTATACAGTTTTAAATTATTAACAAAGAGAAGATGAGCGGTCTTTACACTTTCTCGTTTTCTTGGAGCCAAATTATAGCCATGACCTAATCTGTTAAGTAGGCAGCTTAAAGGGTTAAGGTCAAGACAGAATACCAGTGGTGACAGGGAGTCACCCTGGAGTATCCCCCTTTGAATTTTTATCCCTGGAATAATAATTTGTCCTTTATCATCACTTAATTACAAAGTGTTCTGCCACTGTTTCATGGTCACTTAATGTAATTGATCAGTGTAGTGTGTATCTTATACATTTTTAAGCACTCTTTTATCCATGAATGTGGGATACTATCAAATGCTTTTTTATAGTTACTTCATGGCATATTTAGATTCTCCCCCTATGACTTTATTTAGCAACAGATGATTCTTTGTTCCATATGGCTTTCTTTTATTAGCTTTTTGCTCTATTGCCATGATAGAAATTTCTTCTAAATGACTATAAACTCTGGCATCAATTCCGGTCTTTAGTTTATACATCGTTGGACGGCAAGTTATTGGTCTATAATTTTTAGGATTACTTGCAGGTTCAAACTTAAGTAGGAGCATTGTTTTTCCTTTTGCTAACCAGGTTGGTGTCTGTTCGGGGTCCACATATAAATAGTTCTTACTCATGGCTAAATCTTTGTGCAAAGATCTTAATACTTTTAGCCAGAAGTTGGGTACTGCATCTGGGCTTGGGGTTTTCCAATTGGAGGCTTTTCTTAACTTTATCTCAATTTCTCTGGCTGTTAATTCATCCTGTTTTGTATCCTGTACCTTTCTTTTACTTCATAGAAAAGAATCCTTATTCTTTCTTTTACTTCTTCTATCCATTTAGCATCTTTATTATGTTCCACAAGATCTTCATAGATATTTCTCCAAAATTTATCTATGTTTTCGTTTTTGGGTGGTCTTTCAATTCCTTTTACCTTGTTTCTCAATTCTCTATAGAACATTTTAGGGTCATCAATAAATTGCTTATTTTGTACTTTTCCTTTGTATTTATCTGTGTATCTTTTAATTTTTTCTGCCTGTGCTGAGATGTTTAGTTTATTATTTGCAATAGGGCAAGATGGATCTTGATCCATTATAATAATACTGCTCATAGCTTTTATCATGTCTATATTCCTGAGTATTTTTTTTATCTGTTCCCTCTTCTATACTCTTCTAGCAGTGAGACTTCTTGTCTTAATTGCTTTATAGTTTTCTCTATATGATACTTCCATGAAGTTTTTCATTTCTCCCCTTCCTTTCCCTTACTACCCAGTGTTCTTGTGGTAGAATTTTATCTGTTATTAATTTTGCTGCACAGTAATATATCCTGTTTGCTTCTGTTACATCACATGGATCTCTATGGACAGTCCTAATGACTGTATTCATTTGTTTTATCAAACTTCTGACTTTTGGGGTATTGTTGACCTTCTGCAGTCTATTTCTTTCAGAGTTTCTTGGTCTATATAATGTTTTTCAAAAATCTTTTGTATTGATGAACACAATTATTTATTTGAGGCTTCTGACAGTTTTTCTTGTGGAAGTATTTTTTCTTTCCTCTAATTTCCCTCTTAATCTTTTTGTATATCTTGTGTCTGGGAATTCTGGGCTTTTTGCATAATAGTAACAATACATCATTTCTTTCTTATCCTCAGTAGTCCACTCTATCACCTTTATGGCTCTTCTTTGGCCTATCGTTTTTTGTGATTTTTGTAGATTGCTACTTCCTTCTATAACAGAGGGGCCATCTTCTACAGCTGGGAAGCCATCATTCTACAACAAGGGAGTCATTATTCTACAACAGGGGGGTCAACATTCTAAGACAAGGGGGCCATCTTCTACAACAGGGAGGGCCATCTTCTACAACAGGGGGCCATTGGATTCTTCCATAGATTTTCCCCTTTTTACAGTTCTCCATTATGACTTTATTTAACAACAAATGATCCTTTGTTCCATATGACTTTCATTACCTTTTTTTTTCTATTGCCAAGATTGAGTTTTCTTCAAAATGACTATATACTCTGTCATATGTTCCATGTAGGATGTCTGATGTCTGCTGTGGCTAAGGTAGGAAATGCTACAGATACCTTTGTATTCAGAGGAAGGGGCATAGCACACCTCTCCATCTTGTGGAAGACACAGTTCGGCTAGATCACTTGTAGTATCCTTGTCTGCTCATAAATGGACCACAATCTCTTGATCTTTCAGAAAGTGGTATGCCAGGCAGAGTCTGCACATCCTCCATTAGTACAGTTGGCTGCCACACACCACATTGTGAGTACAGTCTCTGTCAGCAGCCCCCATCACATGCTGCTTGATACTGCTGCTATATCTAGCATGGATCCCATCATACACAGCATGAATTCTGGTGTTTAAAAATGATTAAGTGCCTCCATACAAAGCTGCCAGTGTTACTTTATGTTTCTGAATTGGACTGCCATTCTGGGTTTTTTCATTTCCACAACCAATGTGGCTCATTTGAAAGGGGTTCCTCATTTGCATGCAGTTATTAGCATGTGCATGATATATTGACCATTACATGTTTGGACATTGTATCTTGAATTACTCACATACTGCATATGTCCACTACCCACATTAACTTTTACTGTGCAATTCACTATTTATGAATTTCAGCCTTGATCTTAATTTTTAACAGAGTGAATTGTTGGATAAATTCGGTAAACTTAGAAATGCATATTTCTAAATCTTTTATCATCATTAGTTATGTAAATCTTTACACATCATCTGTCACCCCCTCCATTTCAGTTTACTAGCACATTTTATTATGAGTATTTCTTGGACAGTCATATATAGAAAGAGGTTAATCAAACTAGGACCCGAATTTGATTCCCGTACTGTCACTATTCAAATGTTTCACCATTTGTATTTGTACCCTTCATGCTATTACTCTGATCTTCTTGATTCTTGAGTATGCTCTATCAGGCTAGTGAAATATCTGTCCAAAAGAAAAATATTCAGACTAGATGCTGAAACATACAAAAAACTGTAGCAAATCTAAAAAATGGTTCAGCATTTCATGAAGAACACAGATATTTATTAGATATGGTTACTGACTGATGACACTTCATGCAAAAATGTGTTAGGTGTGTATTTAATAAATATCTATGTTCTTCATGGAATGTTTATCCATGTCTTATATTTGCTATTGATATATCTGTCAGCTCATATCCTTATTAAGTAAAAAGCCATAATAAACAAAGTCAGATGTTTTTGCCAAGTCAAGTACATGCTGACAACCATCAAGCTTTTATCTAATGAATTTTGTACATATTCAGTAAGTGTACAGGCTGGGTCTATATTAGATAATCGAACTTTCAAAAGTTCGAGTGTCATATGGTCAACACCATATGATTGAATTTTTGAAAGTTTGAACGTTTTAACAGAGATCTCCATACAGTGGGAAATGGGAGGATTTCCCTTTTCTGCACTGTAGTGCGATCTTGGAGATGGTATATTTAAAGAGTGGGGGGGCACAGCCCCCCACATGGGTGGTGCAGGGGTGCTTGCCCCCCTGCTTAAAATGTTCAGGTAGGTTATTTGTGTAGTTTTTTTTTTTTTTTATTATTAGCTGTTCAAACTTTTAAAAGTTGGATCATATGGTGTTGACCATATGACAGTCGAACTTTTGAAAGTTTGATTATCTAATATAGGCCCGTCCAGGCTCTGTAATGGTTGACAACTTTTTAATAAAAAATAAGTTAATGCTTATCTAGCACTCACTTTTGTATCTAATGCTTTATATATGTTAACTGCCTTTTTTTAGTCCTTTTCACCATTGATAATGTTATAGATAATGGTCTAATCTTGATTTAAGCCTCTTTTCCTTGCTTTATATGCTGCTGCTCTGCACGGCTTCATTGATCTCTCCCACATTCGGAAGTCCCTCATAATTGTCTCTTTAGCATCAAATATTTTTTCAATACATTATGTTAATATCATTGAAAATATTCCACCAGACCAAAATGCTTTACACAAATTTAGGACTAATCTTATTGTTCTTAGCATCATGTGCCTTTTCCCTACTAATATACCACTTTTTCTTATTGTTAATGTTGTCTGTTTAGCTGTAGTTCCAAACACTTCAGATGTCAATCTTACCCTCATACAGCTGAGACAGATTTAGCTGGGCTGCTGAAGATTGCACTGAATTGCATAACGGTGTTACTGCTGCCTAATGGATCTGATCGCTTTGACATATTGACCAAAAACCCAGAGCTGAAGCTCACTCATCTAGTGCCTGGTGCTATTCCATGATCTGCACCCCTCATCTATAAGTGAAGGGACAAAACTAAAAAGATCCATTTCCCTGCCCATTCTTCCCTATCACTGTCCCTCAACTCTTACCTGAAGTGCAATAAAGAAAATGGTCTGTTCCAATCTGACTGTAAACCAGGTGTCATTTGTACCCCTCAAAACTAAATTGAAGACCAAACAAAAAAGGTCCTGCTTCTATTTTTAAAACTGTAGCAAACTGCTTGCTACAACTTATACCACATATAATGCACTGAAGTGCTTCAATTCCACAGTCCTGAGTCCAAAAGCAGTATCAGAATTCATTGTTGTAGCGGCATTCAGAAAAGTCACTACAGAAGTGAATAGTGGTACTGCTCTATGAATCGATCAATGTCTTCTGATCACCAGAAGCATAACTAAGGTGGGATGAAGGGGGAAGTCATCTGCAGCACAAGGTGTTAAGGTGCACAGTATGGACATGCTGATTTCATCCGCAGCACAAGGTGTTAAGGTGCACAGTATGGACATGCTGATTTCATCTGAAGCACAAGGTGTTAAGGTGCACAGTATGGACATGCTGATTTCATCCACAGCACAAGGTGTTAAGTTGCACAGTATGGACATGCTGATTTCATCTGCAGTACAAGGTGTTAAGGTGCACAGTATGGACATGCTGATTTCATCCGCAGCATAAGGTGTTTTGGTGCACAGCATGGACATGCTGATTTCATCCGCAGCACAAGGTGTTTTGGTGCACAGCATGGACATGCTGATTTCATCCGCAGCACAAGGTGTTAAGGTGCACAGTATGGACATGCTGATTTCATCAGCAGCACAAGGTGTTAAGGTGCACAGTATGGACATGCTGATTTCATCTGCAGCACAAGGTGTTAAGGTGCACAGTATGGACATGCTGATTTCATCCGCAGCACAAGGTGTTTTGGTGCACAGCATGGACATGCTGATTTCATCCGCAGCACAAGGTGTTTTGGTGCACAGCATGGACATGCTGATTTCATCCGCAGCACAAGGTGTTAAGGTGCACAGTATGGACATGCTGATTTCATCCGCAGCACAAGGTGTTAAGGTGCACAGTATGGACATGCTGAGTTCATCTGAAGCACAAGGTGTTATGGTGCACAGTATGGACATGCTGATTTCATCCACAGCACAAGGTGTTAAGTTGCACAGTATGGACATGCTGATTTCATCTGCAGTACAAGGTGTTAAGGTGCACAGTATGGACATGCTGATTTCATCCGCAGCACAAGGTGTTTTGGTGCACAGCATGGACATGCTGATTTCATCCGCAGCACAAGGTGTTTTGGTGCACAGCATGGACATGCTGATTTCATCCGCAGCACAAGGTGTTAAGGTGCACAGTATGGACATGCTGATTTCATCAGCCGCACAAGGTGTTAAGGTGCACAGTATGGACATGCTGATTTCATCTGCAGCACAAGGTGTTAAGGTGCACAGTATGGACATGCTGATTTCATCCGCAGCACAAGGTGTTTTGGTGCACAGCATGGACATGCTGATTTCATCCGCAGCACAAGGTGTTTTGGTGCACAGCATGGACATGCTGATTTCATCCGCAGCACAAGGTGTTAAGGTGCACAGTATGGACATGCTGATTTCATCTGAAGCACAAGGTGTTAAGGTGCACAGTATGGACATGCTGATTTCATCCACAGCACAAGGTGTTAAGTTGCACAGTATGGACATGCTGATTTCATCTGCAGTACAAGGTGTTAAGGTGCACAGTATGGACATGCTGATTTCATCCGCAGCACAAGGTGTTTTGGTGCACAGCATGGACATGCTGATTTCATCCGCAGCACAAGGTGTTTTGGTGCACAGCATGGACATGCTGATTTCATCCGCAGCACAAGGTGTTAAGGTGCACAGTATGGACATGCTGATTTCATCAGCAGCACAAGGTGTTAAGGTGCACAGTATGGACATGCTGATTTCATCCGCAGCACAAGGTGTTAAGGTGCACAGTATGGACATGCTGATTTCATCCGCAGCACAAGGTGTTTTGGTGCACAGCATGGACATGCTGATTTCATCCGCAGTACAAGGTGTTTTGGTGCACAGCATGGACATGCTGATTTCATCAGCAGCACAAGGTGTTACAGTGCACAGTATGGACATGCTGATTAATCAGTAGCGCAGTTTCATTATTCTTTTTTTGTGCATTTTTGAAAGCCGGTATAGAAATGAAGAATGACTTTGTGCTCAAGACTGCAGAAAAGTTGATAACTTGCAGCAAACCACTTACTACATTTTTCAAGATAGAAAGATCATGACCTTACCTTCTTTTTCTTTTTTGAAGGTGTTCAGAAACACGATCTGACTTGTTTCTTGGATCAGGAGCATCGGATTTTAACAGACCTTTTTTTTTTGCTACTCCAGTTGCAGTTGAGTTGTGTAACATCAGGGGAATGGCACGAGGCATAAGTTGTGCCAGCTACAACTCTGCCAGTCACACCCCCTAAACACATTGCACTTGGGGTTACTGCCCCTTGGCCCTACTCTAGCTACACCTCTGCTGAAACCAGCCCCTGTTAGATTAAGAAACTGAATATTATATTTTCTTTTAACATCTAAAGCAACTGTGCTGCTGATTTATATGGATTTGTGATACTGCTTACTGCAGCAGTGTTTTCTATTTCATCTGGAACACTTGCTGATGTGTTGGATGTGTACTCATGCCATGGATGTGACTCATGGCACCTATAGAAATAAGTAGTTTTCTGATTGGAGTTTTAGTATTGTCCTGCTTTGGACATCATTGTGCTCCATTTGCCTCTGCAAGGGCAAAGTGCAATTCATAATCATAAGATATTTCTTTTAAAATTTGAGCATAATCTCTGTGGTCCCTAAACTACCTGCCTTATAAATTAAACTATGGGTCATACTTCCAGTTTAATAGCTTCTCCATTTTTACCATGGTGTTGCCTGGGGGTATCATGTTGCACCAGGATACAGCCTTCATCTCTATCTGCATTGAAAAACTCATCATTGCAGCAAGCTGTGCCACCCCCCCCCCATAATGTAGTGATGCCACTTTCCTCAACAAGGCTTAGCAATGCAGGTCTGACAAGCTAGGCCCAGAGTAAAGCAGATAAACCTTTATAGATGCAAATTTACTTTTAATTCTTCTATTAGGTACATAGCTAAATGTATAAAAATCCTAACACTTAGAAGAGATAAAACATTCCTACTTGCTTATTATATAGCAGCTCAATCACCATCTACCAGTTCTGAATCCATGGGATACCAGTCTATCCTTACACCAGCTGTTGCCACCTTTTTAACAGCTGTGACTATAAGGTAGTGCATAAACTGTTTCTTGCTTACTAGCATACACTTACTTCTGCCACATACTGAGGTACAGAGACTTAGCAAATATGGATTCCAGCTTCTCATCAAAACATATTGTCAGAACCCACCATGTCATCAGCATCCACATCCACTCCACACTAGTATGCCACTCACAAAAGTAGCCTTCTTATCTCTTCCTTAAACCTAAAAGGCCACTGGGACATTGGACTGACCCACAAGCTCCTCAGCAGTGCAAATACACTCCACCAACTGCACATATAGCACCATCCAGCACAAGCACTGCACAGATCATCAGCAAACCAGTACAATTAAGCCCTTAAAGCTTCTTGGGTTAACTACTACACATATAAATGTCCTAGTCATAGTGACTCCACTGTGAAACAAATAGATGCACCATTCACCAGGATAAACAAAGCAAGGGTGTTAGTGAGCTGTCTCTCAGGTGCCAGGATCTGGTGGGGTACTAGGGCACTCAAGTCCTTTCACATCACATGCAGATACAGCATGATCATTGTTCACATGAGTGGGAACGACTTGAAAGAAATATCATTGGATTATATTAAGACAGATACAGAGGGGCACTTTAAATGTGCATCTGAACCTGCTACCAAATTAGCCTTGAGTGGCATCCTACCTTTGCTGAGAATGATGTCACAATACAAATAAAAGATAATTAACATCAATAATTGGCTTATTTATTGGTGTCATTTCAAAGGGGTGCAATGTGTGTCAGTGTGAAAGGGAATGATTGACAGCCCTACCTGTTTTGTTGGAGGTGGCCTATACCTTTCACATGAGGGATTTTGTATATGGGGTAAAATGTTCTCCCACCCATAATGCCTTTATTAGGAAATACCAGGCTGTTCCCTTTACTGAACAAGACAGATCAAACTGAGACAGTATAAAAGTAATGCTGCTTAACACTGGAAGCATCTAGAAGCTTTCCTGACTGTAGAAAACACTGACATCGCTAAAGCATGGCTCCAGTGTTGTTGTAAAGTATCCCTAACAGAATCCAGTTACTACCACTCATTCAGAACTACTGCTGAGGGTATCTCTGTTACCGATATGTTTCCATGCCTCTCAACTGTCCAGTTTTTTGCAGAATGTCCAGATTTGTATCTCATATATTTGTCCTGTACCTCATAAAATCTATGGTTTTCTGAAAAATCACTGAGGACTGAAGTCTCTAAACACTGTCATACATTTGAGTTCAGACTTTGTATCTTCCATACAATACAGGCTAGCAGAAATCCTGTTATTCTTTCAACTTTCTAACTTTATAATCCAGGGACACATTACCAGCGCAGAGAGCAGGCAGAGACAGATCTGTTTTTATTCTGCTGCTGCTGTCTGCTGGTCAGTACTGGTAGATTTGAACACCTAGTGTGAGACTCAACCTAAACAAGTTAAGAAGGGGATAGTTAACATTTGTTTAAATTGGATCTCTCACTATAGTAGCACTTAACTGATTTGTCTTTTTCTGGATATCAGAGCGTAATCACCTCGCTCCATGCACTACAATATTGTTACCCTTATTTAGTCCAATATTTCTAAAATGCTTGTGAAATTCTTTAGCTCTGTCTATTAGATTAAATAGTTTATTATCTTTAATTTCTACAGACAGGACTGTGTTAGTATTTTCTAATTATAGTAGTCCTTTTTATTGTTTTTGTCTGTTGCTACTTGAATTTCATAATTTGTTTTTTCACACTTGATCTTATACCGAAGCAACTTAGCTATATTATTCGATTTATTCTTATTAAATTTTGGGGGTATTTTTTTGTATATTTGAAATAATTTTTTTCTTCCTTTACAATCTCAAGTTTTTATTCCACTCATAAGGCCACATTTTCCTTCTGTTAGATTTACCAGATATTCTAGACTTAAATTCTTCACTTAAAATAAATTCCAGAATAGAATAACCACCATCATTTGCTGATGTTAAATCAATCCAATCTATTTTATTAACTGCACATTTAACTCTGTTATAATGTACTTTACTGTAATCATACCGTATGTGTCATTCAGAAGTCCCTTGATTTTCTTTAAATTAAAATTTATTAAATTATGATCTGAACATCTTAGAGGTGTACCAGTTTTTAAATATAAGTTGTAATCATTTGCAATCATCATACCCAATAAGCTTTACTTCCTTATATAACCTGCTGGATAGAAATAGAATGAAATAGAAGTAAGGTCACACTCTCTTCCTAAAGGCTCACTACTAGTGGGGTCCCCAGTGTGGAATACTGGGGTCACTCCTGTTTGGTATATACTTGCTTTGCTGATCAGTTTGTAAGTGACTGCAGACTTGGACCTATCAACTGTTCAGAGGACTCGCATATCCTATAAGAGGGACTACCACATAAAAACAAATGGATCAAGGTCAAAAGATAAATGCTAAAATGTGCAATATCCCATCTTTTGGGAAACATGAACACTTGTACACCTACCACATAAATGCTAACTCCTGAAAATCAACACTTTTATTTGGGAATTGAACACCTTTAAACAATTTCTCCTTCAAGCACTATATATCAACATTATTAGATAGTCCTTCTACCTAGGCCAGCTGATTACCAAAAATATATCTTCTATGCCCAAAGATGTTATAATAGGTTCATAGTTTCATAGAAGGTTACTAGGCTAATGGCCCTACAGCCCTTACAAGCCAAGCCATATTTGTCTCACGTTGCCCCAGTTGTCAGTGGTTATGTGAGTGAAGTTCACAGATGTATGAGTCTATACTAAATAATACTGACTGCTTCTGTCCATGAGAGAAATGGACGCCACCCCAGGAATGAATTTGCTATTAGCCATCCATTGATCTAGGTCATGTCAGGGTCAGGGAGAGGCTCTGTTTTACATTAATTGGAAGCTTGTTCCAGAGAAGTGGCAGTCTCTGGGAGATATGTCTAATCTCTTCAGCATGATTTGTTCATGTCAAGGGCTAGGTTAACATCCCTAGAGTGAGTGATCCTCATGCAATTTGATTTACAAATGTGTATCATTTCCATCAGTTAAGGGGCAGAGACTGTGCTGTTAGCCAGGCAAAGGTCACCCCTTAGCAGCCTGTAGAAGACAGAGTACAGTGATAGGGCTTTCAATCTTTCCATGTAGGACTTGTTTTGTTTACCTTGTATTTTATTGGTGAGAAATCTCTGTGGTCTCTCCAGCTGTTGCAGGTGTCTGGTGAGGTTCATGCAAAAGGGAGCATCATACTCAATTATTGGTTTGATGAGGGCCAAGTATAATGGAATTATAACATCCTTATATCTAGATGTGATGCCTTTACTTATGAGATGTGTCACAGTGAAGAATTTCCTTACCACTGTCGATACATGGTGGTCGAAGTTCAGATTGCTATCAATCTGAGTACCCAGATCGTGTACCACTAGGTATACACTTAGGGGAGTGCTATTTATAATGTAACTAGCAGGGATGTCAGCTTTCCTAAATTAAATAATAATGCATTTTTGCATTTAGCTTTAATCTGTGGCTTTGGCACCAGTCATTTGTCTGTGTTATCCCATTCTGCAGTATATTAACATCATTGGGAAAGTCAGTGATGCTCTCAATTTGCAGTCATCAGTGAACTTCATCAGCCACAGGTTATCCACTTTTGCCTGGGCTTCTGAGAAATAAATTCCGAATAATAAAGGGTCCAGCACACAACCCTGTGGTACATCATTGGTGACTGGTCTTTTGCTAGAGGTGAAGTCACCCACTTTGACAGTATGTTTGACAGTGATGCTCAGTCGGTGAGCCAATGGCTACTCATAGGTTCATAGGTTGGTACTGGGCTATCTGCCCGAAGGCATATATTAGCCCAGCCACATTGTGCAGTATTCACCGCCCCTTTAGTAGTTCCCTAGACCCTTGTACTAGCAGCTAGTACCCTTGGCCCCTATCTAGTAGTGCTGTTGGTGTGATCCCCGGTGTGAACCTTCTGTTACCCATCCACTCATCAAGGTTACTCTTGAAGAGTGATAGTGAGGGGCTCTGTCTTATGTAGATCAGGACCCTGTTCCATAGTAAGGGAAGTCTCTCCAAAGGGAATCTATCCCTCCAGCATGTTCTATTCATTGTTGTGTTGATGTTTATATCCCTAGAGCATGTAGCTTGAGTAGATTTGGTTTTGCTAAGATGGAGCATGTTCAACAATTCTGGGTTGGACATGGCTCTGTATGTTAGACAGAAATCGCTTCTGAGAAAGTGGTATGCAACAGAGAACAGTCTTAGCTTTTTCAATCGTGCTGCATAGGGCAACTGTTTGAGGCCAGTAATCCTCTTGTTTAGGTACCTCTGTGGTCTCTCCAGCTGCTAGAGATGTCTAGCCAGGTACATTCCAATTGGTGCATTGTACTCAATAATGGGTCTGATGAGGGAAGAGTAGAGGGGCACCATTACATCCTTAGATCTTGATGCGAACCCTTTCGTGTTCAGATTGGGTCACATAGATAGATTTTCTAACCACTTTGGCAACATGGTTATCAAAGGAAAGCTGACTATCTACTTGGGTCCCTAGATCCCTTATTTCTTCTTCAGATTTCAGGGGATTACCTCCTGTGTTGTAGTTTGTGGGTACTCTGTTTTTTCCAAAGGGGATTACTATGCATTTTTTTGCATTTAGCTTGAGACCATGGCTTTGACACCATGCATCAGTCTCATTTAGGCCCTTCAGGAGGATCTCCATGTCAGCCGGAGACTCTGTTATAGCACCCAGTTTGCAGGCATCCACAAACTTAGTCAGCCACAGCCCTTCCGTGATTGCCTGTACTTCTGAGAAGTATATGCCAAACAGGAGGGGCCCCAGGACAGAGCCCTGAGGCACACCACTCATTACTGGTCTGGATTTGGACATAGATCCCGCTACTCTTACTTTATGGGATCTGTCTGAGAGCCAGTCTACGATCCATCTTGTGACGTAAGGGTTTATGCCCAGGCTGGTGAGCTTATCAATAATACCTGAATGGGGAATGGTGTCAAATGCTTTAGCAAGGTCAAGGTAAGCCGTGTATACCTCCTTTCCCTTATCTATAGCCTGAGTAACTGTCTCAAAGAAATCCACCAGGTTCAGGAGGCATGATCTGCCCTTGACGAAGCCAAATTGTGTGGGGTCCAGCAACTGGAGGTTCCCAATCTCTCCATTTATGAGTTCCATAATGATTTGCTCCATAGCCTTACAGATCAGACTGGCCAGGCTTATTGGTCGGTAGTTCCCAGGGTCAGTTGTGGCCCCACCCTTGTGTAGCAGGACCACCGTTGCCATGCACCATTCTATGGGCACATATCCTGTGGAGAGGCTGAGACTGAACAGGGTATTAAGATGAGGGGTTAATTCCTTTTTGAGCTCGCGTATGACACGGCCTGGGACAACATCTGGTCCCATGGAGGCAGTGTTTTTAGCTTTAGATGGAGCCTTGTTAACCAATGTATCAGTAATAATTGGACTTACACAATCCCCTGGAATAGTAATAGGCCCTGTAGGTGGTGAGAGGGGGGAGAAATTTGCACTGAACCTGTCAGCCAAGATGTTGGCAATGTCAGAAGGGTCAGTGTATTTTGTTCCATTTTGTACTAGCTCAGAACAGACCTGAGCATTGCCATTTAGGTTTTTGACGTAGCCATAGAAGGTTTTATGGTTATCCTTGGCATCCTTGGCAACTTTCTTTTCAAAATTAGCTTTAGTTGACTTGATGAGGGCCCTCAATTTCTTACTAATGCTGATCAGGGATGATTTTTCTACTTGAGATTTGGCCTTTTTTTGTATAAGTCTCCTCCTTTTATTGTAAAGTTTGCTTATGGCTGGGGTCCACCAGACTGGTTTCTTCTTGCTTGAGGAAGGAGTCTTAGTTTTATTTGGGATAGTACGGTCCATGCAATCCTGAAGATGCATATAGAGTGCCTTGGTGTAGGATTCTGCATCCTGGATATCATTATCCTTCTGCAAGGGAATAGCGAAGCTTTCCACTTCGGATGCAAGTAGTTTAAAGTTTGCTTTGGAAAGGTTTTTGACTATGGTTTCTTTGACTGGGGGAGATGGAGGGGTGAGGATGTCCAGGGTTATCAGTTTGTGGTCGGATCTGACCAAGGAGGGAGTGATAACGGGTGTGGTACAATTTGCGCCCATATTTGTGATGATTAAATCCAATATGTTGTCCCCTCTAGTGGGGGGACATACTAGTTGTTCAAGGGCATTTGAATTTATAAATTCTATGAATCACTAAGCATAGGAGTTGGAACATTGGTAGTTCACCCAGTCTATACCAGGGTAGTTGAAATCACCCAATATTATGGTGTTGGGCAGGACCTTTATATTTTCCAATGTCTCAAGGAATGCAGAGTGAGCATCTTGGGACATGGTGGGCAATCTATAACCGGCTACGACTTGAAATGTGGTTTTGCCTGCTGATAGTTGCGCATGGATGAACTCTGGGGCATCATGCTGCACTACTAACCTGGAGATATGGGTATCCTTGATGAATATGGATACACCTCCGCCCTTTGTACTGTGATCCGGTAACCGAGGCCGGAAGGTATGATATGAATTGTAACCTGACAGTGCTGGCATGATCTCTTGAGCCTTGAATCAGGCTTCCGTCACTGCACAAACATCGATTTTCTCCATGCTCATCTAGTGATATAGGGGTGAATTCTCAAATGGGATAGTTTCTCTATAATACCTGCATGGGGATTGTGTAAAATGCCTTGGCTAGACCAAGATATGCAGTATGCATTGTCTTTCCCTCATCCAGGCCCTTGGTGACTTTCTCAGTAAAGTCAACCAGGTTTTACAGGCATGATCTACCCTTAACAAATACATATTGGTTTGGGTCCAGAGTCTGGATATTTAAGAGATTACTAGGCTAGATGCCTTTGTGGACCATTTTAAGCCTAGTCAATTTCCCTTAGTGAGAATCAAACCCTGTCCCTCTTGTCTGTGAGGTAAATAGCTTAACCGTTACACCAACCCTTTTTTATTTATCATTCTCTACTATTTTCTTATTAGGCCTAAAATAGTATACAATGCTCCTTTTGAAATCTACTTGTAAAAAGCATGGTCCAATTTGAAAAAAAATGTTTCCTTGCTAAAAATAAATAAATAAATAAAATCAAGGGCCTGCGTTCCATGAGCTAAGCACAATGCTTTAAAGTTATACATTTCTTTCAACCTCATACAGACTCCCCTGTGATGACCTCTGCTTTACCTTGCAAAGAATCAAACATCCCTTCTCTGTTTACCTCGTAAATGTTCACAAAACTTGTACACCTTGATCAACCATACAAGACTCCTACATCTCCACTGCAACATAAAACGGAACCTGTTTACAGGATAGATTTCTCTCCTAAAGAATTATTTTCCACTGGAATGGACTTACCCTTCATACCCTAACTCTGTTCAGACATGACTTAGATACATGGATAGGTAATGGTAAACACCAGATCTACAAGCTCTTATGCAAAAGTGGTAACAGGTAGTAGGAATTACAGTAGCTAGGCTACTAGTCATCTATCTGATCATCTCTCTGTTGATAACCTATAGACCTAGGAAAATATTATGGAGACAAATTATTATTTTCTCCCTTGTTCCTTTAATATGGGAAGGATGTTCTTTTTGTAAAAGAGAGGCAGAGGTAGGACAGCAGTGACTGTGTGTTACTAAGGTGTCTTCCTTTCAATGATATTGATTGTAATACTTAGGATTTGCAATGATTTTACATTTTGGCATTCTGTTCTCGCCTCGACATTCTAGGGTTCGATGATACGGTAATTCAATAAACTCATATAAACACACACACACACACACTCCAAGACACTGGACAGGAAAGCATAGCTCCAGTAGTCTGAAAATGTTGTTGTCCAATTCAGGTTGTGTTGGCTTAAAGAATAACAAAATGAGGCAGGGAAGTGTACAAGTAAGTGACAGACAAATGCTGGGTGTTGGCAACCACAGCAGCTTAAGGAATAGCAGTCATGGTAGTAAGTAAATTGGAATCCAGTCATCACTTCCGATTCACAGAGACATAGGCACTTCCCACTCACTTAAGAGCAACAGATACATTACAGTCATGAAAACAGAGATTTGTATTGCCAAAATAATTTTATTTTTATATATATAGATATATATATATATATATATATATATATATATATTTATATATATACACACAGTATATTACGTGTGGCCAGATTCTTGCTGGCATGGTACCTATATACTTATCACTATATGACCCTTTGGGAATAATACTCTCAGGAACCTTTGCTATAGCTTGGACATGTACCACATGTGAGAATCATGACAGTCATGAGAAGTACCCATGTGGCATACAGACACATCATAAATAATGATCTCTGCATTCAAATCACCTGAGTTTAAGAGAGTGGAAGCCTTTCCTGTTGATGTATCACATTCCTTCTGGAAATGTGGGGGCCAAGATGGCAATATGTGTGCAAACAATGGCTCATAAGACCTCAGAGAAATAAGCAATATTGTAAAATACTTGCATGAAGGTAGTTCTCCTCTACCTAGTCCTAGGAAGCCAGATATGAAACCTCTGCATGCTCTAGTATGTTGAGGAACGGGTTTTAAGATTCACAAGGTTGGCACTTCTGATATCCCAATCATGTCTCTATTAAGTTGCTGATATGTCTGTGTAGCTAAGATGGTTAAAGCTGCATGTACTTTAATAGCCATCAAAATGGGCATCCACATATCCTCCCCAGTTTCATCTGCGAGTAACACAGTTCATCAGTCTCTGTCCACGTGGAAACAGTCCACGATCTACTAGTCAATAAGCTGGAAGTATATCAGGCACTGCTTGTACCTACTCTATTGGCACAAAATGACCACAACATTCAACATTGTGGGTGACCATTAACGTGATGCTGAGTTATAGTTGCTACTGCAAACATAGCTCCTCTCACATACACAATGATTCTCAAGTTTTAAGCATCTTGGTCTGTCAAAGGAAATTTCAGAGAACACCAAGAAACCAAAGTCAGTTAATCGAAACCACATTTGACAAAAGTGGAGATTGCCTTTTTCTCTACTGTTATGTGACCTTGGAGCTAGTATATATAATTTTGGGGGGTGTGGGAGTTGTCCCCCCCACATAGTGGGTGCAAGAGGGCTTGCCCCCTGCAAAAGAATTGTTCAACGTTTGCTGAATGCAGTTTTGATGAACTGTATTCAGTTTATCTGCATTCATCAAAACCACTTTCAATGGATCAACATAAATCCCATTATATTCCGTGCTGTTTTGAACCTTTTGTTATCTTGTTATGTCTCCAAATTGCCAACTCCCTGCACACTGCTGCTAAGTGTGATAACTTGCACTGTGCAATTATCTAAATGTCTGTGAATCCCAGACGTTATCTGCTAAGTTGTTTTATTTTTATTATTTTTTTTTAATATTTTTCTCCTGTTTCATTTTATTTTATTTATTTAATTTTATTTTCCATTTGTTTACCGGGTTAGTCTGACTGGTCACAAGGTGACCATTTTCAGCAGAGGCCCAGGGAGAAAAGCTCCAGATACATAGTAAAAAATTACAGAAGCATAGCTATTTTGTACAAAGAGCATAGAATATATAAAAGGAGTAAAATCAGAGTTTTACAAATTTTGTAGCATACAGTGGTTAGAATATTGAGAAACAATTAAACAAGATGTTATACAACAAATATACAATTGCTTGAACATAAATTCAAAAAGAAGTTTCCATAGAGAAACAGAGTAAAAAACTAGAAATCATAACATTTTATTTCACAATAATTCTGCACTGCAGTGTATTATTTTATTTTTAATTTCTATGTTTTTAGAGTTCAACATTCTGGATTCATTAGTTTACTGGTTTCTTGCTTACCCATGGGATTATTTATAAGTTATATTTATATATATATATATATATATATATATATATATATATATATATATATATATATATATATATATATATATATATATACACACACACATACATACACATACATATATATAACATTATACTAGCTTTCATCGACATTCATGTTTTGTCGACATCTTAAACAGATATCACAATATGTTAAAAGCGCAAATGTTGATGCTCTGCTATGCTTGTACTGCAAAACAACTTTGGCATATGAGAAACAAAATAAATCATTTGGTACTTACATATTATCGCAACCAGATTTTCACGGTTGCAAAAAAAGGATCTGGTTGTGATAATAAGATACCTGCACACATACGAGTGCAGGAAACAGTTGAAACGGTTATTGTAAGTTGTTAATACTGGAAAAAAATGCACATTACTTTTAGCAGCACAAACAGTTTAAGAAATCCTCCTCCTGTTTTCTGGTTTTGTGTGCCATACAGAAGCCTCAGATCTGGAGTCCTGCTTTCTGCTGCTGTAAGCAATTCGGAATGGTAGGTTGATATCAGTTTTACACACAGCTTTCCCACCCCAGGAAGATTTCAGTGTTGTGCTTCTGAAAGTGATAGAACGTGTGGAAAACTGTGAGTGCAGACTTGAGGGTAATATCGGAGCCTGACTCGCTCGCAATGTCATTGTGAAAAAACAATGGCAGTCAGCATGTTCTTCCCCACAAATACAGGCACAGCTTCCTTATTTTTCTTTAACTACAGCTAGGTAAGAGTATTCTGTTGTTCATTTCAGTCCTACAAAATGGAAATGACCGAACTAATTACAAGCCACTGAATGCTTTACACATTAGACGAGGTAACAAATCTGGTTGCGATAATACGTAAGTACCAATCATTTTATTGCAGGGGAGCAAGCCCACCCTGTAAGCCCCAATGAGCCTTCCACATCCCCTGTTAATTATATATATAATAACTTCAAGATCGCACAAAATTGGGGAAAGGGAATATTCCCAAAGCCTGGGAATTGTGCAGTGTCAAACACCCGTCAGTCAGCTGTTTAGTCAAACAAAAGCCAAGTCAAACACACTGAAGACCAAAGATTGGTACCAGATATATATATATATATATATATATATATATATATATATATATATATATATATATATATATATAAATATAAGTGTGTGTGTGTGTGTGTGTGTGTGTGTGTATGTATGTATATATATATATATATATATATATATATATATATATATATATATGCATTTATATATATATATATATATATATATATATATATATATATATATATATATACACCGTAGTGCGACCGGCACAGGCAGCATACATAACCGAAAGTGCTGCTTCGGTGAACAGCACTTTCGGTTATGTATGTTCTGTGATTTTTGCTTCAGCAGAAAGTGCCATCGGGGATCTGTATGGATCCCATAAATATATATATATATATATATATATATATATATATATATATATATATATATATATATATATATATATATATATAGATACAGACAGGAACGGCCTTTGGTCAACTGGTGCCCTAGGCAAAAGGTCTCCACAGCTTCCCCCAACACCACCCTATGCCCCCACCCTGGTCTGCCTACACCATCCAGATTACTGTAAAAGCGCCCCTGCTAGAGTGGTGCACTAGGCAGCCACCTAGTTGGCCTATGCCTAATCCCAGCTACGGATACAGATATGTAACTATACAGATTGATAAATATGTGTGTGTGTGTGTGTGTGTGTGTGTGTGTGTGTGTGTGTGTGTGTGTGTGTGTGTGTGTGTGTGTGTATACAAATATATGCATACAAATATATAAATATATATTTATATATAGATAAATATAAAAATATTATTCATTGTCAATGAAATTGCAGAAAATATAAAACATCATGCAATTTCACTGAAGATGACTAACAACATAAAAAGAGAAACATCTTAACCAAATCACCACATATGTAACCAACGCATTTACATTTGTGATAATCCTTACACTAACCCAAAAATAACAAAAAAAAAAAAAATCTTATAAAAATACCCTAACTTAATCCTTATAAATGTAAACAATAGATACATTTGCGATCAGAACTCTGCTTAGACTGAAAAAATACAGCTTTAAAGACATACTTTTACATGGGGTGTCTACCCCTGTGTGGACGGATCTGCCCTTATACCAACTGAGTATATGTATATATAGATATATATATATATATATATATATATATATATATATATATATATATATATCAACGACCAAAAAAAAAAAAAACACTTCCAAGCCGATAACTAGTCCCCGTACACTCAAAGGAAACCAACTGGTGTAAAAAAATACCACCGGTCTTTAACACACTTTATTACATAAAACAACAAAAGGTCAAGCGCTTTCGTCAAATAGACTTCCTCAGAATAGTGGGTATCTAAAATCACTCAGCTTTTATACCTTTAAAATCAATCAATTGATCAATTAATAAACTATTTAAAGCTACAGGAACACAATATAAATAACGTATGTATATACATCATTTAAATACTTTTGAATCATTTGATAACACATTAAAAAAACATAAAATTGAGGTTGAAAATATAAAACTTAAAACTTAAAAGTGCAAAGGGTTGAATCAATAAAATATTGTACTTGAAGTACGTATACCAGTTATTTTATTCTATTAGCTCTGTATCTCAACTCAGGTTTGATACTAATGGCATCGATGATGCCCAGAAATTCACATGCATTGACCATAAGTTGCCACCTAGTTTCTGCCCTAAGCAACTTATTGGTCCAATCCCCCCCTCTAGGATCCTTGCTAACTATTTCCAAAATACCAAACTTGAAACCATGAGTAGGATTACTTTTGATATGTTTGTATAAGGTATTTTTCTCGTCCATTTTTGTAACACTGTAACAGTGTTCATAAAGCCTACGGTTCAACCTTCTTTCTGTTTTTCCAATGTAAAAACATAGGCAAACCATACAAAGAACTAAATAAACTAAACCAGTTGTAGTGCAGGAGCCAGAAACCAAATTTATCTCAATCCTAAAGGGGCCCAATCTCACCTTGGGTGTCTCCAAAATGTATTTACATTGTTCACAGGCCCCACATTTATGTGTCCCTTCCTTTCTTTTCTTTCCTTGGTAACTATGTTCCAGAATATTCTTTAAATTTTTGTTTACTTTATAAGTAAATAGGGGTTCAGTACCCAATATTCCCAGTACTTCCTTATTCCCTTTGAACATGACCCAATTATTCTTAATAATCTTATTTACTTCTTCGGATGTTTCCCCATAGGTAAGAACCATAGCCTGGGTAAAGTCCTTCAAGTCTTTAGGATCTCTTTTCATGACTTCCCCACCCATTTCCAATAAGGGAATATATCTGTGGATCCATTCACTCATAACCTAATTCCGAATTTCTTCCAAAAGGTCCGATGGATACCCCCTATTCTGGAACATATCCATTACCAATCTGGTTTCTTCTTCTGCATATTCCATCTTGGAACACATCCTTACCACCCTCACCATTTGTCCTTTAACAATATTTCGTTTAATATATGGGGGGTGGTTACTGGAGTATTCCAAATAATCATTAGAAAATGTAGGTTTCCTAAAAATTCTAGATTGAAATTTATTACTTTCAGAATCCCTAGAAAGTTGAACATCTAAATAGGAAATCTCGTTTAAATTACCATTATCTGTGAATTTAAAATAATCACACACTTGGTTAATATATTCCATGAAAGAATGGAACGACTCTACATTCTTCCATAAAATAAAAAGTTCGCCCAAAAACTTAAAATATAAATGCCAATCATTATTGTATATCGAATTTAAAACATATCTTTTCTCCCACTGGTACATAACTAAGTTTGCAAAAATGGGGGCACAGCTACTACCCATGGCCACACCATTAATTTGTCCATAAAATTCTCCTTGAAATGTGAAAAAATTATTCTTTAAAACAATCTCCATAAGTTCTATTATAAAATTAATAGTGCTCCCCCTTAAATTAGTATGACTCACCAAAATTTCACAAAAAAATTCGGGATGGAAGTAAAAAGATCAACTACATCTATTGAAGAAAAATACATTTCTTTACTATAACATTCATCTTTCACTTTTCTCAAAAAATCTCAGGAGTCAATTAAAATGTGTTGAATGGGTGTTAAGGCCTGTCTCACAATCCAATCAATATAAATACATATAGTATAGGTAACACTATTATGGGCGGATATAATGAGCCTATAAGGAGGATCCTTTATATCCTTGTGTGTTTTTGGAATGCCAAATACTATAGGTATTACAGGATATTCAACATTAAGGAAGTTATATTATTCCTCATTAATGACCCCTTGAAATAAGGAGTCTTCCAACATGAATTTTATTTTCCTGAAACAAATATTGATTTCATTTCTAGAAATTATTTCATACTTGGACCCATCGTTCAACATACTAGTTATTTTGTTATTATAATCTTCTACACTGCTAATGACCATACCCCCACCCTTGTCAGGTTTCATAAACCGGGTATCTAAATTATCACGTAATTCAAACATTAATTTTCTTTCTTTAAAAGAAAGATTGTGTTTCCTCTTTTTGCTGGTCTGTAATAATTTATATATATCTTGAGTACAGACATTTTCAAAAGAATTTAAAATGGGTATTAAAGGGGGGTTGTAACAACTTCTCTTATAAATAATAGGTTTGACCCTCTCAACCTGGTCAGATCTTCCTTGATTTAAAATTTTCAAATTTAATTTCCTTATAAAAATCTTGAAGTCCATTAAGGTTTTACTACAATCCTCCCTAGTGGAGGGAACAAACTTCATACCCATCATGAATAAATTAAATAATTCTTTATTAAGAGGGAACTGTGCATAATTATAAATTTTAAACCCTATGTACGAATGGACAATACCATCACTACTAAAAATGTCCTCATCTGAATTTCTTTTACCAAAAACTACATAACCTAATTGTAACTGTTTTTCCTCCTTAAGGACGGGTTCCTGTACCTCTGTCTGGCCTCCTCCCCCCTGGGTTCTAAAAAAATCTTTTCCTTGTCTTATTTGATTTCTATTATAGATCCTTTCAGATCTTCTGAGTGTGGGGTATTCGGTATTATATTCACTATTTATATTATTACTTCTATGGACCCCTGAGTTCCCTTGGGGATTTTCGGTTTGACTATGTGTACTATCTCCAGAATTGACTCCTTCCATGTAGGCTTTAGGAAAGGGATAAGCTAAACCTTTATTATACTCAAATTCATCTCTCATGAGTTTCTTCTTTTTCCTACTGATATTATTATTCACCTCATTTTCAACCCTGTCGAAAATTACATTATATCGGTAGGAATATTGATTAAAACAAACATCATTAAGAATTACATTATTAACATCATCAATTTCTTCAAAAAGTCCATTAATCCTTTTATTATTAATTTTCAAGATGAATTCCATTAATTCTATTCCATGTCGATCAAACATTTGTATCAGTTCGTCACATTCAGGTTCTCCCTTTTTTACCCCATTTGGAAACCTATAAGTGCGGAGCCCTTTTGGGACACGTCTCTTTTCAATACATTCCTTATATATATATATATATCTGTCTACTGTACTTCATCGAAGAAACACTTCTTCAAAAAAGAACAGTAGACCCACACTTACGAGAAAGTGCACTTAACCAGAAGTGCACTTTCGTGAAGAACGGTTCAACGAACCGTTAAGGAACACCAAAACAATGTTTTTGCAGGGGGGCAAGCCCACACCCCCTACTTAAATATACCAACTCCGAGATCACACAACAGTGAAAAAACAGGTAGATTCCCCTTTCCCCACTGTCGTGTGCTACGGCGCCTCATTGCTCCTTAACGGTTCATTGAACCGTTCTTCGTGGAAGTGCACTTTCAGTTAAGTGCACTTTCACGTAAGTGTGGGTCTCCTTCTCTTTTTTGAAGATGTGTTTCTTCAATAAAGAGAAGTAGACCCATATATATATATATATATATATATATATATATATATATATATATGTATATATATATACACTAACTCCATAGGCAGAAAAATGGAAAAAAAACACAATGAATTATGTTATAGTCAGCATTTAATAATCTGACCATAGCATAATTTGTCCATCTATACCACTGACTTTTTTTTTCATTAAAGAAAATACACAACCAAATGCTTCTATAACCAAACATGCTGTGTAGGTAGATTGAATGTTCTAAACTGGATGTAGGTGTGTGTGTGTGTGTGTGTGTGTGTGTGTGTGTGTGTGTGTGTGTGTGTGTGTGTGTGTGTGTGTGTGTGTGTGTGTGTGCGCGTGTGTGCATGAGTGTGGTATGGGAGAATGACCATGGCAAGGCTATCCACCCAGTGAAGTGAAAATTGGCACTAGGTGATTATAGGAAATAAACATACACGTCTGAGTTCAGCATAAATATAACTGTTTATATACACTTTAACAGCTGTAATAAATATGTAGCTCTTCGTCATGTCATCAATCAGTTATGTAAATGAAGTCATACAACACGACAATACCACTTTAGTATACACAAAGAATTGATGGCAGCCACAATATCAACCTCATGGACTAGCCTCTCATGCAGGCTTTAAAGGTACAGCAGCATTAATACCAGGCAGCTTATCTGCCTGCAGCTTAACAATCCATTTAGTCTCAGCTATCTCAAGCCTATTGTAAAAGTCCCCACCTCTTTTATCCATACATACAATTTATAGTACTAAAAACTCAAAACTGTGTCCAGCTGTACCTTTAAAGCCGATTTTAAAGAAATGTAGTTTGCACCAGTAATTGTTTTAATGTTTTTATTGGTTGTTAATTGCTTTCATTATATAAAGTGCTTTAGTTTTCTTGTATTTTTGGTTTGTATTTTCTACAGCAGCTATTTTTCTCTTATTGGGTGACCTTTGGCTGATTTGGGTACTTTTTATCTGAACATTGACACAATGCTAAATCAACCTTGTCCAATATTTCAATATATCTATATGCCAATATCTATTTATCTATAGATAGATAGATAAATAGATATAGATACAGATCTGGATATAGATGTAGATGCAGATGTATCTATAGCTATAGATATTGATAGTTTGGAGGTGTGTGAGGGCGTGCCCCTATGTCAGAGGGTACAAAGTGGCCTGCTGTATGCAAAAAAAAAACAATCTGTGTGTGTTTGTGACCTTGGGAGTGTAACTGTTTAGATATGTGACCTCCTAGGCTTTTGATATCTTGGGGTTGAATAATCACATGTGGATTGCACAAGATGTCATTTTTTCTTATGATCCGATGTCACAGAATAGCAATGCTATTTCCCAGTATAATCCACTTTTGAGGTAGCTTTAGTGTCTTCTCTACACTGACTCCTCCTCAAATCTGAGCATGTCTCCATAACTGAATTATTTTTAACACAAGCTTTTGCTTTTTATCTAATTGCGCTTTATCTGGCAGGCCCACTCAGCACATATACAAGCAGTTAAGCAAACAAGCAAGCAGACAAACAAATAAATAAATAAACAAAGCTTCAGCAGAGTAGCATAATTTTTAAAGCCGAGTTTAAAAAATAACTGCTTCAGTGCCCTGTTAATGTGTTCTGTGGAGAAATACAGTTCTGGTTATATTTATGCTGCAATGTATTTGTGCATAAGGTTTGACTTAGTCACAGAGCACTGCATTGTTAATGAGGCAACAAAATGTATTCATGTTCATGATAAGCACACATTAATGTGATTAAAGTCCTCCACTGAAGACATGGCTATAAATTATGGCATACAAGACATTGTTAGACCTCACTCTAATGGACCTCCCACATATCCGCAAAACAAACAGTACCAGAATTACCCATTCTAAAGACTTAAACCTTGCCTGTAATATAAACAGGACCTGTTGGAGAGACAGGTATGTATCTCAGAGACTACCCCTTCTCTGGAACAGGCTCCCCTTCATGTTAAGCTGATTCACTCTCTAACCCAATTCAAGTGTAACTTGGACAATTGGATGGGGAACAGGAAATTCATCCCTGGTTTGGCACCTGTGTCTCTAATGGACACAGGCAGCCTATGAATGTCTCATCTCCCAAACTCCAATGGGTCAGAGATATGAGATACATGGCTAGTTTAAAAAGGCCCTTGTGGTCATTAGTCTAGTAAACACCTATGAATTGGTGAACTATGCCCCTATAAAGGGAAGTCAGTTGCCCCATTCCTCATGTGACACAAAAGGATTACCAACTTCAGAGCTCAGGAGAATAATGTTCTCCAATAAGAAATGTATCTCTGCATTACAGAACACAAAAGGATCTTGGAAGAAAGGTGAGTTTAGTTATAATTTAGGAAGTATTTCATCACAGAACGAATGAATGACGAATGGTATACATTAATTGGCATACATTAATATATGAGGTAGCAAAGGAATAAACGTTTCCTAGACAGCAAGGGAGAAATAATGGGGTTTCTTAGCTGCAAAAGTTAAAAAAGCTGCAAATCTGAGAAAATAAAGGAATATGTTAGACAGCATCCGTGATGGACCATGATTGTTAGCAGCACCTATGCAACTGTCTGTTCTATTTAACTGCATGTATCAACCATATATTTCACATCCTAGAGCCCCAAGGCGGTGATGGAATAAATATCTGTACCATTGTACTATGTACTCAGTGAGGTATCATCAGGGGAAAATATGAGAGCAGAGAATTTTATTTCTCTACTCATTTGCTTATTTTGTTTTACATTTTTATTAACTTTTTATCTTAGTTAACTAGGCAGTCTAACTGGACAAAAGCCTGTTTACAATGCAGCCCCGGGGAGAAAAAAATGCTTAAGTGTGTATCAACTGGGAGTGGAGGGCTAGCATAATGGTTAAGGTGTTTACCTTACAGACACAAGATACAGGGTTTAATTCCCACATGGGGTAATTGGCTAGGCTTAAAATAGCCCATAAGGGCAATTAGCTTAGTATTAATCTATTAACAAGTTTCTTAAACTTAGTTACAGTACAATCATATCTGATATACATCAGTCATGCAATCTGATAAATATTTTTCTACCTCTGATATAAGGTGCATTGATAAAATGGTTTACTGCTTTTTTGCCAATGTGCAGCAGTTTAGTCTTATAACAAACACATGGTAGTTTATTTTTTTGTTTTATTTGGAATGCAGAACATACATTTGACATTGATATTGCTGCCGTTTCTGTACCATAACAGTGTAGTCATTAAAAATATCGATAAGTCCTGCAACTGTTCTTTACTGACTTTTGAGGCAGTGCACAGGTGAATAGATGTATTTTAACTAAGACAGAAGACTGCCTGTTGCTAGTTTAAGATTTTCTCATGAATCAGAGTGACTGAATGCCCCATGGGTTCTGGAGTGGAACACAGGATTGGAAAAGGAAACTCTTTATCAGAATATCTATCATGGAAAACTACTTTTTGAAATTCTACTCAGCTACAATGGAAACTTCTATGTCTGAGACCAGACCGTCCATTTATTCACCATCCAAACAGTTATAATGGAAACCTGCTGTGCTTAGTAAAGCTATTTAGTGCAGTATGGTGGAAAAATGAAAGTGTCTTTCAGGTGCTTAGCATCTGCTACAATTTTGTGAAGAAAAGTCAGTAACTACAGCTATACTCCCCAGAGAGAGTGAAAAAAATGCTGAGAGACAGTATAAAGCAAATGCGTAACACTATGCATATATGCTTGAGTTGCTGACTTCTCAGCCTTTAGCAAAACATACAGATTAACTGAGTGTTCAGTCAAATCATTGTGCCAGCAAACTATAAGACATTATATTTCTTATACTGCAATATGAAAAAAATGTTTGCAGTTCACGTGGATTGATATTTCTTTGGATTTTTGTAAGCAAAAAAAATAAAAACATTAAAGATGCTTTGCTTATTCAGTTATTGGTTCATAAACCAGTCAGCAAAAGAATAGTTTTAATTATCATCATCATCATCGACCCTCTTCTTCCCATTTTCTAACTGGGGTCGGGATGTCGTGTTAACTGTCTGCATCTCTCTCAGTTCAATGCTACACTCCTGCCTTCAGTCATGCCTGACTGTTTCAGATCTCTCAGGCAATCCATTCACCTCTTTGCTGGATGCTGTCATTTCTTCTTACCTTCTTGCTGTTTCTCTCAAATCTTCTTCACCAGATTGCCTTCTGCTTTACTGCACATGTGCCCAAACCACTGTAATTCATTCTGTTTGATCTTTTCTGCATCTGAAGCTACTTTGTTTTCTGCTTTTATGCCCTCATTTTTTCCATCTGTCCCACCATGTTCATTTTACCACCCATCTCAGGAACTTCATTTCCATCACTTCTGTCTTTCTCATCTGCTCGGCCTTTATTGCCCAGGTTTCACTACCATACAGTAGTACTGGTCACGACATTGTTTTGTACACCTTACTTTTCAGCTTTTTTTGGCATTCTTCTATCATATACTATACCTGACACTTTATGCCATTTGGCTGCAGCCCCTCTGATTCTAGCTTTGACTTCTTCATTCAGACTTCCCTTCTCCTCAACCACCCCTCCAAGACACTTGAAACTGTTAATCTGTTTCACTATCTTCCCTTCTACCTCATTTCTCAGCTTCTCCTGATTTCTCCAGTTTGCTGTTGTTCTTATCTGTATTTAATTTCATCCCACATGCCTTCTGTTTTGCATTCCATTCCCCTATCCTTTCCTGATGTTCTTGCTCAGAGTCTATCTGTAATTCCACATTGTCTGCATACAGCAAATGTATCTATCCTATCCAGCCTGTTTGCTTATGTAATCCATCACCAGTATGAACAGCAGTGTGCTCAGAGTTGAACCCTGCTGCACACCCACTCCCACTGGAAACCTCTCTTGGAAACCTCTCTATGACAATGAACACTGTTCATACTTGAGTCATTGGATCATTCTAGATAGCCTGCACTAATTTTACCAATGTTTCTGGAACTTTGAACCACCACAGGATTGCACAAATCAGCTTTCTTGGGACCTTGTTGTATGCTTTCTGCAAGTCTAAGAATGTCCAGTTGGATTCTTTCATCATCTCTAGCTTCTTCTCACATATCTGCCTCACTGCAAATACTGGGTCAGTTGTGCTTCATTCTGATCTGAATCCAAACTGCTCATCTCCCATCTTGCTTTTTACTGCCCTGCATATCTGGTTATCAATCACCCTCTCAAGAACTTTCATGCAATGTAACAGGAGTTTGATACCTCTGTACTGCCCACAGTTGTGAATGTCACCATTGTTCTTGTACACTGGCACAAGTATGCTTATTCTCCAGTCTTTTGAAATACACCATTATCTCCACACCGCTATGAGTACCCTCAGAAGCCATTTCTCCCCTATCCCACCCAGCATCTTTATCATATCTGCTGTGACCTCATCTGACCTTGATGCTTTCTTTGACTTCATTTTCCTTCGCGCTAGTCTTACTTCTTCTAGGGTGGGCTCCTCTTCTTCTCTCATCTAAGGCTGTGTCTGGGGCAGTACAGCTTCTGTGAGGTTTTTTTCATTCAGAAGCTGCTGGAAGTACTCCTTTCATCTGTCTTTGATGTCCTTTGGACTGGTGAGCAGGATATTGCTGGCATCCCTTATGAAGGATGTCTGACCACCTTCTTTATCTTTCTGTCTTTGCCTTGCAACCTGCTATAGTTTCTTTGTGCCACCTGCTGAGTCACTTTGCAGAAGCTGGCAGAGTGCCTCTGATGCCCTGCTCTTTGCTATTGCAACTCCTTTCTTAGCCTCTTTGTTATCCAACCAATAGTCCTTCCTAGACCGGTCAGTCTTTTCTATCTCCCACTTTTTCCTGTTCTCCTTCTTTCTTGTGATGATGTCCTGGACTTCTGCATTCCACTACCAGCTTTTCTTATGTACCTTATTTCCATACCTGGCTTGGCCACATATCCGTTCTGTAGTCCTCACACATGCTGTTTCAAGGTGCTGCTGTTCTTCATCAACTCCACCTATTCCTTGCTCTTATTGAGGTGCTAAAGCCCTGAGTAATTCCTTGAGTTGTACTTTCTCTCCAGTCAACTTCCAGGTCTTCAGCCTGGTCTCTGTTGACCATAGAGCTTCTCTGACCACTGCTTGCATCTGATTGTGGCAACCAGTGGTTTATGCTGTGGGCTGACCGTTTCAATGGGGATGACTGCAATAACTGATTCAACCCCAGTGTCATTTCCTTACTAGGAGGAAGTCTACCTGAGTTGCATGTTGACCACTTTTGCATGTGATCTTGTGACTGTCTCTCTTTCTGAACCCTGTGCTGGCTACTATTAAGCCATTTGTTAGACAGATGTCTGGAATAGCCTCACCTTTTTTATTCCTGTTGCCAACACCCACGTGGACCCTGGCAGTCCTCATATCCTGTTCTGTCTGTCTCAATATGTGCATTCAAGTTGTCCATTATTGATAAAACATTCATTTTGTCCTGTTTTTCTAGTAGGTCCTGCAACTGCTGTATGAATACATCCTTCTCTTCACTATCACAACCCTGCTGTGGAGCATAGGCTGATATTATGCATACTGTCCTGTCATTAAGCTGGTGTCTGATTGCCATGAGTCTGTAACTAATTCTGACAACATTCGTCACTGTCTTCTGAAGCCTCTTTCTCACCACAATTCTCTCACCATTTCTCACCTCTCCTCCTCCTAAGTAATAGTCTCTGGATCCAAAACCTAGTGGCTTTGTTGCACTGCCCTTCCATCTTGTATCTTAGATACATAGGATGTCCAGCCTCCTCCATACCATCATGTCATCCACTTCCAAGCTCCATCCTGTCAGTGAACCTACACTGCTTGGCAGGTTAATTGGTTTTATGTCCAGATTTCACTCAACAGAGCTATCGCACATAAACCAAGCTGGACACGGGCCTGTGAGTAGCCTACTGACTCAGGGATGCTGGGCATTATGGCAGGCACATACTGGCCAACAATGGCACATACACAAATCCCACCATTAGCATGAATTCCTGGCATAGGTCTCTGGCAAATACCCATGCCCACTTGGCAACATTAGTCAACATGACTGAATATTTTACATTGTTGAGCTCTGCCATGGTACACAATCTGTCTGGAGGATGCTTCGCACCACAGTAGATGAACAAAGTGGTTGGTCTATGCAACCTTTCTTCATACAGGGCACCATGTAGAGTTTGTGCTGCCACCCACAGCTCCATTCATTGGTAAGTTTGAGATGGAAACAGTCAGATTGTTTTTCGGAGGTGGGAGGAACCCCAGAGAGACACAGGGAGAACAAGTAAACTCCAAGCAGGCATTGGCCAGTGGTCAACATCAAATCTTGTACCTTGGAGGCAAAGACCTTAACCATTATGCCTGTTGTTCTCCATTTTTATTATTACCTAATGGAACAGTTTTAAATGGACTGACAAAACGTTACAAACTAAGATTAACTTGTTGTAGTGAATCAAGGTAGTCAAAGAAAACAAGCAAAAGGTTGATTGCTGAAAGGCTTGAATACCTGCAATCGTCTATGCCTGAGGTTAATATTAACCAAACTAATTTAAAACTCGCTTAGTGAACACATCAATGGTTTTACCATTGGGTGCTTAAAATAAGTGGAATGTAATGTTACAAGATAATACATGGAAGATAGCAAAGAGTTTAACAGTTATACACAGATTAAAACTACATTATGAGTTGTTAACTTTTATGTGCTCCATTCCAGGCACATTTCTTTGGTTCACAGTATGTGCAAAGTAGTCTTTCTTAACATTTACTAATCTTGCAATTCTTTTCAACAGAAGTGACGTCAGTCAAGGTTTTCTCACTTTGAGATGCATGCTGGAGTTATAGCTTTTAACATTGCTCTGCATTTTGTATAGCCACAAGTATAATCAGTGTAAATATATTCCAGTCCCACTCATGACTTTTAGCAGTACCTAGATCTGAATTCCACTATTCTTCTCCTGCAGTGTGTGGTACCAAGACATTTAGTTAACTTCACTGTGCTTATGGATTGTCCCAAAAAATGGCTTATGGCCTCTGTATCCCTAAATAGTTAACAATACATTTAAAATGTTACTTAAATAATTGATACATCCACTTTTTATCCCGATGTTATCCACATCAGAGTTTTTGAAGCTGCATCCTGCCCTGGTAAACACTGAGCAAATGCAGGCAATCCAGTTCAGTGTCACTGCAAATGGAACCTCTCCTGTTAAGCAGTAAATATAAGGCAGGAAACAATAGTGGTTCTAATGTAGAATGTTTGTACTGATCATGATGGGCGGTGCAGTGCTGCAGCGGTTAATGCTGTCACCTCACAGCAAGAGGTTCTCCGGTTCAATTCTCGGCTAGGGTGCCTTCTGTGTGGAGTTTGCATGTTCTCCCTGCGTTCGTGTGGGTTTCCTCTGGGTACTCCAGTTTCCTCCCACATTCTAAAGACATGCTTCTGGAGCATTTCTCCCCAGGCCTCTGCTGAAAACAGGATCTGTGGAACCTAGTCGGACTTTCCCAGTCAACAAATGTTAAATAAAATCATACCAGCTGCTTAATTCACTTTTTGTCCTACTGATAGGTTCTGACTTTTTCCTAGACTACTTAAATCAGGTACTGATTTTCATTAACAGCATTTTCTTTTATAGTTAATGCTGATATCCTTGCGCACATAAGAAGTTCCATGAGGAAACAGTAACCTTACATTTTTTTTGGCTCCCCAACTGTTTGACTATCCAACCATTTATGCCTCACTGACCCATTCATTCCCATGGCTTATGCAGCATAGCATACCATGTAACCTCAAGAGACAAAGCCTTTTTCAACAAGGGATTCATTTTTTTAATACTTTGTTCTCCTGTCCTTCTAACTGTCATCTCTCATATCATGGTGTCCCCTCTTCCATCCCCAAAGTCAAGACCTCAAACTGGGAATAAGTTAGCTTTTTCCTCTAAACCAGGGCCCAAAAGAATGCAAAAGTACTACTTGGAATCCTGAGGAAACAGGCAAACAGGAGATCATGCTGGGCCAACACCATCCCAATGATGGTGAGAGGATGATATTGTTTGTTCCTGTTGGCTTAACCCAAAGTCCTGGAACTGTTTATTGCAAGATAACTTAAGAGAAAAGTTGCATCTAATCACGTAAATGTGACAAATAATTGAGTATGGGGTTAGAGCAAAAGTATACAATAAAAACAATCTAATGTAAAAGTATGAAACAGGTTTTTGAATGCTGAAAGAATAAACCATTACCAAAGACAACTGCCTACTTAAATGAGACCAGTAAAGACCAATATAAGACTGACTCTGTAAGGAGTATAGAGTTTAAAAGATTGGCTCTCAGGGAAAAATTTTAGTAACTCTGAGGGCCTAAAAATCCTTAGTGCCAGCCAGGCTGAGTCAGCAACAAGTAGTAAGAAAGATTTATATAGTTAGAAATGAAACAGCAGGGAAAGAGGAAAGAAAACCATGTGAAATATTAGATGTGCATGTAGCAGATGTAATACAAATCTCTCTACAACTGTTGGAGAAAGTTAAGAACTGATAAGATTCATATATGAAGCAAGAAGGAGTGAGGTAAAAACATCTGAAATATTAGATGTGTATAGCAGATACTAAATAAATCTCTCTGCAACTGTTGGAGAAAATGAAGAACAGATAAGGTTAATATTATCAATTCTTCAACCCGAGATAGATGTCTTGTCTGGATTTAGACTAGGTCCAAGGTCTTTTAAGGCCAATTTCTAAATGCGAGCTGAGGCACATTTTTTTCAGGATAGCTTCTTAACAAGTCTCTGTGATGGGATTGTTTTACAGGATACAGTTAGACATTTAAAGATTGCACCAGGAGGACTTACTCAGACTATAGGTCAGTTTGATGAATGGTATGCTTGACACTCATGCAGTTCCCATTCATGGAAAGAGACCATAATCTGTGTAATTTCAAAGGAGAGTGAGAATCCCCAGCTGCCCGCATCCTATACACCTATTTCATTTCTTAATCATGATTCTTATTTCTTTATTGACATCCCAACAAAGACATTGGCCTAAATACTTTTGCAGGTGATTCATGTAGATCACTGTGGTTTTGTGGAAGGATGGCATAATATTATTATCAGAACAATGATAATTTTGGAGAAGTTTTGTAATATAAAAGACCTTATTGGTGTTGTGCTTTACTGCAGAAAAGCTATTTTATAGGATCAAGTGATTATTCCTCTTTGAGGGTTTAGTAAAGATAGGATTTCTTGAAAGTTTGTGAACCTTTTAAGGAAGATGTATGTAAAGATCCCACACCTAGAGTCAAGATTGCCACCCCCTTTTGGCTTACTAGGGCTATGAGCCAGGAATGTGACTTTTTATCTTTAGTTTTGCTTTAAAGACTTTAGAACATTTAGCTTTATTTAAGTGGCAATTGCAATTCAAGGGCTTTATGTGGGGAAGACTGGTATTGTTATTTGTTGCTGATGTTTTTATGACACTGTCCAATCCAGCAGCTGACTTGAGAAATTTGTTTGGTGTTTTACATTTCAGCACAATTTCAGGCTATAAGGTCAATAAAAAGAAGACTAAATGAATAAGTGTTCAGCACTGTTTTATATATTTTGTGTGCTCTGGACAGCATGTAAGATTAACTTGGGAAAGGCTGTCACTCCCTAATCAGTTAGGGGGTCTTAGTATTTCTAACCTTATTTTGCACTCACAAATAATGCAGTTAAAATATATGCACAGTGTATTGTGGGTAAGATTCAAGCTGGAAAAGGATATTACTTGACTTGAAGGGCAGGCTGAATTGTATAAATACTTTAGTTTTGTAGGCATACCTCTGCTAAAGATATACCAGAGCTGTTTATTGTTAACAACCTGATGATTCACTTTATGACCTGGATTATATCTAAACAGAGGGTTATAAAGATTGAAGGCCCTTATACCACCTGGGTATGAGAAAACTGACAGTGCTCAGAAAATTTTATTTTGGAGACGGGCTGATGTTTACTGAAATATTAGCATCAGTTTTGGACAGAAGGTAACATGGTAAGCTGGAGTGCGGTACTGTTTAACCATGAGTTAACAGATGAGATCAAACTATTACAGCAAAGAAGGCGAGATGTGTAAGAATACGTAAGCAATAGAAAGTACCAGACATGAGCAAGGTGCCTAAAGGGGAGGAAGAAGGCAAAAAGGAAAGGTCAATGGTAAGGAATTAAGCAAAAAGAGGATATCAAAAGAAGGCTGGAAGATCATGAGGACTAAGGAGGCAAGATGTTGTTGAGGAGGAGCAGAAATGTTAAACAAAGGAAATTGTGCTGAGACCACAGGCAGAAAGTGCTAAAACAGGAAATATCAGAAGGCTTGCATCAGCAGAAGCAAACAGAAGGCAGCAATTCTTGTGATTTAGTCACCGAGAATGTAAAATGAGCAGGTAAGACTGTGGTAGATGGTGTAGTGAGCAATCTAGATTGGATAGAGTCAGCCGTGAATCGGGAAAGATCATTGAAGGCTGGATGTACTCACATGTAGAATAAAACACAATGATGTGAATAGTAACTGTGCAACAAGCACAGGAAAGGGCTAGAGAGGGAGGTAGTTAGACCATGCAGCTTGGCTCAGAGGCAGACTTTTTAGAGGTGCTACCAGTAATCATTGCCTTTATGATTAAGATGGAAAGGAACAAGGATTGCAATTCATGGCTTAGGAGTAGACTAGGAAGAATGGGCTAGGATTAGTCGTGACTTGAGAGAGACATCATCCACACTACAGATGGGTGCCACCTTGCTCTCAATAGAGCTCTTTGTTAAAAATCTGAATTCAAAAAGTATAGCAGATTGATCACACCTTTGGTCATATCCTTAAAGTGTAAGTAGATAGGATGATTGGGCAGACAGGTAGAGTTGTTGTCAAGAGGGTAGTAGAAAGAATAAAATGGCAGTCCAGTTTTATCTAGTCCTATGATTAGATTGCAGTGGAATGTGGAACATGATACCTTTTAATGTGATTTATGTAAACTTCAGTAAGACTTTTTACTCAGTTCCACAAAAGAGACTGACATGCAAGCTAAAGGGGCTTAGAAAGAAGGGAATTTAAGAAAATTGTTAGAAAAGTGGCTAAGTTCCATGAAAAATGGATACTAGTGTGAATGGTTTCCTGCAGGTGTCCATCCTGGGGATTAGTGCTGTTTGTTATCTTCATGTAAGGGGTCTATATTGATACCTTGAGCCATCACTTCAATGAACATCATTTAATCAGAAATGCCATTCATTGAATTCCCCTCATGTGGGGGGGGGGGCTGTGCCACCCACACCCCTGCTAATTTTATATACCAACTCCAAGATCACACTACAGTGAGGAAAGGGCAAATTTCCCAATCCTCACTGTACCGCAATCTCAGCAATAACAGTTCAATGAACAGCATGTTCGATGTAAGTGCACTGAAAACGCTGTTCACTAAACTGCTTTTTCAATGAACTGATAGGGACCCTCATGTAAGACATCATGAAGAGCACCTAGAACACCATTTAATTATTAGTAGATGATAGTAGGGAAGGTGGAATGGTGAGGGATGGAGGATGAGCCTACAAAAGGACCTAAGGACAGTAGCATATTTGGTGGAGGAATGGAAAGTGAGGTTTACTGTAACTCATAAAAAAAAAAGAGCACACATTTCTCATTTTTTAGACTTGGGTATAAAGCATTACTCATGCACTTGAATGCTTCAGCCTTAAGTTTCTTTGAAGAGGGAACATAAACTGAGCTTTAGTTCAAAACGTCTTTATATGGAAGTTCAATCGGACATTATTGGGCAGAGTCTTATTTAGATAAGGATGCAAGTACAGATTTAAATCTGTACATTCTTCTTATGTTCTTATTATTACTAAACATATAATAAAATGATCTAAATAACAGAGACACATAACATGACAATTTAAACCATGAATGGCATGATATCTAAAATTTCATTCAAATCACAACAATTTAAAGAATTTAGTCTGTACATCCAAAATGTTTCATATCTTTATAATAAGTTTATCCTCTCAATGTGCAGCTTTTGAAAGTGAACGCAGTACAAATCTTAAGAGTGTTTGCAGAACCATGATGAAACTGAACAACATGGTCGCAGAAGGAATGAATGGTTAACTGTAGTTGCCTTCTAGGGAACCTGGGTTATGTTGGGGTGGGGGACTAGAGGGTACTAACTACAGAAATAAATAAATAAATAAATAAATAGACAAATAAATAAATGAATGTGTGAAATTATGAATGCATAAAATGAAGAAGAGGCAACCAGATGCTCTTTTCAGAAATCAAATGGCCTGAGGGTTCCAACCCCTGTGGAACTAAAACTTTAATAAGTTCACAGTTGAAGAAAGAGATGTGCCTAAAGTTACTTGAAGTAGCTGGCTGCTACATAGAGCATAAGGTGACAAAAATGAATTAGTTCTAAAAAAAGACTGCAAAATACCACTGACATGCCATTTAAAAGCAGTTGATAAGTACAAGGTCACTGAAGAATAATAACAAGGGGAAAGTGTAAGAGTCTTTCATCCTAGAGTTCCACATCTTGCAACTACTTCAACAGTTTATTATTAATATTTGCTTGTCACTGTTGGAGACATAGTGTACAAGGAAAAAAAGTGTACCTCAAAATGTTATGTTATAAAAACTCAGCTCCGTGATATTTAAAATATTTTTAAATGATGGTGCTTTACTTTCTGAATGTCTGAATATGATGGAAATAACCATTTTAACAAATAGAATACACTGTATAAAGTGATCTTTTGCTAAAATATTGTATCACTAAGAAATATGGCTAACTAATACATTCACCTCTAGCAGTGACATATACTAGAATAATAATAATGTTTTAATGTTCATATTTAAAGATTTTTCTGCTTACAAAGCAGAAAAATCAGTAGCACAAATGGCAATTTTATATTGAACAGATAAAATAAAATATCTGGTAAATAATTTATTACTGAAGTTCATATGTGTTTATTGCTATTATGAAATAAATAAAACATTTCCTTTAAAAGTCCATCAGCTTGCCTATCGCTGTGGCACAAGGGAAGGAGCCCTGATTGCTTTCTAGGTGACCTGGGTTCAACTACCAGCCATGGCAAATTGGAGGAACCAGATAGGGAGGGCATATAGTATAGGGGTATGGCCTGCTTACCTTTCTGGGAGGGGGGGATGCGCACACTCAGGAACAGAAAGGCAGTCAGGTTTCCCTGGTAGAGAACAGAAACCTACTGCTAAGTACTTCAGGGGAGGGGCAGAGATGCTTGGAGGGAGCACCTCTTATGGAAGTGAGGGGATATCTTCTGCAGTCGGCACATTGCATGTCCCATTTCTGATGCTTTGCAATGTGCATACAAGAAGCAGGATTTAAAAGTAAAAAAAAAAAATCTCAAATCATCCCCGACAGATTTCTAAATGACAGCCCCTTCTGGTCAACCCATACCTCAGTGATGAGGAATGAATGGGCTGACTGATTAGGAAGGGGCTGATGACTCACAGACAGTAGGAACGAAAAAATAAAAAAATGTCCCTCAGCTATCTTTTAAACTTTTGATAAACCTTTCTATTTGGCTTTATGAGAAACAGAACTTGACCCTGAGTTCAAAGAATTACTTCCTCAACAGATCTTTATTTGAAAATGATGCTCTTGGAAGCTAGTAAAATGGAATGTTATGATAATTCATAGATTTTAAAGTAACATCTTGGATGTCTCATTTATTCAGCACAAGGATGAACTAAGAAGTATATAGGTTCAAATACTGTTAATTCTAGAACTTCCTATTTTCCTGCTGGTATCAGAGAAACACAGCAAAATCCATTTAATAAGTAAGAAGCAGAAGATAGATAGTTGGAGGTTTTTTTTTTTAATTCCATAATTTTTACTTGAATTCTTCTCAGATTTGCACAAGTCTAACTGTTCTCTAAGCCAGTGTTTCTAAGTGAGGTTATTCTTCCCAGGGAGGCTCAAGCCTGTTTCAGCAGACGCCCAAGTCCGTCAGAAACACTGCCAGCTGAAAATATTTATTTATTTGGATTGTTTTGTATATGATTAGTAATAACCAACAACATGAGACACAGACCAAAATAATCTTTTAAACAACACAATTGTCTGTAAGAAGTCTTAAAACTTAATTTTCATTACAGTTTTTCTTAAAAATAGCCCCTGGTGCCTTAGCTGCATGTCTTCAAGAGGGGCAAATCCACACACTCTGAAAGAAATCTTTATGCAAATGCTTTCAGTTTCTTCACTCAAGAATTTTGGAGAAAGATAAAAATAATTGGGGAGCAAATATCTAAACTAGGAGCATTTTAAATACTACTATAATTCACTGAAAATGTTAATAGAATAAAGGTTTGCATCAGCAAGCATTTTCTGAGCATTATGAAGTATGAAGTCTAAAGTCTGGCATTACTGAATGCATTTTTTTCTTTTGTCCTCAAGTTGATGACCATTTTTTTCTCTTTCCTCCTGAAGCTGTCTGAGGTTATGACAGTGCAGGAGTACATACCTCTCAACCTCTTAGTGGAAGGTCAAAGCCAAAAATAATGGAGAGGCAAAGGCCCCAAATCAGAGGCAGATCTTAAATATTGCTCATATAAATTTAGAAAGTTGATAGAATAACAGGTTTTGCATTATTGTACATTTGCTGAAGGAGATAAAGTCTGAATCTCAAATGTATGTCATTATTAAGTAAATTCAAACCTCAGTGATTTGCCAGAGAAACACAAATTTTATGAGGAGCAAACCCAAAATATGAAAGAAATATCTTTGCAAAATTCTGGATAATTGAGAGGTATGGAGTGCAGTACTGGGATTTGTTAATGAAATACCAGTATTTTAGTAGATTCTGGTATTACATTTGTGCTCATGGCTGAAGTGCTAAAGTACTTAGTGTGTGGTAAATTGACTGTAGTAAGACATTTGTGACATTTTTAGCAAGCAGTTTGCTATAGTTCTAAATAGAAGAGCCACCTACCCCCTTTTTTGTCTTCAAAATGAAGACTTTTTTTTATAGCCAAAGGAAAACGGATGAAGAGTGCAGAACAGTGCAGTAAAAAAATATCTGAAAAATAAAACTGCAGACTTTTTTTTTTTAACCTATGGTTCTGGTAAGTGCAGGAATCTATTGCTCCTAATTTGTCCACATGTCCTATGGCCAGCCCTGATAGTCAAGTTGTGAAGAAGGGTAACTGATATCTTATTGTATGCCAAGACCAAGACACAGTCCTTTTCCAGGGATGTGTCCACCATAGGAGGTGGGCCACTCATATAGAAGTGGCCCACACAGGTGGAAGAACTCTTGATATTTCTGATTAGAGTTTGAATTCTGATTCATACCTGGTGACACCTTGAATTTTGGATCTGGCCTAAGGACAACTGCTTGAGTGTTTGTGAGTGAGATAGTAATAGCAGGTACATTTATATGGTCTAATTTGACTTGCATGTGAGTGGGGGTGTATTCCGCAAAACAACACTGCATATCTCTTTCACAGGTATGTCTGGGCTACAGTTGCAATACGCTGCACCTCAAGGTATGTATGTGCTCATGTGGTATTCATAGAATGTGTCATATGCCAGGATATGTGCCATGTGATGTGCAGGGGGTCTGATACAGGTGGTTCATCGCTGTCACAGGTATTTTATCTTTATGCATCCATATGTCTGATGCTAACAGGTCACTTGTGGATGACAATAATGGCATATGCATATAACACAGACAGATGAAACAATGACACTGTGAAAAACACTAACCATTGGAGCGTTCATCCCCCCACATATGATGTAAGAGAAAAAGGGTAGTCAGGACTTTTGGCCTCCCCAGTGTTTACTGCTGGACATCTTATTATAATGAGCCCCACCTAAGCTACCTAGGAGTCACCATCACATATAGCATCGGTTAACCGTGCTGCCTCTGATGTAGATACACATTCTATAGTGGAGAGTTGTCTTGGTGGGAATTGCCATCAAGATGTCAGGTCAGCCAGATAATGTGGAACACCAATTTGGCCTGGAGGATGACCTGCAGTGCCTACACAGAGACATTGTGCACAGAGACAAAGAGTTTAGTGTGCGATCTGCAGAGCACCCACAAGTACATCCATGAGGCAAATGGTAACCCCCCCGCCTCCTCATTCTGGCTGTGAAATCCATATTGACTTTGGTCATGGGAGGTTAAGGTTAAGGACATGCCACACATACACAGATGACACGCATACCATTCTGGAGACTGCATGACTGCCACTTCTGGCCACTGTTGCCAACAAACCTGGGCATGCAACAGTCTCATGATGTAGTGATATGGAGCTATTCTACTCACTTTGGGGATTTTCAAAGACCACAGTTTCAAACATTTTCGGTACCTTTTCCTTCACTGCTTGTCACTGGGATTCTGGTACTTGGTACAGGGCTTGTCACTGGGATTCTGGTACTTGGTACAGGGCTTGTCACTGGGATTCTGGTACTTGGTACAGGGCTTGTCACTGGGATTCTGGTACTTGGTACAGGGCTTGTCACTGGGATTCTGGTACTTGGTACAGGGCTTGTGACTGGGATTCTGGTACTTGGTACAGGGCTTGTCACTGGGATTCTGGTACTTGGTACAGGGCTTGTCACTGGGATTCTGGTACTTGGTACAGGGCTTGTCACTGGGATTCTGGTACTTGGTACAGGGCTTGTCACTGGGATTCTGGTACTTGGTACAGGGCTTGTCACTGGGATTCTGGTACTTGGTACAGGGCTTGTCACTGGGATTCTGGTACTTGGTACAGGGCTTGTCACTGGGATTCTGGTACTTGGTACAGGGCTTGTCACTGGGATTCTGGTACTTGGTACAGGGCTTGTCACTGGGATTCTGGTACTTGGTACAGGGCTTGTCACTGGGATTCTGGTACTTGGTACAGGGCTTGTCACTGGGATTCTGGTACTTGGTACAGGGCTTGTCACTGGGATTCTGGTACTTGGTACAGGGCTTGTCACTGGGATTCTGGTACTTGGTACAGGGCTTGTGACTGGGATTCTGGTACTTGGTACAGGGCTTGTCACTGGGATTCTGGTACTTGGTACAGGGCTTGTCACTGGGATTCTGGTACTTGGTACAGGGCTTGTGACTGGGATTCTGGTACTTGGTACAGGGCTTGTCACTGGGATTCTGGTACTTGGTACAGGGCTTGTGACTGGGATTCTGGTACTTGGTACAGGGCTTGTCACTGGGATTCTGGTACTTGGTACAGGGCTTGTCACTGGGATTCTGGTACTTGGTACAGGGCTTGTGACTGGGATTCTGGTACTTGGTACAGGGCTTGTCACTGGGATTCTGGTACTTGGTACAGGGCTTGTGACTGGGATTCTGGTACTTGGTACAGGGCTTGTCACTGGGATTCTGGTACTTGGTACAGGGCTTGTCACTGGGATTCTGGTACTTGGTACAGGGCTTGTCACTGGGATTCTGGTACTTGGTACAGGGCTTGTCACTGGGATTCTGGTACTTGGTACAGGGCTTGTCACTGGGATTCTGGTACTTGGTACAGGGCTTGTGACTGGGATTCTGGTACTTGGTACAGGGCTTGTCACTGGGATTCTGGTACTTGGTACAGGGCTTGTGACTGGGATTCTGGTACTTGGTACAGGGCTTGTGACTGGGATTCTGGTACTTGGTACAGGGCTTGTCACTGGGATTCTGGTACTTGGTACAGGGCTTGTCACTGGGATTCTGGTACTTGGTACAGGGCTTGTCACTGGGATTCTGGTACTTGGTACAGGGCTTGTCACTGGGATTCTGGTACTTGGTACAGGGCTTGTCACTGGGATTCTGGTACTTGGTACAGGGCTTGTCACTGGGATTCTGGTACTTGGTACAGGGCTTGTCACTGGGATTCTGGTACTTGGTACAGGGCTTGTGACTGGGATTCTGGTACTTGGTACAGGGCTTGTCACTGGGATTCTGGTACTTGGTACAGGGCTTGTCACTGGGATTCTGGTACTTGGTACAGGGCTTGTCACTGGGATTCTGGTACTTGGTACAGGGCTTGTCACTGGGATTCTGGTACTTGGTACAGGGCTTGTCACTGGGATTCTGGTACTTGGTACAGGGCTTGTCACTGGGATTCTGGTACTTGGTACAGGGCTTGTCACTGGGATTCTGGTACTTGGTACAGGGCTTGTCACTGGGATTCTGGTACTTGGTACAGGGCTTGTCACTGGGATTCTGGTACTTGGTACAGGGCTTGTCACTGGGATTCTGGTACTTGGTACAGGGCTTGTCACTGGGATTCTGGTACTTGGTACAGGGCTTGTCACTGGGATTCTGGTACTTGGTACAGGGCTTGTCACTGGGATTCTGGTACTTGGTACAGGGCTTGTCACTGGGATTCTGGTACTTGGTACAGGTTCAAATTTAATTTCTTACCAGGTGCAGTTTCTGTGTTTTGCTGGATTACATCAGGCAGCTCTAAGAATATGTTCTTCTTGAGCACAAATTATTTCATTTTTCGTTTTTGATATATTGATAATATATTTTCTATTCTGACTTCCAGACATGTTCTGGGAACCTTAACTTCTAGTGCAAACATAGTTACTATAGAAACTTCAGTTTATCTGCAAAGTTTCAGAATATTCATGTGACAGAACAATTCTGGTTTCCTTTTCTCAGTTATTTCACATTATAAGTCACTCTACTTTCTCTTTTTACAGTTTCAAAACACTATTATCACAATGCAAGGAACCTGTCTTTAGCAGTGAGCATTAACACATATATTTTATCTACTGCTTTGAATTATCTGAGACAAACTTTTTATTATGTACTTTCTGTTTTGTCTTCTGTGCTATCTTCAAATGTTTATTTTTATTAACATTAGTTTTCTGGCAAAGTCTGACTGGATAATTGTATCTGTTTTTACAGAAGCCCTGGGAGAAAAGCGCACCAAATAAAAGAACAGAAAATGCATATACATAGGTGAAAAACTAACATCATATTAAAATATACTGTAAATGCATAGATTAATACAAATATTAATATACATATGATATCAGGATAATACATATATACCATCATTAAGACAAAGTGAATACAATATCACTGAAATGTGTTGAGATGTTATAAGAGTGTGTGTTTTACTCATGTGTTGTTTGTCTTTTCGGCTTTTCCCGGTAAGGGGTCGCCACAGCGGAACTCCGGTCTGCTAATGATTGGCAGTAGATTTTTATGGTGCTGAGTTGCCAGCCTAATGCCCAACCTTCAGCGAAGGCATGCCCATTCAACGCATGTCTTTCGGAGGCCACTCGACCGCGGGGAGGACATGCAGACTCCACACAGAAGGCACTCCCCACACACTAGCTGAGAATCAAACGGGAGAAGCTCTTGCTGTGAGGCAACAACGCAACCGCTGTACCACCACGGCTTTAGTTGAGTGTTTTACTGACTAATAAATCAGAGTGGAACATCCACACAGTGGATAAGGAGGAGGAAAGGAAGGGGGTGAGAAATAAGTATTTTTTAGCACATTTGTTTTCTAGTAATTGTTTTTTGGCACACTAGAATTAAGGCCTTGGTTAAGCAATTCAGATTCTATATCCCAGCTCAGAATTAATTTCTTTAGTCACACCAGTTTGCTCACACAACATTTCTGACAGAGTACTCTGTAGGGAATTTTTAAAATCTGACAAAACATTATACCCCCAGAACATATGTTCCCATTTAACTCTTTCTTCCCCATCTACCTCCACAATCTGCCACTTACCTGAGGAAAACTTATTTGGAGTTTTCTTGGGGTATAAAAATACCTATGCAAATACTTCCAAGAAAAATTCCTAAATCTTCTAGACTTTGTTGCATATTTGAGAGCCATGCATATGTCCCCCCATTGTTTCTTTGTGAATTGCTTATCCATTCTCTCTTCCCAGTCTTTTCTGCTGAGTGATTCCTATAATTATTTTGCAATATTTTATATGCCCTACTAATTTCCATTTTTAACAGTAGCCTCTGCTCCAGATTCAGCTAAAAACTCCAGAAGATCAGGCCTTTCACTTAGGATTCCCCATCCCTTTTCTTTGCTTATACTCTGATATCAAACCCTGATAGGGAAGTCAGCCTCTAGCCTGCAATCCAAATGTCTTCTTGACCTCATCCCACTCTAAAACCTTCCCATATCAGTTATTTGCTCTCAATAGCCTTGGTTCCTTTGCCAGTTTTCCCCAGTAAATTCTAGCCCCCCTCTTGCAGAAATAAATATGTGTTAGAGGTAATAAGTGAAGTAAATATGACAGACAGGAGTAAAAGCAAGATTAAGTGTAAGGGAAATAAGAGTAAGATAAATAAAAACAAGGAAAGGGAAATATAGGATGTTTAAAGGTATTGGAGGAGAAGGATCTGTAATTATTAGCCAGGACAGCAGCATGTGCAAAGTCAGGCATCATTATTTTATTATTTTAGTTGCAGATTAAATAAATGAAAACTATATATTGCCTTAATTAGTGCAAGGATTGTATTCCAAACTTTTACTAGTCAGTGTGGGTATAGACTTTGATCATAGTCTTTGTAAGGCTTATAGATGTCAAGTAGATTTTTGTCAGAAGATCGAAAGTGATGAATTGAGAGGTAATGGTGGAGAGTTGTACTTATAGCAGGAAGTGAGATTAAATATAATTTTGTGTGTTAAAGAGAAGTTGGGCATGATTTAGTTGGTGGAACAATTCTAGCCAGTTTAGAGGTTTTAGTGCAGAACTGTGATGTGTTCTGTGACTTGTATGAACTGCAGATGTAGCTATCTTGTTTTAACTCTGTTCTAGTTTAGATTTTAGGGTGGCTTGAAGGTTAGCCAAAATGGGAGAAGCAAATCGTAGAGAGGGGAATAGGAATGTAGTGTCAAGATCGAGTCTGGTGGATGTAGTAAGTAATTTTTTGGCGCTATATAACAATCCTAGCTTTTTGTGAGTTTTTTTTTATATTGCTCTGTATGTGGAGGTAATATTTTGAGGTGGTCATTTATCATAACCCACAACAGTTTTGCATGGGACATTACTTCAGATGATGTATTGTTTAGGGATGTAATTTTAAAGTTATGTTTCTCATGGGCATGTGATTTGAGGAATAACAAAAGAAGTTTGTTTTTCTTTCGATTAAAAAGGAGATTGTGATTACAAAGCCAGTTTTCATGTGTTGTGTAATATTTGCTAGGTTTTTTAGACTGCCTAAGAGGCAAATACTGGTGGAATTATTTGCATACTGCACAAGGGATCCTTGCTGTATAGAAGTAGGAAGATTGTTTGCAAAGGTATTAAATAGAAGAGGACCAAGGATATAACCTTGTGGGGCACCTGTATCAATGCGTACACAAGGGTAAAAGATAGAATTACATTGGATTGCCTGGTAATGTTTTGACAAGTAATTATCAAACCATTCAAGAGTAGGTTGTGAGATAGTTATTGTGGGCAGTTGTACGTTATTGTGGGCAGTTGTACTAGTTTTTATATGAGATACAGTGCAAAAGCTTTTGATAAGTCTAGGAATAAAGGAAGATATGAGTCTATGTCCATCCCTGGCTTTATTTATGTTATCTGTTAAAAGTTAGTAGAACATTTGTGCTATAGGAAGGTCTAAAACCATGTTGAGTATTGGTCAGTAACTGCTCTTTAAGAGATACCAGAGTAGTTGCTGATTGACACGTTTTTCCAATAGTTTTGAGAGGTGGATAAGATGGCAATGGGCATGAAATTAGGTATCTCAGTAGGAGTGTCACCTTTTTAGAAAGGGATGATAAGGCATTTTTTCCAGATGGTAAGAATACAGGATTCATGTACTGACCTGTTTATAAAAATGGAGATTGGCTATGCAATGGTGTTAGCAGCAATTTTGAGGTATTCTGCATGAAGGTTATCTGCAGAGGGTGAGCAGGGTTTAAGTTTGGATAACAACTTTTTGTGAAGAAGATAGCAACTTGTTTTAGTAGTACAGGGTAGTGGTATTGGGGGATGAGGGTAGACATGAGTCAGGAAACGATTTGTTGGTCAGGGCAGCTATGCTGTCAATGAAGTATGAGTTAAATTTGGTGGCTGTTTCTAAGGGGAAGTTTTGAGGACAGGATTTAAGGACATCATTAGTTTCTAGGTGTAAAATTTGTTTAATGGATGACAAGAATAGTTGGGGATTACATCTAATGTTGTTTTGTAAATCAGAATAGTACTTTTTTATCAAGGTTGATTTGCTTTTTGGTAAATTTACAAAGTTCTTTAAAGGCTTTTCCAGTATTTTAAGCTTCTGTCACTCTTGCCATGCCCTATCTCTATTTTGTATAAGACTTTGACTCTGATTAGTAAGCCAAGAGACAAAATTAGAGTTTACTCTCTTTCTGTGTAGTGGTGCAAGGCTGTTTAGGATGCTTAAATAAGTTGAAATTAATCTGTCTACTGCTTCATCTAGTGGAAAAACTTTTAGAATAGTCCAAGGAAAAAAAGACTTCAGGGCAGATAAATTGATTCATGGTTAAGCTTTTGAGAGATTATGAGTACTTTTTGTATACATGTTGTTTGGGATGGCGAATAATTTGTCTGATAGTATAAGTATGACAGAGATCACTAAGGAATTCAAGAAGCATTCCTGATGCAATATAATTTGCAAGGATCAGAGACCAGAATCCACTCAAGAGTGGGACTAGTGTCCAAGGATTTGTTATAGCAAGTAGGGGAAGAAATACGTTGTTTAAAGCCATGAAGGTTGATGCTAGAAAGGCAGTTAGAAATTAAAGGACTCCAGCTGATACTGACATCATCTATGATGACTATTTAATGAGTAATAATGTGTGACATCCAGTAAAGGATGTCTTCAAGGGTGGAAATATTGTTTCTAGGAGGATGGGAAAAATAGAACGGTTATACAAAGGAATCTGTAGTCATTTAATTTTATGTATGATATAAGTAGTTCTGCATTGCTGAAGTCAGACAGAGTGTTAGTAAGAGGAAAGACTTCAAACATGTTAAAGTAGAGGATAGCTACCCTCCAGATTTTTCGATGGTCTATCTGCTATAATGATGGCTGTACTCTGGAGGAAGCATTTCTGAGTCATTTATATGAGTTTTTAGCCATGTTTTAGTAAGGGTAATAATATCTGGTGTATAATGAAAGATCCAGGCATGCAGTTCAGTGATTTTATTACAAATGCTATGTATATTTATGGAAGTAAAGTTCAGTTGGTAGGAGTTATTAGAGATAACCAGAGGGATATGGGTGAGAGGGAGGTAGAGATGGAAGGAGGACCTGGGGTGTGGTATATGTTACCCCATAGCTTAAGTTTTGAAGACTGTTGGAGAGAGTGAAGTGGTTTTATAATGGTAAATTTTATTTTATTTTTCTGCTTTGTCTGGGGTGGTAGTGAGGAGATGTTTAAAGTAAAGAGTAGGTGAGCTGCTAAATAGATGTGGCACAATTTCTGGTGATGAATTTTGGACAGAATGTTTTAAATGTTGGCTTACGGTAGGTGAGGAAATTTGGGGTGTAAGAGTGATTTGCTAGTATGTGAGGAGGGTTAAGCAGTAGAAGAAACAGAATAGTTAAGCTAGTGAATGACATATTTATTTGTGGTGAGTTGGTGAGCCAATGAAGTTATAAAGCCAGGCACAAAAAAATGTATCAGTTAGGGTGATGTTACGGATTGTTAAAGGGATAAGTGTACTGAGTGTTTTGGATAAAATGTGAGATTAATTAAACTTTAAATCCAAGAGAATAGTGAGCAAGTTGGATAAGAAGTGAGACAGACAAAGAACCAAATATAGGGATTTGCAGTACTGAGTATGAATAAGAATAAGGTGGTAAAGTAGAAATGAGATGGCGTGGCCAGGAGTAAAAACTGATTAGATGAAGTAAGGTTGTTTAAAGGAGCTGACAGATGGGTTGAAAAAAGAAGAGGTGAGTATTTGGATTGAAAGGGAAGGGGGTGCAGTAGTGCAAATGGAAAGAAGGCTAGGTATTTATGAGCAGTCATTGCGTGACTGAGTTGGAAAGAGAATGTCAGAAGATCTTCGGTGCATGCTTTATTAAGGGAATAGATAGTGAGTGAATAAGTGAGTAGGGAAAAAAATATTAATAGTATTCAATCAAAGGTCACCCACAAGTGGGGGGGGGGGTCTCCAGTTATTCTAATCCAACCTGGCTGTATACAGGGAGAATGTAGCAGGACAACCAAAATTCCAATACAGGATTGTCGCGAGTCCTTAGAGCAATCCCTACATCTAAGTAATTTTATTTAAAAAAAAACAAAATAAACACAATTCTAAATCCTCATTTTACCAAAAAGAATGGGCTCCAGATCATTCCTTTTATAGGTTTTATTGGGATAAATGCTTTCTTCTTTGTCGACTTCTTCAGATCCATTTGTGATGGATGACGTGGGGTGGGTGAATTGTGGAAATTGTCCTGATATGTAGTTGTGTCTTTAAGCAGGTTTGTGATGTCCCTACAAAGTGGGAGGAAAGCAGTGGGAATAAATTTGTGGATCTAGTGGGTGGCTGGGGAAATGTGAGTGGAAGTGGAGTGGAGTGGGACACATCTGCAACATCACTGGGTGACAACCAGTCTGGACTTGCTCAAACCCAGTGTTTCTGCACATCTAGCCCAACAAAGATAAACAAATGGACTGAGGCAGTGTTTTGCTGTGACTGTTAAAAGATAGAAGCTAAAAGTGAAGATGCACCACTGTAAACTAGTGATATGGCAAACTCTGCTAGATGGGAACAATATAACTGTAATGCTGTTTTGTTGGGAGCTCAAGGATGCTTAAACATAAGCCCACCCAGGGGAGGGCTACAGCAGTATAAACAATGGTAAGCAATGCATGTCCTGTGTACATGCAGCCTTGGCTGTCACAATGTTCTTAATACTCAAGCTCTGTGAAATAGGATACAAAAACAACAGCAACTACAATTTCATAAAATATTTAGACCAGTAAAGCGGTGTGTGGGAAGGGAAGGGTAAATTGCGGGTATCTCTGAATGCTGTTTTCTAACTTTTCCCTTTACTGATGGGGCATATCACACTTTGAAGCACTTTCTCCCCTGTACTTGAATTCCTCCTATTTTGGAATATTATTGATGACACCTATTACAAGAATAACAAAAGTTTTATTTTTATTATGCTGTCCTAACTACAAATCGCTGCTCTCAACACGTTTTTCCAGTCCTAACTGTCCAGTGAAGAGAAAAGAAAGACCAGTAAATTAAAGGAGGTGAACATAAAGCAGCATTCTGATAGCAGGTAAATAGGATAACTGTGTAAAACATATATTTAGTTGTATAATAAGTATGCTAATAAGTTGAGGGACTATACATGAGCATTAATGTGGCAAAAAGATGGGAGAATGTCTTACAAAGCAGGAGGGGATGAGACAAATGTACAACATGTTGCAAAAAAGAAAAGGAGGGCATAAAGGTCTAGAGATGAGATCAGACTAACAGCAACATCATCATAACATATCTCTAGCAAAATGAACTCCAACTTATACAGTCCAAGACCCTTTTCAGTAAAAAAGGAGAGTTGATAACATCAAAAGCTGTTTAACATGATATGCATTCAGTTAAAACTGAACATTACTATAAATAGTGTTTGAGTCCTAAAGCATAAACAATGTCAAAACCTGACTCCCCTTTTTAAAATTTAGCACACAGTGTTGTGAAACAGTCATGTGCAGGGCAAAAATCAATGTTATTATAGGGATCCCGATGCTTTTGATCCTGTGGGGTCTATATTATAACATCGAAGTTCTCTAACATTGAATGTTATAATATCGAACCCGTAATGTCGAACGCTGAAAACAGCAAAGGTGCAAGATACCGAATTTTTTCCCAGGGAAAGAATTTGGTGGGCTGTTGCTGTGGCTTCGCTGTTTTCAACGTTCGATATGTTGGAGCGTTACAGGTTGAGTTCTGGTAAGTGTGCGATTGTGTGTAGGTTAGGGTTGGGGTGAGTTCGGTGAGTTAGGTTAGGGAGTGGGTCAGGTAAGCGTGCGGTTGTGTGTACATTAGTGTTAGGGTGCGGTTCAGGTAAGTGTGCGATTGTGTGTAGATTAGGGTTAGGGGCGGGTTAGGTGAGTTAGGGTTAGGGCGTGGGTGAGTTGAGTGTGCGAAAGTGATGGACCTTAGGGTTAGGGTTGGGTTAAGGTAAGTGGATAGCTAGTACTGTATGTAAAGTTTAGTTTAGGTGTAGGATTTTATGTGTGTGGATGGCTGTTTTTTTGTGTGTGTTTGTGCTGTGTGTATGTTTCTCGGAATAGCGAATTTTTTCCCTGGGAAAGAATTTGCTATTCTGACTGTTCGATCTTTTCACACTTCGGTATTTAGGGTTCGATATAATAACATTCGATGTTAGAGAACTTCGATGTTATGATATAGACCCAATCCTGTGGACCTATAAAGTCCTGTATAATGCTTTTAAAAAGGGTGTTTTCCTCCTTTCATGTTTATATTGCTATGCCTAGCAAGTCTTTAGGATGTGTGCTATACAGCAGTTCAAATTATGTGAACTCACTTTAGCTTTGGGGTACTTCTTTTATAGCAAAGAGGAGGGTATGGAAGCAGATGGCCCTAGTTTTCTTCCATCCAGCTCTATAGCCTTCCATATCATGGACCTTAAAGTTGGACATTAGAGTTTCAACTAATTCATATGTGTGTTGGTGATATACAGATGTCCTTACTTGTTTCACTAAATATACAATGCCCATGCATTACTTTGGACACAAATGGGGTGCTTTGATAAGTAAGACTTTCTCAGAGGATTCCTACCCTAGAAAAAAGAAGTACTAGTTATTTTGTTTTGTTTTTTTTTCGCTCTGGACTTTATTTTGACTTTTCACAGGGGTATGCCCAAATTAACTAAAATTTACTGATAGTCTTTACTTTATTTTACACATGGTCCTATAATGTCCATTTCATATTGGTTCAAATACAACTTCAACTATAGGTAAGAGTTCTTAAATCCTAATCTGGGTGCTGTCCTTTGACATTTTAGGTAAGCTGCAAAAAACTTTTCTGTTCTTTACAATACAAGGCCAATAAAATCTAGCAGAAATTGTCACTTTTGTGTCGTTCATAGGTTCATATGTAGTTACTAGGCTTGCAGTCCAGGAAACCATTGAGGAGCCTGTCCCAATTTCCCAGATACAACCAAGCACTGTGTGGTTGAGTGACTTGCTCAAGGTCACACAGCACTCAAATGAGGGCTGTGAGTGTCAAACCTTGTACCACAGGAGCACCATCCCAAAGTGACCACTCAGAATGTTGCTATGTGCTTACTTCATTAAATGTGTTCTAGAAGGTTTTGAAACAAAACCTGGGACAGAGGGTTTCACTGCAGCTTTAATAGTATGACAGTGTATTGCACTTGTGTATATTGGCTCTGTTTTTTTAAATATATATATATATATATATATATATATATATATATATATATATATATATTGAATTTTTGGTTAGTTGACAGCTTTTATTGACTCCATTTGCTCAGCAGATCAGCTGATTAACAATGCTGGTGTGAGACCACTGTAATGGTGGACCAGAAATATATCCTTTCCTTGCTATTGTGAGATTTCAGAGCTATAAGTATAAGGATGTATGGGGGGGGGGGGGGGCACAGGGGAATTTGCTATGTGCAAAAATCAGTGTTTTCTGGTTTGCATGCACCAAGTTTATTTCTTCGAACATGTATGTTACAGAGTAGGTATTCTTTTTTTATTTTCAGTTATTAGAACAGCATTACATTAGCAGAAAATTAAATGCTATTGATTTATTTTCAGTTATCTTTGATTGATTGGGTTTGGATTCATATGCATACATATATATGTATGTGTGTGTGTGTGTGTGTGTGTGTGTGTGTGTGTGTGTGTGTGTGTGTGTGCGTGCGTGTGTGTGTGTGCATGCGTGTGCGCGTGTGCGTGCGTGCATGTGCGAGTGTGCGTGTGAACGTGTGTGTGTGTGTGTGTGTGTGTGTGAGTGTGTGAGTGTGTGAGTGTGTGTGTGCCAAGTGACTGACGGAACTCTTATTTGTTGCTGAGCTGTTGATTTCAGCTCTTCAGATGCCAACACAGTGAAACTGAAGTAATGCTGTAAGACAGTGTTTTTTAACATATCTCCCGGCACTCTCCACATGGAGATCATACCTCTCAACTGTACAGATTTCCATAGAATGTCCAGATTTTTGCCTCATATTTTTGCTCCATTTTTCAAAAAATTGTGGTTTTCTTACAAATTAGTGGCAAATCATTAAAGATTGAAGTTAAAACCTAATGACAGGCATTTGAGTTTTCAGACTTCATACCCTTCAGAAAGTTCATGTTAATGCAAAACCTGTTATTCTATTAACTTTCTAAGTTTGTAAGAGCAATATTTAAAAATTGTCCCTATTTTGGGCCTCTGTCCCACTTTTACTTATGACTTTGTCAGAATTCTTGCTCTAAGAGGTCGAGAGGTATGATGGAGATATATACATCCATATACAGTAACCCTGAGATTGCACACCAGTGAGGAAAACAAGAAGCTTTCTAATTCCCCACCACCACTACTACATTATGTTGCACCGTTAACATTGTGTCACTACAATCTGTCAAGCAGTTGAGCAAAATGCACTGATGGCTTTGCTGTCAACCTCCAGGTACATGATGAACTTCTACACGCACACACGCACACACACACACACACACACACACACACACACACACACACACACACACACACACACACACACACACACACACACACACACATACACCTTCTTGCATGTCTATCTGCAGTCTTTTATGTTATATATATATATATATATATATACTTTTCTTTATCGAAATTTCACAGTCTCGAAAAAGAAAAGTAAAACTCCACTTCCGCGAAAGTGCACTACATTGAAAGTGCACAATCGCGAAATCTGATTCACCGAATCAGAAAAAAAAAAACCTACTATAAACACTATTTTGCAGGGTGGCAAGCCCCCCTGCACCCCCCATACGCTCCCCCTACTTAAATATACTAACTCTGAGATTGCACTACAGTGGGGAAAAGGATATATTTTTTATCCCCACTGTAATATGCTTCGGCGAATCAGCTTTCGCGATAGTGCACTTCTGATGTAGTGCACTTTCGCTTAAGTGGGTTCAACCTTCTGTTTGTCGGCAAAGTGTGTTTTCATTTCGACAAACAGAAGGAGACCCATATATATATATATATATATATATATATATATATATATATATATATATATATATAAATATAATCAACAGACACCAAAGTAAACATAAGTCATAAAAGACTGCAGTTAAGGTCACTGACCCTGTGATGCACTTTTTAAGTAAGGTAACCTGTGTGTTTTTGCTAATATAAAAATGTATGTTATCTTTATTTGAAAATACAAGTCTTTAGAAAAAACATTTGTATTGTCAAGGAGCAGACTGATCTAGCTTGGGATTCTGAAGCCACATTCAGGAGAATGTCAAATGGATATCCTTCAAGTAAGCAAGAATATGGCAAATAATGCCCTGCGAGGGAACAAAAGTGACACACTAGAGAAAAAAGAATTGTACTGGCAAATCAGACTGAAAGCATGTAAAAGACCAGGCTCAATCTTCCTGCTCCATATACAGAATCCTTATCCTCAGGAAACTGAAAGAAAGCACACAATTACTACTGACATTTGCCTGAGGAAAATCTTTTAATGGGGAGTGGATTGACACTTTCAAGAGCCTTATCAGCTGAAATTTACAGCCAATCCCTAGAAGGCAGAGAGAGGACATATATGAAGGTGACTCCACATGCAACCTTTGGACATAGCAGCTCCCAGATTCATTCTGACATAGTCTGAATAATATGGCTAAATTTGAAAAGCAAAAGTTCCTCATTTACAAAATGTTTTTGGAGAAATAGATAAATAAACAGTTTATATTTCTTTTTTTACGACTTGCTCCCACTGGCTGCCACTTACCACAGATTAATTTTTGAACATTAACATAATTTACTTGTATACACAGACATCCACCCTCGATAAAAAGAAGTGTCACCGTTCCAATAAACAGGCTAACATGATCTACGATATGAGAGATTTCTTTTTATATTTCTTTATATGGCTTTATAATTAGTGACAGATCTGATGAGGTTTACATTGAAGCACAACAGGTCAGTATAAACACTTTAACTAAGTCTTTAGCTCCCTTTACTTCTACGGAGCTTCCTCGTCTGGATCATATTAATGCTTTAAAGGAGGGAGGTAGAGACAGGTTAGAATAGCCCCTTCTGTGACAGCCATCCAACATACAGACCACAGGCACAAGGAGGGCTCACCCTTGGTCCAGCCCCCTCTGCTGTCCAATCATAAGCAGTTCCCAACCCACCTCTGCCCGCCCCAAACAGCTTGGCTTGTATAAATATAACTGCTCTTGCTTGATAATGGATATGTATTCAGCAGCAATCATCTGTCCCACAATAAAGGAATTGAGATTTTGCAACTTCGATCAAGGCTTTCAGATTTTTTCTTTCTTTCTGATTTTCGCCATGTTCTGTTTGCTAGCATAAATGCATTAAGGTGCTTTTCTGCCTTATTTTAAAATAGCTACCTATACTAAAGCAGAATGGGAAATGAGAGGGATTCTTATAAACAAGTCTGTCATTTTAAAATCTATTCCAGTTACCGCACAAGCTCTGCTGCTATAATTCGACACACATATGACCTCACTGTTCCTGTGTGTAGTATTAATAATAATAAAAATAACAAAGTAACGTTATGCTATTTTGTATTACAAGCAATATTAAAAAATCTCCCAGAAGTTATATTTCCATCTTTAGAAGATATACTTGTGTGCATTTGTATGGGATATGAGAAAATAATATACCAACTTATTTCATTAACTGGATATGGCCTTTATACCCTTTATAACCCTCATGTCTCTGGTGTAGAATGAGTTATAATTTTATGCTTCAGATGCTGTTAGTGACAGAAACACATTTTAGTTGTTTTTCCTGGTAAGAAATACTGCTTAAAAAAAACTTTATAGCTAACATATTACTGTCTACAACATTTATGTCTGTGACCTTGTATTATTTTTTTATAACTCTGTAGCCATATTGTGCAAAGAGCATTGTTTGAATATGGTGCTGGCAAAGATTTTAATGACACCATTATTATAGCATCTGACAAATCTTTGAAGGCATGGTGATAGTTGCCTGGGGCAAAGAGATTAGTGTTAGACTTAATAAAATTAGAAGTCTTGAACGTTTGATAGGAGGATAATCCTGGCTTGAAAGAATAACATGTCTTTTTTCCTGCCATCTTCATACAGTATGTGCTTGGTAATTGACTGCATCATTCCCCTAGAGGCTTTTTTCATAAACTGTCACTTGTCAAAATGGAAGTGACTGAAACCTATTATCAGACAGCATTAATGTACATTTGTCCCAGCATGCAAAACCTTATAACTCAGAGATTCAGAGCTTACCATGTATACCAGTACTTTTAATGATTTCCTGCAGGAGCAGTTGGTCATACTTATAGTAGCAAACCAGGATACTGCTGAGTTCAAAATGGTATTCTGAGAAATTGGGAAAGATTTTTGAGAGGGATAATAACGTCTTATATAGTTGTCAAGAATAATCAAAAGAAGTAAAAAAATGAAATAAACAAAAATAAAAGGAAAAATGTGGGGAAAGAATCAAATAATTGCAGATAATACTGTATGGTGATGGGTGAGAGTCATGTTAAAACCAGTCTTAATTACTGGAAAAGAGTTTTAGCATGGGTCATCCTCAAAGGACAAATATAGTCAACATAAACTGGGACTTCATGAATAAATGGAGTAATAACCTCAGTTCTTTATTGGATAAACTGTCAAGAAAACCTAGAAACCTTAGCATGACCTTACGAAATGTCAAGGAAAATTCTTACTAACTTAATTTATAGGCAGAATTCCTGACTTTGAAATGAATAGTTATTCATTCTTTTCTCCTATGAACTGCACATTAGGAACAGTTTAAGTGCAATAAAGTACCCTATGACATGCATTAAAGAGGTTTAAGGCACTTCTCAGGGGCACAAGGGCACATGGTGATTGTCTTGTTCAATTATTATGCCCAAAACATGCTCTGCCCAAATTTATTTTTCATGTAAGGTACTAGAGAAGACACAGTGCATGCTGTTGGACTTTTCTTTCCTGCTATGAAGTGCATCATGTAACCCACTCAGACTACTTAGGGAGTCAGACAATTCCAACAGGGACTATATCATCCTAACTACTATATCACCCTAACTATTTACTCTGGGGTGAAGAGGATGGGAGGGGCAGACACTGGCACAAAGTGCATTGCTGCCACATTACCTCTTTAACAAAGTAACATGCTCCAGGAACTTCTTCTTCTTTCAGCTTTTCCCAGTTAGGGGTCGCCACAGCGGATCACCTGTCCGCTCATGATTGGCAGTAGAGCTTTTCTGTATCGAGTTGCCAGCCTGGCACCCAACTTTCCACAGAAGCCACACACACACACACACACACACCTAGGGTCAGTTTAGAGTGTCCAATCCACCTACAGCATGTCTTTGTGATATGGGAGGAAACCAGAGCACCCAGAGGAAACCCACGCGACCACAGGGAGGATATGCAGACACTGCACAGAAGGTACCCCAGCCAAGGATCGAACCGGAGAACCTCTTGCTGTAAGGTGACAACACTAACAGCTGCACCACCGTGGCTGCCTCAACATGCTCCAGGAACTGAATATAGATGTTATCACACTGGGAGAACGTGAACACCATGTCCTTAAGTAGTGTATCAGAGAGTATTACAAAAGAGCTGCTTGACCAAGTGGGTCCTTTTACTAGATTTTAATTAGGGCTGCTCCAAGTCCTAAGATGTGTATCATGCAGAATTATTTCAATGTGCTGTGAAAATCTTAGCTAAGTTATTTGCCACAAAGCACCTTAGGATTTTAAAGGAGAGAATTAATTTGTAATATCCAAATTTGTGTATTTTTTTTCATTTCCTGTTCCATTTATTATTTCAGCTGTACTGAAAAAGAGGTACCTGGGGATAGACTGCATTACTGTGCTTATTGTTTACATAACTATTGTCCTGTGTTATCTTTCTGTCTTGCACTGATTTATTCCACCAAAACATTATTTTTTTATTAATTAAATTAAGACTGAAGGTAATTGATTGTGCTGGATTGTTGCCCTGTCCAGATTCACCTTCCAGCTTTATGCCCTAAGAAGTGCCAGTTTAGAATTTGGGCTTCCATGCAGCCCTGCACTGGTGTATCAGGTAATCAAAGAAACCAATAAATAAATAAAAGAATAAATTAAGGGAATTAATAAGAAAGTGAATACAAGCAAACTATGACAGAAAAACAGTGAAACAAACCATTGGGTTAAAGACCACTTCACTCACTGTATATCAGTTCTTCTACCAGACATAAAAACTGAATTATGCTTGTTTCATGCATTCAGGATGTATACTATGTTTCATGCATTCAGGATTTATATTATGTTTCTTGCATTCAGGATGTGAACTATGTTTCATGTATTCAGGATTTATAATATGCTTTATGCATTCAGGATGTGTACTATGTTTCATGCATTCAGGATTTGTACTATGTTTCTTGCATTCAGGATGTGTACTATGTTTCTTGCATTCAGGATGTACACTGTTTCATATATTCAGGATGTGTACTATGTTTCATGCATTCAGGATTTATAATATGTTTCATGCATTCAGGATGTGTACTATGTTTCATGCATTCAGGATTTATACTACGTTTCATACATTCAGGATGTCTACTATGTTTCTTGCATTCAGGATGTGTACTATGTTTCATGCATTCAGGATGTGTACTATGTTTCTTGGATTCAGGATGTATACTATGTTTCATGTATTCAGGATGTCTACTAAGAATGTGTACTATGTTTCTTGGATTCAGGATGTATACTATGCTTCTAGCATTCAGGATGTGTACTATGTTTCTTGCATTCAGAATGCATACTATGTTTCATGCATTCAGGATGTATACTACGTTTCATGCATTCAGGATGTATACTATGTTTCTTGCATTCAGGATGTGTACTATGTTTCTTGCATTCAGGATGTGTACTGTGTTTCATGCATTCAGGATGTATACTATGTTTCATGCATTCAGGATGTATACTATGTTTCATGCATTCAGGATGTGTACTATGTTTCATGCAGTCAGGATGTGTACTATGTTTCATGCATTCAGGATGTATACTATGTTTCATGCATTCAGGATGTGTACTATGTTTCATGCAGTCAGGATGTGTACTATGTTTCATGCATTCAGGATTTATGCTATGTTTCATGCATTCAGAATGTGTACTATGTTTCGTGCATTCAGGATGTGTACTATGTTTCATGCATTCAGGATGTGTACTATATTTCATGCATTCATGATGTATACTATGTTTCATGCATTCAATATGTATACTATGTTTCAAACATTGAGGATGTGTACTATGTTTTGTGCATTCAGGATGTGTACTATGTTTCTAGCATTCAGGATGTATATTATGTTTCATGCAATCAGGATGCATACTATGTTTCATGCATTCATGATTTATATTTCTTGCATTCAGGATGTTTACTCTGTTTTATGCATTCAGGATTTATATTATGTTTCATGCATTCAGGATTTATATTATGTTTCATGCATTCAGGATGTGTACTATGTTTCATGCATTCAGTATGTATACTATGTGTTAAGCATTGAGGATGTGTACTATGTTTCATGCATTCAGGATGTGTACTATATTTCATGCATTCAGGATGTGTACTATGTTTTGTGAATTCAGGATGTGTCCTATGTTTCATTCATTCAGGATGTGTACTATGTTTTGTGCATTCAGGATGTGTCCTATGTTTCATGCATTCAGGATGTATACTGTGTTTCATGCATTCGGGATTTATATTATTTTTCTCGCATTCAGGATGTGTACTATGTTTCTAGCATTCAGGATGTATACTATGTTTCATGCATTCAGGATGTGTACTATGTTTCATGCACTCAGGATTTATATTATGTTTCATGCATTCAGGATGTATACTATGTTTCATGCATTCAGGATGTGTGCTGTGTTTCATGCATTCAGAATGAATACTATGTTTCATGCATTCAGAATGAATACTACGTTTCATGCATTCAGGATGTGTACTATATTTCATGAATTCAGGATGTGTACTATGTTTTGTGAATTCAGGATGTGTCCTATGTTTCATTCATTCAGGATGTGTACTATGTTTCATGTATTCAGGATGTGTCCTATGTTTCATGCATTCAGGATGTACACTATGTTTCATGCATTCGGGATTTATATTATTTTTCTCGCATTCAGGATGTGTACTATGTTTCATGCATTCAGGATGTATACTATGTTTCATGCATTCAATATGTATACTATGTTTCAAACATTGAGGATGTGTACAATGTTTTGTGCATTCAGGATGTGCACTATGTTTCTAGCATTCAGGATGTATACTATGTTTCATGCATTCAGGATGCATATTATGTTTCGTGCATTCAGGATTTATATTTCTTGAATTCAGGATTTTTACTATGTTTCATGCATTCAGGATTTATACTATGTTTCATGCATTCAGGATGTGTACTATGTTTCATGCATTCAGGATTTATATTATGTTTCATGCATTCAGGATGTGTACTATGTTTCATGCATTCAGGATGTATACTATGTTTCATGCATTCAGGATGTGTATTATGTTCCATGCATTCAGGATGCGTACTATGTTTTATGAATTCAGGATGTGTCCTATGTTTCGTACATTCAGGATGTGTACTATGTTTCGTGCATTCAGGATATGTCCTATGTTTCGTGCATTCAGGATGTATGCTATGTTTCATGCATTCGGAATTTATATTATTTTTCTCGCATTCAGTATGTATGTTTCATGCATTCAGGATGTATACTATGTTTCATGCATTCAGGATGTATACTATGTTTCATGCATTCAGGATTTACATTACTTGCATTCAGGATTTGTATTATGTTTCATGCATTCAGGATGTATACTATGTTTAATGCATTCAATATGTATACTATGTTTCAAGCATTGAGCATGTGTACTATGTTTTGTGCATTCAGGATATGTACTATGTTTCTAGCATTCAGGATGTATACTATGTTTCGTGCATTCAGGATTTATATTTCTTGCATTCAGAATGTGTACTATGTTTCATGCATTCAGGGTGTTTACTATGTTTCATGCATTCAGGATGTATGCTATGTTTCATGCATTCAGGAGTTATACTATGTTTCATGCATTCAGGATGTATAATATGTTTCTTACATTCAGGATGTGCACTATGTTTCATCCATTCAGGATTTATATTACGTTTCATGCATTCAGGATGTGTACTATGTTTCATGCCTTCAGGATGTGTACTATGTTTCTAGCATTCAGGATGTATACTATGTTTCATGCATTCAGGATGTATATTATGTTTCGTGCATTCAGGATTTATATTTCTTGCATTCAGGATGTGTACTATGTTTCATGTATTCAGGATGTGTACTGTGTTTCATGCATTCAGGATGTGTACTATGTTTCTTGCATTCAGTATGTGTACTATGTTTCATGCATTCAGTATGTGTACTATGTTTCATGCATTCAGGATGTATACTATGCTTCATGCATTCAGGATTTATATTATGTTTTTTTGCATTCAGGATGTATACTATGTTTCATGCATTTGGGATTTATATTATTTGTTTTGCATTCAGGATGTGTACTGTATTTCATGGATTCAGGATGTGTACTATGTTTCATGCATTCAGGATTTATATTATGTTTTTTGCATTCAGGATGTATACTATGTTTCTTGCATTTAGGATGTATAACATGTTTCATGCATTCAGAATTTATATTATGTTTATTGAATTCAGGATGTATACTATGTTTAATGCATTCAGGATGTATACTGTGTTTCATGCATTCAGGATTTTTACTACTGCTTCTTACCATAGGCTATCTTTATAATAAAGACTGCTGCAGGTCTGTATGTCAGCTAGCCATGTTTGATAGGTATTTATGATGTCCATAGAAAGCATATACATTTAAGGATGTTGAAAACACATATGGAATGCAAAGTGATTTCCCCCACACAAAGCTCTAGCCAAATTCAAACTAATTTTGAAGTTGCATAAATGTTTGTAATGTTGGTAGAAAGAAGTCAATCTTGGTATCACTAGATGAGAGTTTGTGCATGTAGCATGAGGTCAGTTGTTGTTTTGCCATCATTTCTTGCTGTTGTGGTGAATGTTTATTTATTAATTTCAAAGTTTCTAGTAGAATATTTCAAACAGCATGATGAAGTCAGTGGGCTACAAACCAAATAAGGACCAGCAAATTAAATGCCATCATAAGCTAGCTAAGCATAAGATAAAAGACAATTAAGGTATTTGGACTATTTTCTGGATTTTCAGAACATAAGATAAACCTACTAAAATAAAAGGTAACACCTCAACAAGTCAATATGAATACTAAAAGGCACGGTCTTTTCACTTGGTATACAGTGTGAGTCAGAACACCACAAGAGTTATATGAGACTTCCTTGCAGTATGTGCCTTGAAATTTGGGACAGTTAAAATGGTTATGTAGCTTTGGAGATAACGTCAGCTTAGGGGAGTGGTGGCTATGCAGTGATGGGGATAGCTTTAGTGTGGGAGCAGGAGAATGGCTACAATTGGATAGGGTAACTCCAGTGTTGGGCAAGAGAATATCTATAGAGTTATGTGGGTAATTCCAGTCTGGGGAATGAGCTGAAGAAATGGCTATACAGTGATATAGGTCACCAGCATGGAACAGGAGACTGTCTATACAGTGATGGGGGTAACCCCAGTGTTGGGCAGTGCAATGGCTATACAGTGAGGGGGATAACCCAAGCATGGGGAAAGGGAATCGCATTACAGTGATATGGATAACCTCAGTGTGGGGCAAGGAAATGGCTATACAGTGAGGGGGACAACCCCAGCATGGGGCAAGGGAATGGCATTACAGTGATATGGATAACCCCAGTGTGAGGAAGGGCAATGGCTATACAGTGATGGGGATAACCCCAGCATGGGGCAAGGGAATGGCATTCCAGTGATATGGATAACCCAGTGTGAGGAAGGGCAATGGCTATACAGTGAGGGGGACAACCCCAGCATGGGGCAAGGGAATGGCATTATAGTGATATGGATAAACCCAGTGTGGGGCAGGGAAATGGCTATACAGTGAGGGGGACAACTCCAGCATGGGGCAAGGGAATGGCATTACAGTGATATGGATAACCCCAGTGTGAGGAAGGGCAATGGCTATACAGTGATGGGGATAACCCCAGCATGGGGCAAGGGAATGGCATTACAGTGATATGGATAACCCCAGTGTGAGGAAGGGCAATGGCTATACAATGAGGGGGATAACCCCGGCATGGGCCAAGGGAATGGCATTACAGTGATATGGATAACCCCAGTCTGAACAAGGGGAATGGCTATGTGGACAGATTCTCCACAAGTAGTTAGAATCTAGTTTATTTTCCTGTTCATGCCATTTTGAATCCACTACTTAGGTCAGTGCTTTATTTTATTTTTTCTTATGAACCCATGCCATTTCTATGTTTTTTACTTTAAGGTGGGTGTGTTGTCCTTTGGGGTTATGTCTTCATATTGTATATGTATAGTGTGTAAATTTACTTCTTTTTCCTCTGAAGTAAATGGGAGATGTTCTCCATCTTTTACTTTGTATCTTTTCTCTTTAGATAGAACAGTAGATTTGGGTTTTGGGATTGTTTTAGGTGTGCTAGGGTATGTGTGGGTTCTATCTGTGTTTTGATTGTACTGTGTGGATTTAGAGGAATTTAAAATCTATGATAATGCACCAAAAATGTAGATAAATTGGTGATAATGCATAAAGAGTGTAGATAAACTTCTGATGATAAACCAAAGTGTTAATAAATAAAGAATACATTTGGTGGTGTGAGCATTTGTTCTAGGTATTGGTGACTGTTGACGTGACACCCCAACCCTATGTACAAAATTGAAAAAATAGGGTCAATGATGACTACTTGCATACAGCATCAGATCAGTGTTTTTGTTTGCACTGTTTTATGAGTTCCAACATTGAGATAAATATTTGCACACACAAACATGCAGGGATAGACAAATATACACACATGCAGAGTTACGCATGCGGTTGTATAGTTGTGCCTGTTGCAAACATACAACACTGCTACGTTCCAATATATCTCCATCCCACACCTGATCACGACTCCTGTTTTGCTGTGCTCCTGCATAATACTGATGTAATAGTAAGTGTGCATATTTTTGGAAAACCAAGTAAGGGTGACAATAATGATGGAGGGACAGTACATGTCAAAGCATGAGGTATGTATATACTGTCCTGCAGCTATACAGAATGCCTAATACCATCATGTCAGCTATGTCTGCTCCCATGATGCACTGTGCACAACATGCTGTGTGACAGACTTTCAAAACATGTTGGTTCACTCCTCTGTCCCTTGTTCTCTACATGGCATCTTCTCAGTCACACTGATACTGTATAGGGTTTGGTACATTTACCGACCACTATGTTTTATTAACACAAAAGGCCACATCTCTCTGTTCTGCTTTTATTCCATAAACACCATAGTCACTCTTAAGAACTCATATAGACTGGGCTGTAAGGCTCAGTATGGCAAACCAGATTTCTGCCTTGAGGAAGCTCATTTTCATCCCATTAAACATCATCAGGTTTTGCGAATTTATTTAAATATTTTCAGTTACAGTCCAGCACACAGTACACACAATATATCAAAGCCAAATCATATAAAACATTAACATATATACAGGTGTACTGTAAACACATTAAGGTGCAAAACTATCTACAAAAAGTATTGTTTTTGAATCACATATGTCTTTGAATGCTTGCAAAATGGAAAATAAATATGCATAAGAAATTTACATTCATTTAAACAACTGGAACAAATTTTAAAACAGAACCTAATAACAGATTAATATGGTACACACCACTTATGTAGACCTGGCCAAAGGCTATGACACAATCTCCCACTTGGAGATCACAGATAAAATTACAGCTTTAGGCTCTCTGAAGTGAAGGCAAATGTTGGGGGCCTCTGGCTCAACCAAGCTCACTGATGAACGTAAGCTGGGAACAATCATTGAATCCTCAGATTTTGCTGATATCCTACAAACAGGCCTAAAATTGACAAATGACTGGTGCCAAAACCATGGTCTGAGACTAAATCCTAAAAAATGCTTAACCATACCCTTTGGTAAATCAGATATCCCTGCAAATTATAATACTGATAGCACACCCCTAAAAGTAGACCCAGTGGTGAAAGACCTAGGAACACAGACCAAAAGAAACCTAAACTTTGAACACCTCATAGTTATGGTAATGAGAAAATACTTCTATGTGGCTCATCTTATAAGTAAAGGCATGGCATCAAGGTCAAAGAAAGTCATAGTGCCATTGTGCTTGGCCCTCATCAGACCCATAATTGAGTCCCTTCTGCATGTGCCTAACCAGGCACTCACACCAATTGTAGAGGCCCAAGAGGTGTCTCACTAAAACAATACAAAGTATAAGACACATATGTTATGCAAACTGACTAAATGTCCTATCCCTTTACTCTGTTTCATATTGTTAATTGAGAGGTGACTTATGCCTGACCATGTGCACATTAATACTTCCAGAACAAACTGACTTACAAATTATTGCATGGCATCTAGTGAAACCTTTGATAGTGTTGAAGAAAATGATTGCATGGCATTGGGTGAAACCTTAGATGATGCTTAAGAAAACAGTTATTGGTATTTGTTCTGTAAGTTGCATATATTTAGAAATGTACAGTAGTATTTATAGTAATTATATAAATGAGCACAGTTTCACATTTCTGTAATTATATCAATAAACAAATACTAAGGAAGTTCATGATGTCTTGTGAAAGCTCAACTCTAACTGAACAAAATTGCTCTGACACTGTATATCTACATATTATATAAAAAAAAAAAGCCAAAGTGTTTTACAGGCTTTGAAAGTCAGTAAAGCACTTAGAGAGTACTGTCACATAGACAGCAAAGGAAAAAGGGACAGTTTTTAAATACTGCCCTAATTTAAATGAGTTCCTTATAGACTGAAATCTGCAAACTTCTGTAGATATATGAGTAAAGATATTCAGGGAGTTTAGAAGGAAAGTCCCTTCCCTGATACTAGACTGTAACAGCACTTGTGAGGTGTGCAGCATTTGTTACACACCTTTGAAAGAACTGTTATGGCCCGGTCTCATGTTACAATAGTGCAGAACCAGGATATTATTTAACCATATTTTAGCATAGTCATGGCACTCCATGCACAAAGCTGCTACTTCTCTGAGGATATCTCGTAAAGTAGTATTTACAAATAACGAGATGTTTTCAGACAGGAAGTAGCTTTAAGAGTCCTACTTTCATTTTTAACCACCTTTCCATTGTGCGTCTCTCCACTACTATATTCATTTGGAAAACATGGTACTTCAACAGGGACAGTGCTAGATTTTTTTTTTATTCCCTGTAAGTCATGCGTTTATAGACCGGTGAGGTTTTCCCCTTGGATCTGGAAAGAATTATTCCCTCCCACTTTCTAACCCTCTAACATCGTGAGACAATTCCCAAGAGTAGCTCAGCAGTGGAAGTGATAGACACTCTGTCCCTCTACCCTCAGCATTGGAGTGGGCACACCCTCTGCCCTTGCATCTAGGGCTTCTTTTCTAAAGTGTATGTGTATGCTCAGGATTCTACAGAAAAGCTAACAGTAACAATATAATAGCAAGTATTTAGTATACTGCGAGAAAAATGTTAGGGTCTTGACCTTTCTTTGTGTTTAAACATCCCACGTCTAATCGCATGCCACTAACACTGCTCAGAAGCTGCGATTTTTACACCTGTGGTCAATACCCCCATTCTCTCATGCACCTTTATAATTCTCGCAGTATGCCTGCTGTTGTTGCTGTTGTAAAATTTTTAAATGACTTGTCAGAAATCAGGGTGCAGTATCAGATTACACATGACTGCCAATGACTTGCATAGTAGGCATTGTATTTCCTGAATCTCTGAGAAACACTGTCATAATTTTGTATTTCTGAGAAACAGAGAGAAAGAGAGAAACTTTATGGCATTGAATATGTACCCGTCCTCCATTTTTTTTTTTTGCTGAGTAATAAATTAATGCCCTAACAATAAAAATTAATAAGGCCATTTTGTGAGACATGTCACAATCAAAATCAAATATTTCTTACAAAGCATAATACGGTGTGTCCATACAATTAGTCTGTAAGAATACAGTAAATGAACTTTATGAACCTAGCAGCATAGGGCATTTATTTTCAAAGATCTGCTGCTGGGTAAATCTGACCTGATTCTCTTGCTCCTGATAGATATAATGCTGTATTCTTTTGTACACAAATAAGCCCTCGTTCCTTTGTTCATGTAGTATTCTGAGAATTTATAAGTTGCCAATGAATTTATTTGCAAATCAGGAAAAGTAAAATACAATAAAATATTAATAATAAAATATAGATTATATACACAAAGATGAATATTCTTAACCTCCCGGTCAGGTGCTCTTTTGCCCTATCCATCCTTAATATGTGTTCCTTGTTCTCATCCTAAATGGCATTAAGGAAGTTTTTTTTTCAGAGCTCCCATTATATAATTTGTATCCCTTATTACTATTCCCAGCAATCTACATATTTTCCTAGGTCATCTGATGAGATTTCTGTCACGGTTGCCTGTATTTTTACTCTGCTTGTCCATTGGCTATACCTTTCTTTCTTTTTTTTTGTTATATTTCTGTACTCTTTTGATTTTGATAAAACCAGTCTGGAGCCCAGGGTCAGACAGTCATCTTGTTAAAGTCTTACCAGCAAGTGACAGGAAAAAGTTATTTTCTTTCTATATATGACAATCAATTAATTTACATTTCATAACATCGTTCACTGTCATAGCCATCGATGAATCTCCCAAAACACAGCGTATAGTTTCAGTCTCAGAAATCCTTCCCATTTTTGGGAACATTTTTAAGGAAAAAAACTCATTAAATGATTTTCACATTGATGGGATTCACTAAAGACATTTCTGACAAGTCATAACATTTTTCTGACTCTCTGCTAATTCGCTTTCTTTTCTGTTGATATTTCAAAAATCTCCTGTCTTTGTAAGTTTAGTTTCAAATCCTATCCTTGTATTCTAGTCTCAGAAAACTGATTACATAAGGAATGGCCATAACTTGCTTCCAGTGCAGTTTGTTAAATGGTCTCTATTACTTCCACATCTCAGTATGATGTACCTGGTATATCCAGCATTGATGCTGAAGCCAAACTGGAAATACAGTCATCCTGTCATTCTCTGTGCTCCAATGAGTATCTACATGCCCTGTCTGTCTCCTGGAATATATCATTTCCTTTGAGAAATCAGTAATATCTCCCAATAATTTACACTTCTTGTGGCCAATCAGTTCCTTTTTGACATTTTTTAGCGACCAGTTTGAATTTGTAAGATGTTGTTGCTAACCATCAGGTATAACCAACGATGGATGGCCGTGCCTGGTTGAGGTGACCAGCTACATTGACTCTGTCTCAGTATGTTCTTTGATGATCTTCAACCATTTTAAAGTGCAATGAAGTAAAATCTTCGCTATTTTTTAAATCCACCGATTCACTGGGATAATAAAAAAAATGTATTTTTTTAAACACTCAGTCTTTTTGATTACACTCATTTGAGCAAACTTTGTAGGATCTCCTTATTGTAAAATGCTTGTTATATTCTTGTAACATTACTGCAATACTTTCAAGAACAGCTATGGCCTGGGAGGCGAGTCACCAATGCTTTCTGCTAGCTCATGAAATCCTGGCTTGAGTATTACTGGTACTTGATTACACTTGTCATAGTGTGTCTTTTTCAAAGACATCAAATTTGAAATCATACACTGAGTTTGTCCAAACAAGTTATTCTGAAAACACTTTGGAAAAAAAAATGAAACATTGTCTGAACTAGGCCTTAACTTTGTAGATTGATAGATAAGTACTAGGCTAGCTGCCCTTGTGACTATTTTTCTGCCTAGCCAATTTCCCTTTTGTGCTGAAATTACCCTATCCCATTTAATTATAGCTTGCCCTTACCCATCCCATGGTTGATAAATACATATTACTCCTAATAAGAATAACTGAGATCACACCATAGATAATTTGGGGGGGGGCATACATGGGATGGGTTGCATGGTATGCAACTTCATGCTGCTTGCTTGCTTAATTTGGAGTTAGAAAACGTCTTTCTTTATGTCAGTCATTAAGTCACTATATCAGACTCTGGAATGTTTATCTATGAACCCTAGAATGCTTTGTACATTTTCATTTTCAAAACATAAATGAATAAATAAATAAATTAATACTCTTTTGTTGACCCTGCTTATAACAAATATAATTATTTAAATATATTTTCTTAAAGAGGTTAAGAAACTATTTTTTTTTTTATTTAAGAATAGTTATGTCAAGTTCATTGCATTCTGCCAACTCTTTTGCTAATTTGCTTTCTTCTCTGCTACCATCTCACAGCCCATAACAGAATTCAACAATGTTATTAGGATAGAGATAAGTCGGTTGTTATGAGGTTATGAGGGGGTTTAGAAAAATAAGATATTGGCTTAACAAACTCAAATAAAAGTTTTGCTGGTTCTGATAGTCTTTATCTTCTTTTCAAGTCCATATTTTTATGTCTGAAGACAGGAGTGGTTTGTTCTGCCATCAGGGTACCTAGATGAAGTGGGTAACCATAAGCACAATGTTAAGAGAATGCTCATTCAATATGAGCGGGTCTATTAGGATTACAAAGTGGCTCACACCATAAGAAGACTAGGAAAAGATATCAATTGTAAACTCATGAAACATATGCATGGCCAGTGAGGCTGTGACACAAAGCATAATACTCTCTAAAACAACACAACGTATACAAGTGTTATAAAAAATCACACAAAACAGCAACTCAACAAGGTAGGAGTATTTATCCTTCTGGATTTACATGATGATTATTTGCTAAGCTGATAATTTATCAGGACTGACTGGCTGAAAGTTTTACATGACATGACCAAATAATCTTGGGGAAATGTTCTGTTACACTGATTTACAGCACTGCATAGAAAAACACCTGCAGGTTCTCATCACAATGCATTAAAGCATGCTGCTTAGCTTTATAATTCTTATGGAAAGCAACACATTTGTAAACAAATGATGTCCTGGACAGCTGTTCTTCAGCAGCAACGTATCTACTGCACCACAAAAGATCAAAGTCATGCTGATACTGACCAAACGGCAAAAAGAACAAACTCTAAGCATAAAAAAAAATGTTAATAAACTAAATATGCAAAGAGTACCTGAAATAAAGCAAAAGCAGAGTTTTGTTATGAAGGCAAATACCTTTGCACTACTTAAATTAGCTAACTCAGAAATGCGCAGCTTTGGTGATGGGAGTAGTAGTCTGCTTCAGTCAGTTTGGGGTGAAAACATGTCACCACATTGGATAACAATGCAAACACCCAACATGGCGAGTGCAGGAAAAGTGCTTGTTTCTGCTGCTTAAACAGTTGCCGACTTCTTACTGTTTAGTCTTTTAAAATTCAGTCTTTTTTTTAATTCTGTCAGTGGCTATTCCATCTAGGCATAGACACCAATGAAAATGATGCATGTAGAACAAAACAATGGAATTTTAGACTCCAGTTTTTCCTTAGCTAAGAGTTATCCCATATACTTTTTAAAACTATTCAATATTTCAAAGAAAGGTCTGCAATAATAATAAGTACTGTTTGGTTAACCTGTTAGTTATGGAGTTCCATACCTCTTAATCTCTGAGCCCAAGAAATCTGGACAGACAAAACAACTAATAGGTGAACAAAGGCCCCAAAGTAGGGACAGATTTTAAATATTGCTGTCATAAACTTAAAGCATTGGTAGAATAACAGATTTTGCATTAGCATGCCTTTTACAGAAGGAGTAGCACTTTGCGCTTTGTATGTGCAGTATATGTATATGTAAATGTATGTTTACTTTTTTGTCGTTCTTAATAGTTGCATGTATGTCATTTGTCTTGTTCTTAATAGTTGTATGTATGTCATTTATGTAATTCATACTTGGAGAGTCACTGAAACCGCAGTCAAATTCCTTGTATGCATGCATCCTTGGCCAATAAATGTGATTCTGATTCTGAAACTCAAATGCCTGTCATTAATTAGTGACTTCAAGTCCTTTTTTATTTTCCGGAAAACAAGTTTTATGAGGAACAGACCAAAAACATTGGAAAAAAGTTGAACATCTTACAAAAATGTGGACATTTGAAAGGTATGCTGAGTACTGCATGGACAAAGATTCAACTTATTGATTTACACTCTCTTTTATATAGCACAATTTCTAGTTGCACTTCATCATTGAAAAGTCACTGTGCAGTCTTTTATTTTTTCTCAAAAGATGGCTGACCATGAAGTTCATATATTTAAGTGAGGTGGTGGGGGTAAAATCCCACACATGGTGTGCAGGGAGTGTGACCCTGCTATTTTTTTTTGTCTCTGAAGTTCCAGCTAGTAGTTACTCAGGTTATACAGCATTAGGACTAGTTATGTTATTCACTGCAGTTTGTGTGTTCACTGAAGAGCATCACAGTTTTGCTATGAATCTCTTCAACAATACCAAACAAGAAACTAGCAAAAAGTGAATAATGAAAAGACTGGAACCAACAATAATAATGTGACAATTGTGTTATTTCAGACACTGATGTCCCTCATTAAAAAGTTTTGCTTGCTTATGAGATAAACATATAAAATATTGTATGCAGACTAGCAAGAGACTTGTATTATTTAAGCATGGCACCTGCATAAAATTAGTCATTGGCAACCAAATGTGGTTTCTATTGTAAGCTCAAGAACAGTAAGTGTGGCCTTTGGAACTGTGAAAGGTTAAGTGCAGTAAAGAAGAAATATATAATATGGTAATGAAACTGACCAGCATGGCTACATTTTGGGTTGCACGGATAGGCTTATAAGGCCCCTAGTGGTTGTTAACCTAGTATACATCTATGAACCTATGTCTGAAATCGATGCATCTTTGAGAATTTCCTTTTCCCTGAGGCACTGTACTGCAGCTCCAGATTGCTTGATATTGGGCGGCTTGCCCCCTTTATAAAAAATACTTTAAATGTGCAATAGTAACATTCAGAGTTTGTTGTTTCTAAAAAGTCCCTGAGTACATAATAGAACAGCATAACTGACATCTTACTGTGTGTTGTTTCTTGCATGACAGTTTAACTGCAGGACCAGATTGACAGTTTGCAAAAAGCATTTCCATGACGTCTGTATAGAAAACTGTGATGTACAAAATATGAATCATATTTAATATTTTCTAAAGGAGAAAAGAATCATACTACTGAGAAGGTTGACTTCATATATGCCAAATATAGATAAACTCATGGAATAAACTGTACAATCGTCACTAAGTCAGAATGCACTGTGCTGGAACATTTACTCCATCTCCACAATTTGCTGCCCTTACAGCTAGACTTCATTAATAAACCTTTTCATATAACCTGAGACAGTACTCACAAGCCACACCAGCTCTCATTACCACTAGACCCAGACTCCATAACACTGTACATGCTTTCTCCTCTCAGGCACCTACTCTTTGGCAAGCTCTCTCTAATGACATTAGGGAAATCAACACTTACTCCAAATTCAGAATGCAATTCTAAAAATGCCTCCTTCCAACCAAACTGTTTCAACACAGGACACATCACCTAACCTGTCTCCTTTCTGTGTCTCTTCTCTCTCAAGATTCGCTGAAGATTGACCCGCTTTAGAAGCTAATATATATACTGTGCATTATACTCTGCGTGACTGTATATTGCACTGTGCTTGTTCACTGAAATGTATATACACAGTTTTTTCTATGCAGTTATTCTGAACTGTTCTGTTATTGCTTACATTTTTGTATTTTTTTGTTTGTGAAATGTCTTGGTATTTCACCCTGACTGAGGCTGAAATTGGTCATCACTGATCAGTGCACTACCCCAGTAAACAAATATCAATAACTAAAAAAAATATGCATTTTGCTCATGTGTCTCATACAATTATCACCCTTCTGAATTTTATTATGTTTCTTTACAGTTCACACTGTCATCAAATCACTTACTAGAGAAAATTACTTGGAACCATTTGTAAAATGTATGTCAGGGAGGTGAGTCTAAGATAAAACAGGAATGCACATTGATTACGTTATTTAGCTAAAAATTTGGTCTTACAAGTGTGATATTATTGCACATTTATGCGTACTCTGTAGAGATGATGTGGTAGTCAAGAATTTTTGACTAATGACGTCACCTAACTAATGTAACAAGATTTAAAATAGAAGGATTTAAAATGACTCATTGCTTCTGTGTTGTGGTATATTTTTTGTATAACACAAAAAAGAAGTTAACATTCAAATAATTTAATTAAACCTGAAGAGTTAATCTCATTGCAGTAGAAAGAACAATTGACATTGCATACTGATGTAGGCATAGTCTTTCAACTTTTGTTTGCAGGTGAACTGTTTTTGTGAATTTCTCACTTATTTACCTGCGCATGGTCAACAGATCATATAACTACCCATAATTACAGCTTGGTGATCTGGATGTCTACTTCTTCTGCTTTAAGATTTACTTTAAGATTCTCTTGCCAAAAAGTTCATTGCTTCTATTTTCCCCCACTGGTATCCTGGCTCAGATAGTCTCTTAACATACTTTATAGGTTCATAATTCCACAGGTGTTTACTAGGCTAATGACCACAAGGGCCTTTTTAAGCCTAGCCATGCATTCCACTTGTCTGAAAGCAGATGTTGACATCATTATCATATAACGCCTCCTCTCTCTTTACCAAGTAGTCATTTTTATCTTCACCATGGTGATGTTCTTCGGTGGTGTATGCTCCAAGGTTGGCGATCTCACTTCTGATGGCAACCAGCATTCTGTCTCTGCCCTGCTCATCCTTTGGTAAATAATGGAAGGATGTGGCCCCCTAGCAGTTGTTAGAATGTATACGTAATTGCTACAGTTAAGATCTTGGCCATCATGACTTTTGAACTGTTTATGGGAGTACAACTCCAGTCTGTTAGCTGACATCATTCTTATTCATTCGGATGATCTTCTGTCTGCTAGACTTAGTAGACCACTCCCTGCAGCCACATAAGCCCATGGACTTTAACTGTGATGATGGCTCATTGTTTTGGTTTAACAGCTGATCGAGTATAAAGTTTTTAGGAGTATAAACAGTTTAACTTTTTTCTCAAATCCTTGTTCATTGTGGAATACTACGTGCTCTGAACCTGGTGCTCTTTTTTCACCTTACTTTACCTTTCTTTTTTTAGTTTACAGCTATCCATTGATATTACCAGCTTAAGTACCCCTTCATGGTAAAAGGTTTGTTCTTATTCTTTCTTTTACCCCCGAGTTCCGATGATTCAGGGATTTCAGTGTCATACATGGCTGGAGTCAATTGTACCAAAGCCGCACCTTTCCACATGCTGTATTTTCACTTTCCTGGCGCATTTCCTCTAATAACTGTATGCAACTTGAGACAGCAAAGGTTTTTAAATATTTGTGTACTTATCTTGATCCATCACTTCTCTTGAACCAGTATTTGAAAAGGTGTTTATTTTGATTCCCCAAACATGCTGCTTCTTGGAATTTCAACACGATCTTCACCATGAAGCAAAAGGAGGTGCTGTACTTGGAAATTTTCAATACATGCATAAAATATGTCCTTCCCATCACTGCCAGTGCCACTGTTAATGAAAATATAAGTTTCTGCCGGGACATATGAAAACTAATGTAAAGTACAGAAACCTGATCTCACCACAATGTAGTCAGTTAACAAGTTGAAATGCAGACACTATTCCAAAATACAAACAGCAGCCGTAGTAAAAGTATAAAACTCTTCTTTAATGTAGATACAAAGGGTGAAGGTAAGTGCTTTCGCGTGGTCTTTGCAACATATGAAAACTACCAAATGTGTTTGCTTTGTCATTATGGGAAATATAGATGTTACAGAGGTTAAATTGTTTCCTATTGCACCCATGTTCACACATAAGAACAAACAACTGACCAGGAAGCCAAAGACCAAAGCAAATGAATCCAACAATGGTAGAAACCACTCCAGTTCAAGTTGTTGTAGAAAGAAATAATCCTTTATTGGTAAAACTATTGCAATTCATGGTTAAGAGTTTTCTTCTACACATTGATTTATTCAGACATAACTGAGCTGGCAGAAGAGGATCAATGTGTGTGTCAGGTCTGCCTGAGAATCGGACTAACCACATTGCCAGTTAAGTCATTATTTTTAAAATAGTTATTTATTTTGGTCCATGTTACCCAGTCTAGGAGCCTAGTACATTTGTCACTACTCTCTCAGTGAAGCAGTGCTTGTTCATGTCCATGCTGAAGTATGTGACTGCAGTTTGGAGCCCATTACCTCTCCTAACTACTCTTCCTTCTTCTCATCCTTCTATTTCACTTTAGTCTCATCACCATTTCCCTTAACGTTTTTTTAGTGGAGTCGCAGTTTAAATGCGTTCTTTTGTCTTTTAGGGAGAACAATCTCAGCCTTCCTTGCATATTCTTATAAAACTATTGTTCAATTAATTTATAACATCCTAATCAAAGTCTTATGTATCCTAGCTAGCATATAAGACCTTATTTGTTTCCATTTGGATCTACAAAAGTGGAAATGGTAGTTTTATGAAGGCATTCCAAGTGACCTAAAGAATGTCAGAAACAGCTTCCTGCCACTCAAGTCTGTGACACTGGGCATGTCACCCAAAGTACACTTAAATTTGGCTGCTACCTTTTCAGTCTGTTGCTAGTGATTTATCGCAGCAGTTATAAATGTCTTTAAGTAGTTTTTGTTTTTGGTGCTTTAGCCTTACATTGTTGCATGAAATTCCATGGACCTTGTTCCTCAGGGATGGCAAATTTTATTCCTTAGCATGGAACCCCACTTGCCATATGTCAACCAATGCCAATTGTTTTACTAACTTTCTATTAAGTAGTCTGCAGCTTAGGTTTAGAAAATTTTGATTTATGTATCAATCACCTTTGTCCTTTATATTTTCACAGAATGGTTATTTAGGAGTCTTCTTTTTTTAAAGCTTATTTTATGGCTCCCCACAGCTGATCAATGGTTGCTACCAGTTCTTCTCTTTGTTCACCAGGTCTGTTGTGCCATAATGCTGCCATGGAGTGTTTTTACTATGTTTCCCCATTTCTGCGCACATGCCCAGTAACATCCCTGCATGAGAGAGATTGGATGGGCATTAGCAAGGGACTGAAATCAGCAAAATGCACCCCCTCCACTCTCGTTAGCATCACTGTGGCAGTTTATTCCTGGTCTCCACCATGGAGATAAAATGTACCAGTATGCCCCATGCAAGCATGCTCTCCTTCCTGCCCGCCATGATAGGCATCTGCATTCTCCCCTATCAAATAAGCAGATGCCCAAGCTGCTAATCAAATCCAGGTCCGAGATCTCATAGTCAGGGCTTTATCTCTCTCTGCTACCACACTGGGTAATATTAGGACTCTTCTAGGTTATTTCTTATTTGTACTATCCAATAGTCACTTTCATTACTTGGGACAGCCTTTTTTCTTTATCCTTATACCTTGAATTCAGTTTCTGCTTTTGTCAGACAAATACCAGATGCCAATTTCAGGTTATACATATGCTACACTCTGATTAGTAAATGTTGATAATACATTTACCTACAGTGGCAATCATATTTTTTTCTATTTTTGCTTGATAATTCTATACTCAAATCATTCTGTGCTCAGGTGATTTTAACTACTAACCCTTCGGTGTTAAATATTTGCCTGTTACTATACATCTATGTTTCAGTCACCATTAATAAAGTTAAATTTTAAGAAAAAGGAACATTTTTGCAAAAAAAAAAATCATAATTACATATTAGGTAGCTTGGTATTTTATTTAAATGAACCATTAATGTAGAATGTACTTTACAGTGTTTTATGATATTTATTTTATATAAATATATATATATATATATATATATATATATATATATATATATAGATATATATAGATATATATATATATATATAGATGTATATATATATATATATATATATATATATATATATATATATATATCTACATATATATATATATATATATTTATATTGTTATTTGTACTTTCATTCATACGTTAAGTGGCTAAAACCCATTAGGCACAAATGCCTCTTTTTGTATATGATCTGGTATCTATGGCCTGGTTTAGTGATCAGAAAATGAAGGCATCAAACACCTTGTTTTATCAGGTAAAGTCTGCTAGCTTCTGATAGACTTAATCCTCTGTATTGTATTGTCAGCCAAAAGTAAAGTAATATAAACAAAAATAAATATATATCAGATATAATTTTTTGTTAAAATATATATTCACTATGTTGTTTCATTTGTGTTGCAAATTTGCTGTTAGACTGGGGTAGTGACTGAAATAGCCTTTGAATAATTTATATAGAAACAAATCAATTCATAAAATATCCTGCAGTTTCTTCTGAATCTATACATGGCTTTAGATTTACTTTTATTCAATTTTTCAGAATCTAAGTATTAACATTTGGAGCCTTAAGAAACTGATGTCAAACTTTAAGGGTAAACTAGGTTTGTTTATACATGCATTTATGCATTTAGAATTTAGGTAGTTCAGCATAAACAAACCCAGGCAATTGTAAACATTCATAATCTAATCCCCATTCTTTGAAACGTTCCTAAAGTTTAGTTATACAGAACAATGGTGACATACCATGTGTTTGAGAAATGTGTATAGGAAAATCCTAGGTGTGTTGAACAGCTTGAATCACTATAAAAGCCAATCTGCAAGCCGTAACATTTTCCACTCAAATCCCAAGCTTCTGGATCATGTCTGGAAATAATTTTCCACTAAACTTGGTAGCAGCTACTCCAAAGCTGAATGCACAAAACAGCATATGTCTTATCTCACTCCACTGTTCCATGTTTCATGCAGTTAGAATGTAACAAAAACTACAAAGCAATCATTCTGCACATTAAGGGAACACATCTTGTTAATTACACCAACTGAATTAAGTACTTATTAAGAGTTTTTATATATATATATATATAAATATATATATATATATTCTATGTTGCTTGATCGAAATCTCACAAGCTCGAACAAGCAATATCGAAACCCATTAAAGCAAAAGTGCACTAGATCGAAAGTGCACTTTCGCAAAAGATGGTTCTTCAAAGCGCATTACAGTGGGGATAAGGAAATATATCCGTTTACCCACTGTAGTGTGATCTCGGAGTTACTATATTTAAAGGGGGGAGTGGGAGGTGTAGGGGGGCTTGCCCCCCTGCAAAATACTGTTTAAACCAGTTTTGTTTTGCTTGTTTTCTGGTTCGGAGAACCGACTTTTACGAAAGTGCACTTTCAATCTAGTGCACTTTCGCTTTAATGGTTTTCGATGTTGCTTGTTTGAGATTCTAAGATTTCGATCAAGCAACATAGACCCATACACACACACGCACACACACACACACACACACACACACACACACACACACACACACACACACACACTTATATATGTATATGTGGGTTACCTTCATTTAATCGACAGCTCATTTCACTGACAAGCAAATCAGCAAAACCATTTCACTGAAAGTTCATTTCACTGACAACTCATTTCATCGACAGCGACATATGACCTTTCCCCCACTGTAGTGTGACCCTGGAGTTAGAATATATAGTAAAAAGGGTGGGGGGGGGTAAAGCCCCCCACATATTATAAACATTTTAAGCTATACAGATGGATACTTACAAGTGCAATAAATAACTGTTTTGAAGAAAACAATGTATGACCAAAGTATGTGGGGGGCTTTGCCCCCACACACCCCCAATGTGGGGGGCTGTGCCCCCCACACCCCCCCTTACTATATATTCTAACTCCAGGATCACACTACAGTGGGGGAAAGGTCATATATCACTGTCGATGATATGAGTTGTCAGTGAAAAGAGTTGTCAGTGAAATGGTCTTGCTGATTTGCTTGTCAGTGAAATGACCTGTCAATGAAATGAAGGTAACCCGTATATATACATATAATTATGCATGTGTGTGTGTGTGTGTGTGTGTGTGTGTGTGTGTGTGTGTGTGTGTGTGTGTGTGTGTGCACTCAAGTGTGTGAATTAGGGTTAGAGAAGGGTTTTTGTGAAGGGGATAATTTTAGTTTTAATGAGTGTGTGTGCACACGTGTATGTGTGCATGCGTTGTGTGTGAGTGTGGGTATGGATGTGGCTGTTTGTTGTGAGTCTGGGTCTTGTTTACTGGTACTGTAAACAAAAAGCTGCTTGTGGACCTAATGGGTAGGGTTGGGTTAGGGCGGGACAACGGGACATTTAGTTTTAGGGTTGTGTCAGGAACTTAGTGGTCTTTTTTTTGGCTTTACTGGTCTCAAAAATATGGTTTGTTTCTTTTTGAATTTTTTTTTTTCAGGGGTACAGGATGGCTGTGTTTTTCAACAGTCTTGATATGTAACAGGCTTGCACTGAAAGTTTGTGGTTTGCTGTAAGTTTGTATGATATATTCAACAGTCAGAGCACAACCATGACCCTGATATTCAACTTTCAAGCAGAGACAAATCACAGATGGATACAGCCTGTTAAATGGGAAACAGCATATTTTGCGAGAACCATCAAAGAGCTTCCTTATATGCAAATATCAGAACTTTACAGACTGCTGTTTCATTGATGAAGATTGTAACAATCATCTTTAGCTACAGCTAATAAATAACATATGCTTGATAACAAATGATTAATTTATTTTATTTACATTTTATTGATGTGGTCTGCTTTACTGAGCCGTAACTGTGTGAGGGGGGTTCCCTTTTACAGCAATGTCCATTATACAGCAATAACAATAGATGAGTTTTGAAAAAAGATGTGGCAGAAATGCTTCTTTTTAAATATCTCTTTCGATAGACACAAGCAATCCTAATGGATGAAAACCATAAAATGTCCTTCCTAGCATAAACTTTCTCCTATATATTTTTGATTTAACCTTATTTCTGTATGTATTTTTTTACTAACCATTTACTTTCTTTATTTAATGACTTGTTTGTATTAACCTTAATGTGGAGCTTTTCTCCCCGGGCCTCTGCTGAAAATGGAAATATATCCAGTTGGACTAGCCTGGTAAACAAATGTAAAATAAATAAAAAAAAAATAAAATAAAATAACCAGAGTTTATGCATACAGTAATCAATAATAACATAATAAATAATAAAAATATAGATGTGCATATTTTTATGATTATTCCAACAGAATAAAGCATTATCATCAGTAAAAGAAACAATATACATATATGGAAGCATAACCTTTTCATCGAAAACACAATCCATAGATCCTGCAATGATTGAATCCTAATGGATGAAAACCATAAACACTGATCTACAAAGGATAAAGCCCCATCCCTCTGCACCACACACCCCCTGATACTTATATACACCAACTCCAAGACTGCACAACAGTGGAGAATGTGCACACTCCCTGATCCCCAGTGTACCGTAATGTCACAATGATAAAACCAGTATAATTTGATCAGCTCTTTCAAATGTCGATGAATGGACCTAGTCAACAAATTTTATGCTCATACATATGAAACAATGTATTATCAGAACAACTCAACAAGAATGAGATTTTGTATTCATTTATAATGAGGGTTACTGGCTTTTATATCACCATAACAGTAAGAGATAATACATTTTTTTTCCATGAGTAGTTATTAATCCAGTAGCTGATTCTAATGCATCTATTTCTATAATTCTGAAGTTTAAAGCCCATCAGTTTTGTGGAAATAGTTTATTTGCTAATTCTAATAACTGTTAATTTAAAAAAATTCCAGCAGTATTAAAAGTAATAAATCTATCCAGACTTTTAAACATTACAAGCAATAGATGAGTTTTGAAAAAAGATGTGGCAGAAATGCTTCTTTTTAAATATCTCTTTCCATAGACACAATCAAATACTTCAATAGTATAGTCCTCTTCTTTGAATTTCTCTTGTAAATGCAAGTTATTATTATAACAATTAATCTATCCAGTAACACAAGTGAGCCATAAGACTGTGCAAAATTAGAACATGAAAACAGACATGAAAACTTGCTTGGAATAACAGAATTGTAAAATAAGAAAATTGCTAAGAGAAAGGCAGAAATCCACATAAATCTTTAGTGTTAGGCCTTTTAAAAATACCAAATGGATAGTTCTGAAAAGAACTGTTAGGAGGTTACAGACCTTAAAAAGCTTTTTGAAAAAATGAATTTTCCTGCTGATCTAGCACACCTGGAACCTCTAAAAGAGTAGTAAAGTAATCCCATGTTGATGGCCACTTGTCTTCTCTTCTCTCAATAAAGTGGGGACACCATTTATGAGTTGAGATCCAGATCCTTTATTAATGATGATGGATGATCACTTTCTTCTACAGTAACAAACCAGTGAGATATCTGATGAAGTTGAGGACGAAAACATATTTTCAAGGAGTATCGTTTATGTGTTGTGTTTTCTTACTGCATTAAAACTGTGTTACGCCTATCTACTGTTTCCTGTCTTCTGGAGTTCCATTGAGGGGTGGATAACTATTTTCTAAGCTGCAATTGCACCTTTTTCTCCTTCATTGTGGTTATTAAACCAGTGATATGCTGACACATGGAGAAAAATGCAAAATGCAGGAAAACTGAATCTCAAACATCTCTCGTCATCTTTAAAAACTTCTTTTTTGCAGGGGGGGGGTAAACCCAAGCCCCCTCCCAAACTATAAAAATTCTAAAATCACCATATCTTGGGGAAAAGGGAATATTTCTAGAAATGACCATCTCAGACTTAGTATATGTAAGTCTGTTTTTTCAACCATTCAGTCTCCATGTTTCAGGACTTATTCTAGAGGGTCCTAGTGTTTCAAATGGTAACTCTTCATTATCTGGCCTTCTTTTGCTTCAATAATGTATCCTTGTGGCTCATCTCATATAAGTCCAACCCACAAAGTGAAACTACTGGAAGATTCAACCTGCTGACAAAACTGCATCTCCCTATGCAGAAGCAATACATTTAAACCACCAAATTTACATAGAACAACTCCAGGGTCACACAAACATGTAGTAAAGGAAAATTCCCAAAACTAAATGTACCATTCCCAGCAAATATTTAGAAACTACACCAACAGTGATTTCCTATGCTAAACAGTAACTGCAGAGTTTGACACTGGAGAGTTTAACGTGATGAGTTGTGTCCATATCCATTAGTGCTGCAAGGAAATCTAGGATAGCCCTTTGTTTTCCATAAGTATTTTTACTTTGGGCTAAAGGCTAATGCAGTAATGTTAATTATTTCATATACACAGATATAAATGTGAAGTTAAATGATAAAATCATTTTCTATCCCTGGTACTAATGTTGTGAACTTCAACCCAGCTTGTAGTAAGTTAATGTATAATTTTATGATTGAAATTCTTAAAATCTGTGATAATAAAGAGTGTTTAACAAAGTGTTATTTTTTTATATAGACTGTTTTGCCCCCATGCCTGCCAACCATCATGCCTCCTCTGATCAACTCATTTGTTCCCTAAGAGACACTAAAATGAAGACATCCACTCTGGGGCAAGGCCATGACTCAGAAGCAGCCATGAGGGTAGCTTGTCTCCTCATAAGTTTTTGATATATATATATATAGAGAGAGAGAGAGAGAGAGAGAGAGAGAGAGAGAGAGAGAGAGAGAGATCTGTATTTGGGAATTGTAGTTCTGACTGGGCAATCTATCTTGTTACACGCACTTGTTCTCCAATTTAAATAGGACAGATATCATGTTCCTTAAGGGTTCATATCACAGAACATATGAGTGACATTAGAAATAAATATATGTGAAATGCTTTATATAAGCATACCGTAAAACATTCCACTGCTAAATTTATATTTATTCTAACAAATAAAATGTCATATAATAGAGGCAATAAATCTAAATGGCATGGCATTTTGAATAAAAAAGTGAAAGCTTGGATTATTAGGCTAGGTGGGTTGTTTTCACCTGGATTAAATGAGCATTTATAAGCAGCCAATTGGAACTGGGTGTGCATTGTTTAAATTTGTACTGTAATGATGTTACCTTATAACACTGATAAAGGCAGTTGATGCCAAAACCGTTTTGTTTTATATCTTATCTATGGATGAGTTGGTGATATCAATAAAATAAACAATTTTTACATCTACAGTCTTGTAGTGTGTTAACGTTTTTGATTTGGATTCTTTGCTTGTGTTCGCACCAGCAGCCAAGCAATGAAAACATTTTTATTTCTTTTACCTAACTCCAACCTACTCAGCAAAGGGACACACAAAACACATCACAGAGGCAGTCCATGCACTGTACACTATGCAAGTGTATGCTCCTGTGTACTTGTTTGTTGAAGGCTACTGCCAACAGGGACTTAGTATACTGCACACATATGCAGGTCACAGACTAACCACCCCTCTTTTGAATGGTTGCTACAGCCCATGACTTTCTATACACCCTCCCCAAGAATGGGCAGTCTCATCTTCCTTACTAGGTCCATCAGGTATTCAAACTGCCTCTCATACTCTGGACTTCTGGGATATAGTCATGGCTTTATTCCTATATGCCACCAGGCAGGTTAAACTACGTGCAAGTTTTATTGCTTTCATAGGTTTTAGTACCTCAGATAAGAGTTACCCTCTCCCCATTACAGTAATACATATCAGAAGTGAAGTAGGGTAGTCTTAATGGGCTTTAATAACAATTCCACTGAATATCTATAAATAGCTACTTACATTATGGGACACATTCAAAAAAGCTGCCATGGATGGGTGCCTGGTGTTCACCTCACGGTAACCATTTCATATTTACATAAAGCCCTACCATAGGGCTGCACCAAAAGGAGGCGTGGCATTCATTCCAAGGAAGCAGCATACAGTAATTAGCCATGTACTCTCTCTCTCTATAAAAGCCTCCAGTAAAACATTTACACAGCTGGGCAATTCAGAGAATCATTTAGCTGTGTAAGGTACCTTGACTACGGGTGGTAATACAGACAAAAGCTCATGTTCACCTGATCATATTATAGAGAAGTGCTGTGGAGTTCTTTTGACAGGCAGAGTGTGTGTGTGTGTGTGTGTGTGTGTGTGTGTGTGTGTGTGTGTGTGTGTGTGTGTGTGTGTGTGTGTGTGTGTGTGTGTGTGTGTCTATATGGCTGGGAGTGTGATTGTATGTAGAGATACAAGTGGAATAAGGTGAGTGTACAGGAAAGTGTTGAATTTCACTCACAGTAATTAAAGGGTGATTTATAGGCATGCAAATTAGCAAATAATGATGTCTGTCCTCACTGCAGCTAGCATGTCATTGAAATGCAATTTATTGCATCATGGAAACAGTCCTCTTTGACTGCATCTCTTACCACCAGCAGTGAGGTTCTTTCTGAATCCCTTGGTATATGTTTATGTTGGACTCGGTGTTTGTACCATTGGGCGTAACTGTAAAAGAGGTAAGAGGATTTATTTTTATAAATAAACAGACATTTTGTGACATAATATTTGAAACTGGGCAGGCCATGGAAACTTTTATATTAAAATATGAACAAAAAAGAATGATAAGCCATGGTCAGGTTTTGTGGTACAATCCTTCTACAGAGCGGCAAAAAAAGAGTTACATTTCAATCAGAAGTGAAGTTGAATCCAAAGAATTACAAGAATACTGTGATTTTGTAAAGAGGTCATGAACACTACGAACATTTTTGATGAAAGAGGTTTATGGAATGGAAGATGGGAATGTGGGGCTATATTAAATATGTAATTTATGTTAATGGTATCAGAGGTTTTTTGAAATATAGAGGACAGTCAAAAAACGTTTTTTGTCTGTCAAAAAGCTGATAATTTAATTAGTGAATGCGATAAAAGAAAATGTTTTATATGTGGCAAAACTGGCCATGATGCAACAAAATGAGATTTAAAATGCAAGAAATGTGGTAAAACTGGACATGCTTAGTTACAGTGTGAAGAAATGTGAAATTATGCATAGTATGGATAAAGAAGATGCACAAAATGTTGAGCATGATAACAATAAAGGGAAAGAACTAGCTGGGAAGATTGAAACAAAATACAGAAAAAACAGAGAAGGAGAGAAAGAAAAAGAAGAGGGGACTGTTGATACAAGTGAAGAAGAATGTGTGAATTGGCAAACAGTAAGGAGAAAGAAAAATTCCATAGAGAAAAGAGTGAAAGAACGGAAAAGAAAGTTTAAATGTATTGTTACAAAAGAAACAAAAAAAGTAAAGGATGAGAAATACAACATATTAATCTCTGTTTAAAGGACACATATCTTAGCTTTAAATATTAATAGTATGAAAAATGTTAAGAGAAGAATAGGAGTCTTAGAATGGTGTAGGTGCTCATATTATTGTATTAAAGGATATCAGATTAATAACAGAAGAAGAAAGGGGAAAAAAACTGACAAGCTACGGGATGGGCCTATCAGTTGGATTATGGGAACAGATTATTGTTCTGGGATATGTATATAATTAAGATATTAGATGTTACTATTATTGAATTAGGATGTATTACAGTATTAGATGTAAGCTGGAAGATAAATGTCTATAGAATTATTGCTATATATGCATATGCTATAAGGAAATAAACAGAAACATTGTTTAAAATGATTTTGAATTACATTTGTGTTAACATGGATATAATGATAGCAGGAACTTTTAATTTCAACTTAAGAACAAATAAGAGAAATAGTAGTGATGTTAAAGTAATAAATGAAATAATGAAATGTGGTAAATCATAAATATATGGGACAATATACATTGGACTTATAGAAGAAGGGAAATAAAAACTGATAGTCTAAAAATAATACAGAAAAGAATAAAATATACAGTATTTTAAGATCATATAGCGATACAGATAAAATACATGAAAAAGAAGAGTATACAACAATAGGAAATGGAATTAAAAGAATTAATGAAAAAGAATTAAAGCAAGGAGATAGAAAAGAATAGTTAAGTTATGGAAAGATCATATAACTATGAGAATGTTCTATGAAAACTGGATAAGTTGTTGGATATGTTTTAAAAAATATATAAAAAACGTTTCTTAGAATCTATTGAAAATAAGAGAAAAAGAGAAAAATATAAAGCACTAAGCCAAGTTATGTTTAGAGAACTGAAAATAAAGAAATAACTTTCTATGAAAAAGAGGAAATAATTATATGAAAAGAATCAAGCAAAGATAAAGAATGTATTATATAAACAAAAACATTGCTTAGAAGGATAAAAAGAAGTAGCACCCTATTTAAGTAAGTTGAAGAAAGAAAATAATGAGGGAGTTAAAGAATAAAGAAGGAAAGAAAGTAACAACACAAGAAGGTATATATGGAATTATTAAAAATATATAAAAGAATCATTTATAAAGAAAGACACAATTAGAAATCAAAACTATGAAGTTAATAATAAATTAGTTAAAGAAGATAATGAAACTTTGGAACAAAAGATAACTTTGAAAGAGTTAAATGATGTTTTAAAACATTAAAATAAATACTGCAACAGATTTAGATGGTGTTGAATACCATATGTATAATTAAATGGAAATATGGCAAAAATGAATAGTTATAGAGTTGGGAATAATAGATGAAGAAATATGCACAGGAATAGTAATATTCAGATGGAAAAAAATGTGAAAAAGAGGATATAAAGAATTGGAGACCAATAGTTTTAAATAATACTGATATAAAATACTAATGAGAATAATAACTAAAAGGTTAATAAATGGGGTCTATATTATGACATCGACAGCTAAAAACACCGAATACCCTTACCTCGACACAGCTTAACCAAAACCAGGAAATGTCGAATGGCCAGAACAATGATTTTTTTCCCAGGGGAAAAAAACTGCTGGGCCAAAAAAAAAAAACAGACAAAATAAAGTGGGGGGTTTGTCCCCACACCTCCCTACTTAAATATACCTACTCAGAGATTGCATGACAGTGGAGGAAATGGCAAACTCCCGACAATGGCTCAGCAATTTTTTTTTCCCTGGGGAAAAAAAATCGCTGTTCTGGCTGTTTGAGATTTTCTGCTTTTGGTTAAGCTGTGTCAAGGTAAGTGTGTAAGGAGTTTTTAGCTGTTGATCTTCTGATATAGACCCAGTAAATGAAATGGATGAGTTACTTGATCAAACAATATTTGGTAGAAAAGGAAAAAGAGTCAAGACTTGTTGCCAACAAAATATGAGAAAGAATTAATGTCTATTATATTTTCCTTTATATGATGTTCCAATTTGAACCCAGTTAGGATGGGAACTTTATACATGAAGGAAGAGCAAGAAGGATTCGGTTTAATTAATCCAGTAGTACATGCAGCATCTTTGAATTTATATAGAACTATGAAAGCTTATTTGAATGTAAGTAAGAATTTGACAGACAGTATTAAATATTATAAATATAAAGGTTTCTGGGAAAATGAAAATAAAGAAAAGGTTTAAATCTGTGATGAATGAAGACGTAAATGAGTATCAAAATAAAATTATATTCTAGAAGTTGAATATGAATAAAACTAGAAAGAATAGAAAAGAGTGATACACAAATATTATGAGAACACATTAAATGATTGATCCTTGGAAGTATTTAGACATAAAAAAGAAAGCAAAAATAATGAGATATAAATGGTATAAAAGTAGGCATGAATGTAAGGATTTTCTTTGGAGACTGTCAATAAGTAATTTGCCTGTTAAGGCAAATATGCCTTACAAAAGAAAATAAGATAGAATATGTATTAGTTGTGGTGAATATGAAACTATGGAACATGTATTTTTGACTTGGGTGAGGGTGAATAAACTATGGGAAGAGTTATGCAAATTAAAATGTTAAAGGGTATTACAAAGGTTGATCAAATAAACATGTACATGATTGAGTATGGTTACAATGTTGAGAAAAAAACAAGATTATGTGAGAAAATTGGACAAAATAATATTTTATGTATCATAGACAGTATGGACTAAAAGATTAAATGAAATTAAGTTCAATGAGAAATGGACGCTAGCAGAAATTTTGAAAAAGATATGGTTTTGGTTATGAAAAAAGGGTGGGGGGAATAGTTTGTTAATATATCTTTATGCAATACTGTGAAAAGTGTAAATAATTGTAAATAATATAAATATGTAAATAATTACTATATATATATATATATATATATATATATATGATGTCTATCAATAAAAAACCCTACTTGATACAGCACTTGTAGTGAGTGTGGCTAATGAGTGCAAGTGTCCATTCCATTGCTAACACAGTGGTGGCTGGGAGAATGGTATGCAAACATAGAGTAAGATGAGAAGGGAGTTGAGGGAAATGCAGAGTCTGTGTTGTTGTTTGAGGAGAAGGAAGAAAAAGAGGCTGTGAAGGAGATGAGAGAAGGAGAGTGTATAGAGGTTAAGGAGGATTTGTACCAAAATGAGCTATTTGAGGAATTGAGAAGTGAAGTTTGAGATGAAGGGATTGTAATTACAGCCCATTAGTCTGGAGGATTGCTGGATGATATATTAAAGGACTTAATGGAACAGAGTGAGCCAGAAACAGGGAAAGAACTATCATGGGGTGATATAATGGAAAGAATACACCAGGAGGAAGGAAAGAAAATGCAGAAAAGATTGTTTGCAGAGGTATTGGTAAGCAAAAATAAGTCAGAATGAAGAATTTGAAGTTAGAGGAAGCAGAAAAGAAAAGTTCATAGAACGGATTTAAAGTAAGGAAGAGCTGGAGATGGACAAGCATGAAGTTTAGGACAAATTGTTCTGCTCTTATGGATAAGGGCACAGGAGATAAGAAACTTAATATTAATAACAAAGATATTTTTTGACATTTTTGAAACAGCTGAAGTTTTAGAAACTAAATTTGACTAATTATGAAAAGAAAAAAGAAAGTTATCTGTGGAATAAGTATGTTGTTCAGACTTTTTATGAGAAATGTAAAAAAAATGTTAATATACAGTTCCAAACTGAAACCAAAACAGAGAGACTGTTAAGAAATATTGATTGAAGAATTATTGTAATGAAGTGAAAGACATTTCTAAATTTATTGATAATAGAGGACTATGGTCAGGATCTTGGGACTGTAATGTGATTTTAAAAATGACTGTGGTTAAATATTGGGGACAATCTAAAACATGTCTTTTATGGGACAAGGGGGCATTTTGTAAATAACTCTGAAAAAGGAATGTTATTCATGTGGCAAAACTGGCCATAATGCCAAAAACTGTGAAACTGTGTGTTTTAAATGTAAGCAGACAAGGCATATATGGCTGGATTGTTAGAAAGAAAAGAGACCAGAGAGTGATACACATGAGAAAGAACAATCACAGCAAGAGGAAGTACAAGAAGAGGTACTATAAAATAATGAACTAGATCAAGAAGATGTGGTTAATATACAAAAATTGGATGGGGAAGAGATAATGGGACAGAATTTAGAAATTGGAGAATGGTTAAAAAGAAAGCTCTATTGGGAAAAGGGTTAAAGACTGGGAAAGAAAATTCCAAGATGTAGAAATGAAAGTTAAAAAGAAAGGGAATGGATAGAAAAAGAAAAGAATTACTATAAATTAGAGGAGGACAACAAATAATATTAGGATCTTATCTATTAATATTAATAGTGTAAAAATGTAATAAAAGTATAGGAGTGATAGCGTTAGATGTGTGAAGTGGATTTGATACTATTGGAAGATATTAGATTATTAAGTAAAGAAGAGAAAGAACAGACAGAACCATTATGGATGTGAAATATAAAATGGAATTTAAGTAATGGAAATTTTTCAGGAATTGCTGTATTACATAGGAAAGAAATATATATACATATATATATATATATATATATATATATATATATATATATATATATATATATGTATTATATATGCGTGTGTGTGTGTATGTATATTAGATTATACTTTAGTTATTTTAGGAAGGTTAATAGTAGTGGATGTTAGGTGGGAAAGAAAAGTGTATAGGTTAATAGCAATATATGCATATGTGCTATATAAAGAAAGGGCAAATTATTTCAAAGAATATTAGATTATGTTATAGTGAATATGAATATAATAATAATGGAAGACTTTAATTGTGATATAAGACAAAAATAAAGATCAAATAAGAAAGTATTGAGAGAAATAATTCAATGTTGAGATTTAAAGGTATGGAACTTAAAAAAATACATATCAAACAGGTAAATTAAAAACAGACAGATTATTTCTTGTTATCAAAGAATATGAAGACGGCAGTAGAAGAGGCAGTGGAAACAGTTTTTTTTCTGACCATTTAGTCATATGGACTGAGCTAGATGAAAACAAAGACTATATTAAAATAAGAAAAGGAATTAAGACAGTTAATGAAAAGGAACGGAATGAAAAAGGTCAAGAAGTTATAATAGGGCTTTGGAAAGATCATTTAACATTGAGAGATTATAAAAATATGATCATAATGGTGGATAGTATTTAAAGAAAAATATACAAGGATGAATTTAATGTGGAAATGGAGTAACAAAAAGAAAAAAGTATACAGAAAAATGCAAAAAGATATTTTATAGTATCTCTTGCTAGGAATGAAAGACAATATTATAGAAAAGAAGAAGAAATATATCAGAAAAATCAGGAGGAAATTAAAGCTTTATTATATAATCAAGTATATTTTTACAAGGAAAAAAGGAAGATGTGTCAACATATTTAAGTAAAAGAGTAAATGAAGACACTGGTATAATGAGAAAGATGAAAAATGAAGCTGGAAAAGTTGAAAGAAAGCAGATAAATGTAATGAGTATAGTAGTAAGGTAGGTGAAAGATGGTAAAAAAGAAAGAAAGAAAAAAGGAGAGAGCAGTTTAAAGTAAACTTTACAGAAGAAATAAAAAAGAAATAGAAAAACAAATTACAACAGTAGAATCTGAAAAGGTTATAAAGGAGGTAAATGTGAATTCAGCAGCTGGACCAGATTGTATAGGATATTTATTGTATAAAGAGTTAATACAATGCCAAATGAGGTTTGCTAACAAACCAATTTGTCCAGGAACATCTTCAGAAGGGGGGTAGATAAATATATTAGGGGGAGTGAAGAGGGTAGGGGGATGAAAGGGTTAAATGGAAATGAGGGATGGTTGGGAGGAAATGTGGTAAGGGTAGGGAGAGACTTAGTTTATGCAAGTATAACTGGGTAGAGAATCACATTTTGGTGTGAACTTGCTAAGGCAAGTGCTACATCCCAGATGACCTGTAGGTATTCTGTGGAACAGGGAGGCCTTGAGTTAATGGTAGTAGTTGATGAGTATATGTATATATATATATATATATATATATATGTATATATATATATATATATATATATATATATATATGTGTGTGTGTGTGTGTGTGTGTGTGTGTGTGTGTTTTTTCCTCAGTTCATATATCATGGTCTTCATTAGGTACTTGGCACTAAGGAGATTTTCAGGTGCATCAGAATAGGGTTTCATTTCTTTAGTCACTGTAACAGTAGAGATGGGCACTAATTGCAGTGATCTTTGTTATGTTAGTACAAGCAGTGTTAGTAAGCATGCACTTTGTGCAGCTACTTAATTTGTGTATTCGTGGGTGTTGCTTATATGGGGGTTGTGTAGTGGCCAACCTCTTCATGTAATCAATGGGCATGAGCATTGCTCATTTGGGGGGGTTTCTTTGTTGGCAGTTGCTTCTTGTCTTGGTCTCAGTGAACAGGTCTTTTATGTCATCAGAGTGGTTCACTGGCAATGGTTGTGCTGTCAATTGCGGTGTTGGGAAGCAAGGTAGGAACATGGGGAAGGCATAGGTAATGTATTGTTGGTGGTAGATAGATGGTCAAGAAAGCTTCGTTGGCTGTTGTAGTTTCTTTGACTGCGGTTGCGAGTTCACGGGGTATGAGATGCATGCAGGTATCAGCCATTGGCCGTGCATGCACATGGTGTAGTTAATGATTATTGAATATGCCAAGCTGCCTTTGCCCCACTGCTGCTAGTTGCCAAGGGTGATCTGTTTTTCAGCTAACAGGGACAGTTCCTAGTAGGTACCATGTTAGTGCTATACATGATGCTGTGATGTACATAAATAGAAATGGGTACATTAGAAGGGATTAGGTGGCAGTTAGTAGGCTTGTTCATTGTCTTAGTGTTAAAAAAGAAAAGGGAGGAGCGATAGGTTGATAACTGCAGTGGTGCAGATGCACATGCGTGGTCGTGCCCCAAGCCGTTGGCAAATCCGATGAGCATACCATTCAGCTGTCCAGATTTTCATCTGGTAATTTTGCTTCACTTGAAGTGAAGTGTTTTGTAGATTTGTTTGGGGGAATGCTCCTGTTTGGTTTTCAGTTCTGATCCTGGTCCAAGCATGTTGTGAAGTGGTTGCTGGTGGGCATTTCAGGGCCATTGGATGTGCAGGGGTTATGTGGCTGAAGCATAGATAAACCATACTTTGCCAGACAAATAGAATCAGTGAATACAGTTAATAAATTAGGAAATCTGAAGACATCTTTTTGTTTCTTACAAGTATTTTATCATATATTTTGATAGTGAAGATTCATAAATACCCTGAGTAAGGAAACAAGTCTTCAAAAATTTAGACCAGTATGCTACAATTCCAACTTACGGCTTTGTGAATTAATTTTAACTACAAAAAGGCCATGTCAGCATTGTAGAAGAACATTCCAAAAGTTTATTTTTCTAATTTGTGTTTTCTGGGTCAATACTTCTGTTTAAACCAGAGGAGCTGGCAATGAAACATGGTAACCTTTGGACCATGTAAAGCTACCAAATGTATTTGCTTTGTCATTATGGGAAATATAGATGTTACAGAGGTCAAATGGTTTCCTATTGCACCCATGTTCACACATAAGAACAAACAACTGACCATGAAGCCAAAGACCAAAGCAAATGAATCCAACAATGGTAGAAACCACTCCAGTTCAAGTTGTTGTAGAAAGAAATAATCCTTTATTGGTAAAACTATTGCAATTCATGGTTAAGAGTTTTCTTCTACACATTGATTTCTTCAGACATAACTGAGCTGGCAGAAGAGGATCAATGTGTGTGTCAGGTCTGCCTGAGAATCGGACTAACCACATTGCCAGTTAAGTCATTATTTTTAAAATAGTTATTTATTTTGGTCCATGTTACCCAGTCTAGGAGCCTAGTACATTTGTCACTACTCTCTCAGTGAAGCAGTGCTTGTTCATGTCCATGCTGAAGTATGTGACTGCAGTTTGGAGCCCATTACCTCTCCTAACTACTCTTCCTTCTTCTCATCCTTCTATTTCTCTTTAGTCTTGTCACCATTTCCCTTAACGTTTTTTTAGTGGAGTCGCAGTTTAAATGCGTTCTTTTTGTCTTTTAGGGAGAACAATCTCAGCCTTCCTTGCATATTCTTATAAAACTATTGTTCAATTAATTTATAACATCCTAATCAAAGTCTTATGTATCCTAGCTAGCATATAAGACCTTATTTGTTTCCGTTTGGATCTACAAAAGTGGAAATGGTAGATTTATGGAGGCATTCCAAGTGACCTAAAGAATGTCAGAAACAGCTTCCTGCCACTCAAGTCTGTGACACTGGGCATGTCACCCAAAGTACAGTTAAATTTGGCTGCTACCTTTTCAGTCTGTTGCTAGTGATTTATCCCAGCAGTTATAAATGTCTTTAAGTAGTTTTTGTTTTTGGTGCTTTAGTCTTACATTGTTGCATGAAATTCCATGGACCGTGTTCCTCAGGGATGGCAAATTATATTCCTTAGCATGGAACCCCACTTGCCATATGTCAACCCATGCCAATTGTTTTACTAACTTTCTATTAAGTAGTCTGCAGCTTAGGTTTAGAAAATTTTGATTTATGTATCAATCACCTTTGTCCTTTATATTTTCACAGAATGGTTATTTAGGAGTCTTCTTTTTTTAAAGCTTATTTTATGGCTCCCCACAGCTGATCAATGGTTGCTACCAGTTCTTCTCTTTGTTCACCAGGTCTGTTGTGCCATAATGCTGCCATGGAGTGTTTTTACTATGTTTCCCCATTTCTGCGCACATGCCCAGTAACATCCCTGCATGAGAGAGATTGGATGGGCATTAGCAAGGGACTGAAATCAGCAAAATGCACCCCCTCCACTCTCGTTAGCATCATTGTGGCAGTTTATTCCTGGTCTCCACCATGGAGATAAAATGTACCAGTATGCCCCATGCATGCATGCTCTCTTTCCTGCCCGCCATGATAGGCATCTGCATTCTCGCCTATCAAATAAGCAGATGCCCAAGCTGCTAATCAAATCCAGGTCCAAGATCTCATAGTCAGGGCTTTATCTTTCTCTGCTACCACACTGGGTAATATTAGGACTCTTCTAGGTTATTTCTTATTTATACTATCCAATAGTCACTTTCATTGCTTGGGACAGCCTTTTTTCTTTATCCTTATACCTTGAATTCAGTTTCTGCTTTTGTCAGACAAACACCAGATGCCAATTTCAGGTTATACATATGCTACACTCTGATTAGTAAATGTTGATAATACATTTACCTACAGTGGCAATCATATTTTTTTCTATTTTTGCTTTATAATTCTATACTCAAATCATTCTGTGCTCAGGTGATTTTAACTACTAACCCTTCGGTGTTAAATATTTGCCTGTTAATATACATCTGTGTTTCAGTCACCATTAATAAGGTTAAATTTTAAGAAAAAGGAACATTTTTGCAAAAAAAAAAAATCATAATTACATATTAGGTAGCTTGGTATTTTATTTAAATGAACCATTAATGTAGAATGTACTTTACAGTGTTTTATGATATTTTTTTATATAAATATATATATATATATATATATATATATATATATATATAGATATATGTGTATATGTATATATATATATATACATATATATATATATATATATATATATATATATATTTATATTGTTATTTGTACTTTCATTCATACGTTAAGTGGCTAAAACCCATTAGGCACAAATGCCTCTTTTTGTATATGATCTGGTATCTATGGCCTGGTTTAGTGATCAGAAAATGAAGGCATCAAACACCTTGTTTTATCAGGTAAAGTCTGCTAGCTTCTGATAGACTTAATCCTCTGTATTGTATTGTCAGCCAAAAGTAAAGTAATATAAACAAAAATAAATATATATCAGATATAATTTTTTGTTAAAATATATATTCACTATGTTGTTTCATTTGTGTTGCAAATTTGCTGTTAGACTGGGGTAGTGACTGAAATAGCCTTTGAATAATTTATATAGAAACAAATCAATTCATAAAATATCCTGCAGTTTCTTCTGAATCTATACATGGCTTTAGATTTACTTTTATTCAATTTTTCAGAATCTGAGTATTAACATTTGGAGCCTTAAGAAACTGATGTCAAACTTTAAGGGTAAACTAGGTTTGTTTATACATGCATTTATGCATTTAGAATTTAGGTAGTTCAGCATAAACAAACCCAGGCAATTGTAAACATTCATAATCTAATCCCCATTCTTTGAAACGTTCCTAAAGTTTAGTTATACAGAACAATGGTGACATACCATGTGTTTGAGAAATGTGTATAGGAAAATCCTAGGTGTGTTGAACAGCTTGAATCACTATAAAAGCCAATCTGCAAGCCGTAACATTTTCCACTCAAATCCCAAGCTTCTGGATCATGTCTGGAAATAATTTTCCACTAAACTTGGTAGCAGCTACTCCAAAGCTGAATGCACAAAACAGCCTATGTCTTATCTCACTCCACTGTTCCATGTTTCATGCAGTTAGAATGTAACAAAAACTACAAAGCAATCATTCTGCACATTAAGGGAACACATCTTGTTAATTACACCAACTGAATTAAGTACTTATTAAGAGTTTATATATATATATATATATATATATATATATATAAATATATATATATATTCTATGTTGCTTGATCGAAATCTCACAAGCTCGAACAAGCAATATCGAAACCCATTAAAGCAAAAGTGCACTAGATCGAAAGTGCACTTTCGCAAAAGATGGTTCTTCAAAGCGCATTACAGTGGGGATAAGGAAATATATCCGTTTACCCACTGTAGTGTGATCTCGGAGTTACTATATTTAAAGGGGGGAGTGGGAGGTGTAGGGGGGCTTGCCCCCCTGCAAAATACTGTTTAAACCAGTTTTGTTTTGCTTTTTTTCTGGTTCGGAGAACCGACTTTTACGAAAGTGCACTTTCAATCTAGTGCACTTTCGCTTTAATGGTTTTCGATGTTGCTTGTTCGAGATTCTAAGATTTCGATCAAGCAACATAGACCCATACACACACACGCACACACACACACACACACACACACACACACACACACACACACACACACATATATATGTATATGTGGGTTACCTTCATTTAATCGACAGCTCATTTCACTGACAAGCAAATCAGCAAAACCATTTCACTGACAACTCATTTCATCGACAGCGACATATGACCTTTCCCCCACTGTAGTGCGACCCTGGAGTTAGAATATATAGTAAAAAGGGTGGGGGGGGGTAAAGCCCCCCACATATTATAAACATTTTAAGCTATACAGATGGATACTTACAAGTGCAATAAATAACTGTTTTGCAGAAAACAATGTATGACCAAAGTATGTGGGGGGCTTTGCCCCCACACACCCCCAATGTGGGGGGCTGTGCCCCCCACACACCCCCTTACTATATATTCTAACTCCAGGATCACACTACAGTGGGGGAAAGGTCATATATCACTGTCGATGATATGAGTTGTCAGTGAAAAGAGTTGTCAGTGAAATGGTCTTGCTGATTTGCTTGTCAGTGAAATGACCTGTCAATGAAATGAAGGTAACCCGTATATATACATATAATTATGCATGTGTGTGTGTGTGTGTGTGTGTGTGTGTGTGTGTGTGTGTGTGTGTGTGTGTGTGTGTGTGCACTCAAGTGTGTGTGAATTAGGGTTAGAGAAGGGTTTTTGTGAAGGGGATAATTTTAGTTTTAATGAGTGTGTGTGCACACGTGTATGTGTGCATGCGTTGTGTGTGAGTGTGGGTATGGATGTGGCTGTTTGTTGTGAGTCTGGGTCTTGTTTACTGGTACTGTAAACAAAAAGCTGCTTGTGGACCTAATGGGTAGGGTTGGGTTAGGGCGGGGCAACAGGACATTTAGTTTTAGGGTTGTGTCAGGAACTTAGTGGTCTTTTTTTTGGCTTTACTGGTCTCAAAAATATGGTTTATTTCTTTTTGAATTTTTTTTTTCAGGGGTACAGGATGGCTGTGTTTTTCAACAGTCTTGATATGTAACAGGCTTGCACTGAAAGTTTGTGGTTTGCTGTAAGTCTGTATGATATATTCAACAGTCAGAGCACAACCATGACCCTGATATTCAACTTTCAAGCAGAGACAAATCACAGATGGATACAGCCTGTTAAATGGGAAACAGCATATTTTGTGAAAACCATCAAAGAGCTTCCTTATATGCAAATATCAGAACTTTACAGACTGCTGTTTCATTGATGAAGATTGTAACAATCATCTTTAGCTACAGCTAATAAATAACATATGCTTGATAACAAATGATTAATTTATTTTATTTACATTTTATTGATGTGGTCTGCTTTACTGAGCAGTAACTGTGTGAGGGGGGTTCCCTTTTACAGCAATATCCATTATACAGCAATAACAATAGATGAGTTTTGAAAAAAGATGTGGCAGAAATGCTTCTTTTTAAATATCTCTTTCCATAGACACAAGCAATCCTAATGGATGAAAACCATAAAATGTCCTTCCTAGCATAAACTTTATCCTATATATTTTTGATTTAACCTTATTTCTGTATGTATTTTTTTACTAACCATTTGCTTTCTTTATTTAATGACTTGTTTGTATTAACCTTAATGTGGAGCTTTTCTCCCCGGGCCTCTGCTGAAAATGGAAATATATCCAGTTGGACTAGCCCGGTAAACAAATGTAAAATAAATAAAAAAAAAATAAAATAAAATAACCAGAGTCTATGCATACAGTAATCAATAATAACATAATAAATAATAAAAATATAGATGTGCATATTTTTATGATTATTCCAACAGAATAAAGCATTATCATCAGTAAAAGAAACAATATACATATATGGAAGCATAACCTTTTCATCGAAAACACAATCCATAGATCCTGCAATGATTGAATCCTAATGGATGAAAACCATAAACACTGATCTACAAAGGATAAAGCCCCATCCCTCTGCACCACACCCCCCCTGATACTTATATACACCAACTCCAAGACTGCACAACAGTGGAGAATGTGCACACTCCCTGATCCCCAGTGTACCGTAATGTCACAATGATAAAACCAGTATAATTTGATCAGCTCTTTCAAATGTCGATGAATGGACCTAGTCAACAAATTTTATGCTCATACATATGAAACAATGTATTATCAGAACAACTCAACAAGAATGAGATTTTGTATTCATTTATAATGAGGGTTACTGGCTTTTATATCACCATAACAGTAAGAGATAATACATTTTTTTTCCATGAGTAGTTATTAATCCAGTAGCTGATTCTAATGCATCTATTTCTATAATTCTGAAGTTTAAAGCCCATCAGTTTTGTGGAAATAGTTTATTTGCTAATTCTAATAACTGTTAATTTAAAAAAATTCCAGCAGTATTAAAAGTAATAAATCTATCCAGACTTTTAAACATTACAAGCAGTAGATGAGTTTTGAAAAAAGATGTGGCAGAAATGCTTCTTTTTAAATATCTCTTTCCATAGACACAATCAAATACTTCAATAGTATAGTCCTCTTCTTTGAATTTCTCTTGTAAATGCAAGTTATTATAATAACAATTAATCTATCCAGTAACACAAGTGAGCCATAAGACTGTGCAAAATTAGAACATGAAAACAGACATGAAAACTTGCTTAGAATAACAGAATTGTAAAATAAGAAAATTGCTAAGAGAAAGGCAGAAATCCACATAAATCTTTAGTGTTAGGCCTTTTAAAAATACCAAATGGATAGTTCTGAAAAGAACTGTTAGGAGGTTACAGACCTTAAAAAGCTTTTTGAAAAAATGAATTTTCCTGCTGATCTAGCACACCTGGAACCTCTAAAAGAGTAGTAAAGTAATCCCATGTTGATGGCCACTTGTCTTCTCTTCTCTCAATAAAGTGGGGACACCATTTATGAGTTGAGATCCAGATCCTTTATTAATGATGATGGATGATCACTTTCTTCTACAGTAACAAACCAGTGAGATATCTGATGAAGTTGAGGACGAAAACATATTTTCAAGGAGTATCGTTTATGTGTTGTGCTTTCTTACTGCATTAAAACTGTGTTACGCCTATCTACTGTTTCCTGTCTTCTGGAGTTCCATTGAGAGGTGGATAACTATTTTCTAAGCTGCAATTGCACCTTTTTCTCCTTCATTGTGGTTATTAAACCAGTGATATGTTGACACATGGAGAAAAATGCAAAATGCAGGAAAACTGAATCTCAAACATCTCTCGTCATCTTTAAAAACTTCTTTTTTGCAGGGGGGGGTAAACCCAAGCCCCCTCCCAAACTATAAAAATTCTAAAATCACCATATCTTGGGGAAAAGGGAATATTTCTAGAAATGACCATCTCAGACTTAGTATATGTAAGTCTTTTTTTTCAGCCATTCAGTCTCCATGTTTCAGGACTTATTCTAGAGGGTCCTAGTGTTTCAAATGATAACTCTTCATTATCTGGCCTTCTTTTGCTTCAATAATGCATCCTTGTGGCTCATCTCATATAAGTCCAACCCACCAAGTGAAACTACTGGAAGATTCAACCTGCTGACAAAACTGCATCTCCCTATGCAGAAGCAATCCCTTTAAACCCCCAAATTTACATAGAACAACTCCAGGGTCACACAAACATGTAGTAAAGGAAAATTCCCAAAACTAAATGTACCATTCCCAGCAAATACTTAGAAACTACACCAACAGTGATTTCCTATGATAAACAGTGACTGCAAAGTTTGACCCTGGAAAGTTTAACGTGATGAGTTGTGTCCATATCCATTAGTGTTGCAAGGAAATCTAGGCTAGCCCTTTGTTTTCCATAAGTATTTTTACTTTGGGCAAAAGACTAATGCAGTAATGTTAATTATTTCATATACACAGATATAAGTATGTGAAGTTAAATGATAAAATCATTTTCTATCCCTGGTACTAATGTTGTGAACTTCAACCCAGCTTGTAGTAAGTTAATGTATAATTTTATGATTGAAATTCTTAAAATCTGTGATTAACAAAGTGTCATTTTTTTTTTTTTTTTATAGACTGTTTTGCCCCCATGCCTGCCAACCATCATGCCTCCTCTGATCAACTCATTTGTTCCCTAAGAGACACTAAAATGAAGACATCCACTCTGGGGCAAGGCCATGACTCAGAAGCAGCCATGAGAGTTGCTTGTCTCCTCATAAGTTTTTGATATATCTATATATATATATATATATAGAGAGAGAGAGAGAGAGCGAGAGAGAGAGAGAGAGAGATCTGTATTTTGGAATTGTAGTTCTGACTGGGTAATCTATCTTGTTACACGCACTTGTTCTCCAACTTAAATAGGACAGATATCACGTTCCTTAAGGGTTCATATCACAGAACATTTGAGTGACATTAGAAATAAATATATGTGAAATGCTTTATATAAGCATACCTTAAAACATTCCACTGCTAAATTTATATTTATTCTAAAAAATAAAATTTCATATACTAGAGGCAATAAATCTGGATGGCATGGTATTTTGAATAAAAAAGTGAAAGCTTGGATTATTAGACTAGGTGGGTTGTTTTCACCTGGATTAAATGAGCATTTATAAGCAGCCAATTTGAACTGGGTGTGCATTGTTTAAATTTGTACTGTAATGATGTTACCTTATAACACTGATAAAGGCAGTTGATGCCAAAACCGTTTTGCTTTATATCTTATCTCTGGATGAGTTAGTGATATCAATAAAATAAACAATTTTTACATCTACAGTCTTGTAGTGTGTTGAAGTTTTTGATTTGGATTCTTTGCTTGTGTTCTCACCAGCATCCAAGCAATGAAAATATTTTTATTTTTTTTACCTAACTCCAACCTACTCAGCAAAGGGACACACAAAACACATCACAGAGGCAGTCCATGCACTGTACCCAATGCAAGTGTATGCTCCTGTGTACTTGTTCGTTGAAGGCTTCTGCCAACAGGGACTTAGTATACTGCACACATATGCAGGTCACAGACTAGCCACCCCTCTTTTGAATGGTTGCTACAGCCCATGACTTTCTATACACCCTCCCCAAGAATGGGCAGTCTCATCTTCCTTAGTAGGTCCATCAGGTATTCAAACTGCCTCTCATACTCTAGACTCCTGGGATATAGTCATGGCTTTATTCCTGTATACCACCAGGCAGGTTAAACTACGTGCAAGTTTTATTGCTTTCATAGGTATTAGTACTTCAGATAAGAGTTACCCTCCCCCATTACAGTAATACATATCAGAAGTGAAGTAGGGTAGTCTTAATGGGCTTTAATAATAATTCCACTGAATATCTATAAATAGCTACTTACATTATGGGACTATGGGACACATTCAAAAAAGCTGCCATGGATGGGTACCTGGTGTTCACCTCACGGTAACCATTTCTTATTTACATAAAGCCCTACCATAGGGCTGCACCAAAAGGAGGCATGGCATTCATTCCAAGGAAGCAGCATACAGTAATTAGCTATGTACTCTCTCTCTCTATAAATGCCTCCAGTAAAACCTTTACACAGCTGGGCAATTCAGGGAATCATTTAGCTGTGTAAGGTACCTTGACTACTGGTGGTAATACAGACAAAAGCTCATGTTCACCTGATCATATTATAGAGAAGTGCTGTGGAGTTCTATTGACAGACAGATAGTGTGTGTGTGTGTGTGTGTGTGTGTGTGTGTGTGTGTGTGTGTGTGTGTGTGTGTGTGTGTGTGTGTGTGTGTGTGTGTGTGTGTGTGTGTGTGTGTGTGTGTGTGTGTGTGTGTGTGTGTGTGTGTGTGTGTGTCTGTGTGTGTGTGTGTGTGTGTGTGTGTGTGTGTGTGTGTGTGTGTGTGTGTGTGTGTGTGTGTGTGTGTCTGTATGGCTGGGTGTGTGATTGTATGTAGAGATACAAGTGGAATAAGGTGAGTGTACAGGAAAGTGTTAAATTTCACTCACAGTAATTAAGGGGTGATTTATAGGCATGCAAATTAGCAAATAATGAGGTCTGTCCTCACTGCAGCTTTCATGTCGTTGAAATGCAATTTAGTGCATCATGGAAACAGTCCTCTTTGACTGCATCTCTTACCACCAGCAGTGAGATTCTTTCTGAATCCCTTGGTATATGTTTATGTTGGACTCGGTGTTTGTACCATTGGGCGTAACTGTAAAAGAGGTAAGAGGATTTATTTTTATAAATAAACAGACATTTTGTGACGTAATATTTGAAACTGGGAAGGCCGTGGAAACTTTTATATTAAAATATGAACAAAAAAGAATGATAAGCCATGGTCAGGTTTTGTGGCACAATCCTTCTATAGAGAGGCAAAAAAGAGTTACATTTCAATCAGAAGTGAAGTTGAATCCAAAGAATTAAAAGAATACTGTGATTTTGTAAAGAGGTTATGAACACTATGAAAATTTTTGATGAAAGAGGTTTATGGAATGGAAGATGGGAATGTGGGGCTATATTAAAGATGTAATTTATGTTAATGGTAACAGCGTTTTTTTGAAATATAGAGGATAGTCAAAAAACGTTTTTTGTCTGTCAAAAAGCTGACAATTAGTGAATTAGTGAATGCGATAAAAGAAAATGTTTTATATGTGGCAAAACTGGTCATGATGCAACAAAATGAGATTTAAAATGCAAGAAATGTGGTAAAACTGGACATGCTTAGTTACAGTGTGAATAAATGTGCAATTATGCATAGTATGGATAAAGAAGATGCACAAAATGTTGAGCATGATAACAATAAACAGAAAGAACAAGCTGGGAAGATTGAAACAATATACAGAAAAAATAGGGAAGGAGAGAAAGAAAAAGAAGAGGGGACTGTTGATACAAGTGAAGAAGAATGTGTGAATTAGCAAACAGTAAGGAGAAAGAAAAATTCCATAGAGAAAAGAGTGAAAGAATGGAAAAGAAAGTTTAAATGTATTGTTACAAAAGAAACAAAAAAAATAAAGGATGAGAAATACAACATATTAATCTCTGTTTAAAGGAGAAATATCTTAGCTTTAAATATTAATAGTATGAAGAATAGGAGTCTTAGAATAGTGTAGGTGCTCATATTATTGTATTAAAGGATATTTGATTAATAACAGAAGAAGAAAGGGGAAAAAACTGACAAGCTACGGGATGGGCCTATCAGTTGGACTATGGGAACAGATACTTGTTCTGGGATATGTATATAATTAAGATATTAGATGTTACTATTATTGAATTAGGATGTATTACACTATTAGATGTAAGCTGGAAGAGAAATGTCTATAGAATTATTGCTATATATGCATATGCTATAAGGAAATAAACAGAAACATTGTTTAAAATGATTTTGAATTACATTTGTGTTAACATGGATATAATGATAGCAGGAACTTTTAATTTCAACTTAAGAACAAATAAGAGAAATAGTAGTGATGTTAAAGTAATACATGAAATAATGAAATGTGGTAAAGTACACATATGGGACAATATACATTGGACTTATAGAAGAAGGGAAATAAAAACTGATAGTCTAAAAATAATACAGAAAAGAATAAAACATACAGTATTTTCAGATCATATAGTGATACAGATAAAAATAGATGAAAAAGAAGAGTATACAACAATAGGAAATGGAATTAAAAGAATTACTGAAAAAGAATTAAAGCAAGGAGATAGAAAAGAATAGTTAAGTTATGGAAAGATCATATAACTATGAGAATGTTCTATGAAAACTGGATAAGTTGTTGGATATGTTTTAAAAAATATATAAAAAGTGTTTCTTAGAATCTATTGAAAATAAGTGAAAAAGAGAAAAATATAAAGCACTAAGCCAAGTTATGTTTAGAGAACTGAAAATAAAGAAATAACTTTTTATGAAAAAGAGGAAATAATTATATGAAAAGAATCAAGCAAAGATAAAGAATGTATTATATAAACAAAAATATTGCTTAGAAGGATAAAAAGAAGTAGCACCCTATTTAAGTAAGTTGAAAGAAAATAATGAGGGAGTTAAAGAATAAAGAAGGAAAGAAAGTAACAACACAAGAAGGTATATATGGAATTATTAAAAATATATAAAATAATCATTTATAAAGAAATTAGAAATCAAAACTATGAAGTTAATAATAAATTAGTTAAAGAAGATAATGAAACTTTGGAACAAAAGATAACTTTGAAAGAGTTAAATGATGTATTAAAATACATTAAAATAAATACTGCAACAGATTTAGATGGTGTTGAATACCATATGTATAATTAAATGGCAATATGGCAAAAATGAATAGTTATAGAGTTGGGAATAATAGATGAAGAAATATGCACAGGAATAGTAATATTCAGATGGAAGAAATGTGAAAAAGAGGATATAAAGAATTGGAGACCAATAGTTTTAAATAATACTGATATAAAATACTAATAAGAATAATAACTAAGAGGTTAATAAATGGGGTCTATATTATGACATCTACAGCTAAAAACACTGAATACCCTCACCTCGACATACCTTAACCAAAACCAGGAAATGTCGAATGGCCAAAACAGTGATTTTTTCCCAGGGAAAAAAATGCTGGGCCAAAAAAAAAAAAAACAGACAAAATAAAGTGGGGGGTTTGTCCCCACACCTCCCTACTTAAATATACCTACTCAGAGATTGCAAGACAGTAGAGGAAATGGCAAACTCCTGATAATGGCCCAGCAATTTTTTTCCCTGGGGAAAAAAAATTGCTGTTCTGGCTGTTTGAGATTTTCTGCTTTTGGTTAAGCTGTGTCAAGGTAAGTGTGTAAGGAGTTTTTAGCTGTTGATCTTCTGATATAGACCCAGTAAATGAAATGGATGAGTTACTTGATCAAACAATATTTGGTAGGAAAGGAAAAAGAGTCAAGACTTGTTGCCAACAAAATATGAGAAAGAATTAATGTCTATTACATTTTCCTTTATATGATGTTCTAATTTGAACCCAGTTAGGATGGGAACTTTATACATGAAGGAAGAGCAACAAGGATTTGGTTTAATTAATCCAGTAGTACATGCAGCATCTTTGAATTTATATAGAACTATGAAAGCTTATTTGAATGTAAGTAAGAAGTTGAAAGACAGTATTAAATATTATAAATATAAAGGTTTCTGGGAAAATGAAAATAAAGAAAAGGTTTAAATCTGTGATGAATGAAGACGTAAATGAGTATCAAAATAAAATTATATTCTAGAAGTTGAATATGAATAAAACTAGAAAGAATAGAAAAGAGTGATACACAAATATTATGAAAACACATTAAATGATTGATCCTTGGAAACATTTAGACATAAAAAAGAAAGCAAAAATAATTAGATATAAATGGTATAAAAGTAGGCATGAATGTAAGGATTTTCTTTGGAGACTGTCAATAAGTAATTTGCCTGTTAAGGCAAATATGCCTTACAAAAGAAAATAAGATAGAATATGTATTAGTTGTGGTGAATATGAAACTATGGAACATGTATTTTTGACTTAGGTGAGGGTGAATAAACTATGGGAAGAGTTATGCAAATTAAAATGTTAAAGGGTATTACAAAGGTTGATCAAATAAACATGTACATGATTGAGTATGGTTACAATGTTAAGAAAAAAACAAGATTATGTGAGAAAATTAGACAAAATAATATTTTATGTATCATAGACAGTATGGACTGAAAGATTAAATGAAATTAAGTTCAATGAGAAATGGACGCTAGCAGAAATTTTGAAAAAGATATGGTTTTGGTTATGAAAAAATGGTGGGGGGAATAGTTTGTTAATATATCTTTATGCAATACTGTGAAAAGTGTAAATAATTGTAAATAATATAAATATGTAAATAATTACTATATATATATATATATATATATATATATATGATGTCTATCAATAAAAAAACCCTACTTGGTACAACACTTTTACTGAGTGCGGCTAATGAGTGCAAGTGTCCATTCCATTGCTAACACAGTAGCGGCTGGGAGAATGGTATGCAAACATAGAGGAAGATCAGAAGGGAGTTGGGGGAAATGCAGAGTCTGTATTGTTGTTTGAGGAGAAGGAAGAAAAAGAGGTTGTGAAGGAGATGAGAGAAGGAGAGTGTATAGAGGATAAGGAGGATTTGTACCAAAATGAGCTATTTGAGGAATTGAGAAGTGAAGTTTGAGATGAAGGGATTATAATTACAACCCATTAGTCTGGAGGATTGCTGGATGATATATTAAAGGACTTAATGGAACAGAGTGAGCCAGAAACAGGGAAAGAACTATCATGGGGTGATATAATGGAAAGAATACACCAGGAGGAAGGAAAGAAAATGCAGAAAAGATTGTTTGCAGAGGTATTGGTGAGCAAAAATAAGTCAGAATGAAGAATTTGAAGTTAGAGGAAGAGGAAAATAAAAAGTTCATAGAACGTATTTAAAGTAAGGAAGAGCTGGAGATGGACAAGCATGAAGTTTAGGACAAAATTGTTCTGCTCTTATGGATAAGGGCACAGGAGATAAGAAACTTAATATTAATAACAAAGATATTTTTTGACATTTTTAAAACAGCTGAAGTTTTAGAAACTGAATTTGGCTAATTATGAAAAGAAAAAAGAAAGTTATCTGTTGAATAAGTATGTTGTTCAGACTTTTTATGAGAAATGTAAAAAAAAAATGTTAATATACAGTTCCAAACTGAAACCAAAACAGAGAGACTGTTAAGAAATATTGATTGAAGAATTATTGTAATGAAGTGAAAGACATTTCTAAATTTATTGATAATAGAGGACTATGGTCAGGATCTTGGGACTGTAATGTGATTTTAAAAATGACTGTGGTTAAATATTGGGGACAATCTAAAACATGTCTTTCATGGGACAAAGGGGCATTTTGTAAATAACTCTGAAAAGGAATGTTATTCATGTGGCAAAACTGGCCATAATGCCAAAAACTGTGAAACTGTGTGTTTTAAATGTAAGCAGACAAGGCATATATGGCTGGATTGTTGGAAAGAAAAGAGACCAGAGAGTGATACACATGAGAAAGAACAATCACAGCAAGAGGAAGTACAAGAAGAGGTACTAGAAAATAATGAACTAGATCAAGAAGATGTGGTTAATATACAAAAATTGGATGGGGAAGAGATAATGGGACAGAATTTAGAAATTGGAGAATGGTTAAAAAGAAAGCTCAATTGAGAAAAGGGTTAAAGACTGGGAAAGAAAATTCCAAGATGTAGAAATGAAAGTTAAAAAGAAAGGGAATGGATAGAAAAAGAAAAAAAATACTATAAATTAGAGGAGGACAACAAATAATCTTAGGATCTTATCTATTAATATTAATAGTGTAAAAATGTAATAAAAGTATAGGAGTGATAGTGTGAGATGTGTGAAGTGGATTTGATACTATTGGGAGATATTAGATTATTAAGTAAAGAAGAGAAAGAACAGACAGAACCATTATGGATGTGAAATATAAAATGGAATTTAAGTAATGAAAATTTTTCAGGAATTGCTGTATTACATAGGAAAGAAATATATATATATATATATATATATATATATATATATATATATATATATATATAGATATATATATATATATATTACATGTGTGTGTGTGTGTGCATGTGTGTGTATGTGTATTAGATTATACTTTAGTTATTTTAGGAAGGTTAATAGTAGTGGATGTCAGGCGGGAAAGAAAAGTGTATAGGTTAATAGCAATATATGCATATGTGCTATATAAAGAAAGGGCAAATTATTTCAAAGAATATTAGATTATGTTATAGTGAATATGAATATAATAATAATGGAAGACTTTAATTGTGATATAAGACAAAAATATAGATCAAATAAGAAAGTATTGAGAGAAATAATTAAATGTTGAGATTTAAAGGTATGGAACTTAAAAAAATACATATCAAACAGGTAAATTAAAAACGGACAGATTATTTCTTGTTATCAAAGAATATGAAGACAGCAATAGAAGAGGCAGTGGAAACAGTTTTTTTCTGACCATTTAGCCATATGGACTGAGCTAGATGAAAACAAAGACTATATTAAAATAAGAAAAGGAATTAAGACAGTTAATGAAAAGGAATGGAATGAAAAAGGTCAAGAAGTTATAATAGGGCTTTGGAAAGATCATTTAAACATTGAGAGATTATAAAAATATGATCATAATGGTGGATAGTATTTAAAGAAAAATATACAAGGATGAATTTAATGTGGAAATGGAGTAACAAAAAGAAAAAAGTATACAGAAAAATGCAAAAAGATCTTTTATAGTATCTCTTGCTAGGAATGAAAGACAATATTATAGAAAAGAAGAAGAAATATATCAGAAAAATCAGGAGGAAATTAAAGCTTTATTATATAATCAAGTATATTTTTACAAGGAAAAAAGGAAGATGCGTCAACATATTTAAGTGAAAGAGTAAATGAAGACACTGGTATAATGAAAAAGATGAAAACTGAAGCAGGAAAAGTTGAAAGAAAGCAGATAAATGTAATGAATATAGTAGTAAGGTAGGTGAAAGATGGTAAAAAAGAAAGAAAGAAAAAAGGAGAGAGCAGTTTAAAGTAAACTTTACAGAAGAAATAAAAAAGAAATAGAAAAACAAATTACAACAGTAGAATCTGAAAAGGTTATAAAGGAGGTAAATGTGAATTCAGCAGCTGGACCAGATTGTATAGGATATTTATTGTATAAAGAGTTAATACAATGCCAAATGATGTTTGCTAACAAACCAATTTGTCCAGGAACATCTTCAGAAGGGGGTAGATAAATATATTAGGGGGAGTGAAGAGGGTAGGGGGATGAAAGAGTTAAATGGAAATGAGGGATGGTTGGGAGGAAATGTGGTAAGGGTAGGGAGAGACTTAGTTTATGCAAATATAACTGGGTAGGGAATCACATTTTGGTGTGAACGTGCTAAGGCAAGTGCTACATCCCAGATGACCTGTAGGCTGTGGAACAGGTAGGCCTTGAGTTAATGGTAGTAGTTGATGAGTATATGTATATATATATATATATATATATATATATATATATATATATATATATATATATATGTGTGTGTGTGTGTGTGTGTGTGTGTGTGTGTGTGTGTGTGTGTGTGTGTGTTTTTTCCTCAGTTCATATATCATGGTCTTCATTAGGTACTTGGCACACTAAGGAGATTTTCAGGTGCATCAGAATAGGGTTTCATTTCTTTAGTCACTGTAACAGTAGAGATTGGCACTAATTGCAGTGATCTTTGTTATGTTAGTACAAGCAGTGTTAGTAAGCATGCACTTTGTGCAGCTACTTCATTTGTGTATTCGTGGGTGTTGCTTTTATGGGGGTTGTGTAGTGGCCAACCTCTTCATGTGTTCAATGGGCATGAGCATTGCTCATTTGGGGGGGGTTTCTTTGTTGGCAGTTGCTTCTTGGCTTGGTCTCAGAGAACAAGTCTTTTATGTCATCAGAGTGGTTCACTGGCAATGGTTGTGCTGTCAGTTGCGGTGTTGGGAAGCAAGGTAGGAACATGGGGAAGGCATAGGTAATGTATTGTTGGTGGTAGATAGATGGTCAAGAAAGATTCGTTGGCTGTTGTAGTTTCTTTGACTGCGGTTGCGAGTTCACGGGGTATGAGATGCATGCAGGTATCAGCCATTGGCCATGCATGCACATGGTGTAGTTAATGATTATTGAATATGCCAAGCTGCCTTTGCCCCACTGCTGCTGGTTGCCAAGGGTGATCTGTTTTTCAGCTAACAGGGACAGTTCCTAGTAGGAACCATGTTAGTGCTATAAATGATGCTGTGATGTACAGAAATAGAAATGGGTACATTAGAAGGGATTAGGTGGCAGTTAGTAAGCTTGTTCATTGTCTTAGTGTTAAAAAAGAAAAGGGAGGAGCGATAGGTTGATAACTGCAGTGGTGCATATGCACATGCGTGGTCGTGCCCCAAGCCGTTGGCAAATCCGATGAGCATACCATTCAGCTGTCCAGATTTTCATCTGGTAATTTTGCTTCACTTGAAGTGAAGTGTTTTGTAGATTTGTTTGGGGGAATGCTCCTGTTTGGTTTTCAGTTCTGATCCTGGTCCAAGCCTGTTGTGAAGTGGTTGCTGGTGGGCATTTCAGGGCCATTGGATGTGCAGGGGTTATGTGGCTGAAGCATAGATAAACCATACTTTGCCAGCCAAATAGAATCATTGAATACAGTTAATAAATTAGGAAATCTGAAGTCATCTTTTTGTTTCTTACAAGTATTTTATCATATATTTTGATAGTGAAGATTCATAAATACCCTGAGTAAGGAAACAAGTCTTCAAAAATTTAGACCAGTATGCTACAAATCCAACTTACGGCTTTGTGAATTAATTTTAACTACAAAAAGTCCATGTCAGCATTGTAGAAGAACATTCCAAAAGTTTATTTTTCTAATTTGTATTTTCTGGGTCAATACTTCTGTTTTAACCAGAGGAGCTGGCAATGAAACATGGTAACCTTTGGACCATGTAGCAGTGCTGTCCATGTGTTGTGTCTGCTGTTTTCTTTTGCTTCTTGAACTTATTCATTTGTTTGGCAGAATTTTGGAAATTAGAGACACTGATGGTTGAATGAAGGTGGTGTGGTTGCTCCTGTTGGTTCTGTGGCTTGGTTGCTTTTCAGCTGAGCTGTAAGTCTCAGTTTAGGTTATTTTCCCAGGCCATGCATTGTGACTACTGGAGGAGGCAAGAAATGTTGTCTGTTCATGGCAAGCAGAACTCACTGGATGATGGAGGATAGTGGGGTTCAACTTTCGTGTAAGTTTGCAAGATCAGTGTACGTGGTTTGTCCCTATTTCTGTCACTCAATGGTGGTGTTGTAGTGGGAGTGGAGTGCTGCCAGGGCTGTATTTTTTGTCAGGGGGAGGTTGTGAGAATTGTGTGTTTTTTGGGTTGTGAGTCACCTACAAAGAATCCCTGTAAGGCGTGCATGCATGTGCAGCATTAACATCTGTGGGGGAGTTAGGCAGGCATAGCTCAACTGTCCAGATTGTCACTGAATATCTAGAATTTTAACTCATATTTTCAGTCTGTTTCTCATAAACTGTAGTTTTCTGGCAAATAATTGGCATTTCAGTGAAGACTGAGGTCAGAAAATAATGGCAGACATCTGCTTTTAGACTCCATGTCCTTCAAAATTAATGTCAATGGAAAACTTGTTATTGTATCATCTTTCTAGGTGCGTAAGACTGATTTAGAAGTGTCCCCTATTTTAAGCCTTTTTTCCCCCTTTAGTTGTGGCTTTGTCCACATTTCTTGAGACTAAGTGATTGATAGGCAGGATAGCAGGGACTGGTTCTTATACTGAACGCTTGAATGCTTTATTACATAGGAACAACCCCCCCCCCTTTTTACTGCATGGATGGTAGGTAAGCATCTGGGAAATTATATAACTACCAGGTTAGGCACAGAATATCTAGGTTAGGTCTCATATTTTGTCTGATTTCATAAAATTGTGGTTAGCTAGCAAATCTGCAATTCTCATAAAGGCAAGGTGTTTAATTTATTTTTCTTTTGCAGACTGTGGAGGTACAGACGTTGAGTGGGCATTGGTTAGTGACCTGAAAGAAGCAGGCTTGAAAGGTGATGGAGGCTGTTTCAATGGATGTTCTGGTTGCTAGAGTGGTGTGCAAAGAGGTCACAGATGGGGACCATAGAATGATCCACAGTCTGAGGGCTGATGGAAATGGATACTTTATTCAGCGTGCATTAAGGCACATCAGAGTTGGTGCAGTTTGGGGTAATGTAGGGGCAAGTAAGGCAGAGGTATGTTGGGGAAGGTTAAAGCAGGATTGAGGATTGTTTATGGGAAGTCTGGGGTTCCCACAGGTGGGGTGGATTCACAACAATCATAGGATCATAGGAAGTTACTAGGCTAATGGCTCTAGGGCCCTTACAAGCTATCCAAGTTCAACCCTTTCTTCTACATGCAACACCTATTTTCCTTCTCAAGAGAGGCATGGGTGAAACCCCTGGGAGAACATCCAGTTGTTTAAATTGTGTTTGAAGAGGGCCACTGAGGTGTTCTGTTTGACATGAAGTGGGAGTTTGTTCTAAAGGTGTGGTATCTCCTGCAGGACAAATCTGTCCCTCAGTCAGGTTCTACTAATGTCACATATCAGGTTAAGGTCTTTAGAGCAAGTAACACATATGCCATTTGACTTCTGCTTTGGGCTGGTAGCAGGTGTTTCAGTATATGTATGACTTAAGAGTAGGAGGGTTGATCGAGCATTGTAGGTATGCTGGTGTTTTGAAGGATATGTGAGGAACTGGTTGCTTCATTGGCTATGCAGAAGTTAGAAGACTTAAGCAAGGCATTGTTTTGGGATTCCTTGCAGATGTGGGACATGTTTTAATTCCTTACAAGATGCAAAGGTAACACATGGAAAGATAAGCTTTGAGAGATAGAGTTCTTCATGGGGATTTGCATTTGTTTACTAATGTGACAGGAGGTGTTGGATTTGAGGGCATAATTTGGGGGGGAGGGTTGGTTTGTGGCTTGTTGGATGGCAGGAAGGAAGGACGACTGGGGGATGATGAATATTTGGAGTTTCAATTTAATCTGGTATAAGAGGGTTAGCGAGAGTTGTTGGGGATTGTGGTTCATTTTCATGTGTTTAATATGGCAGTGGTATGGGTTGTGTTCTGGGAGTGGGGGATGATGAATATTTGGAGTTTCAATTTAATCTGGTATAAGAGGGTTAGCGAGAGTTGTTGGGGATTGTGGTTCATTTTCATGTGTTTAATATGGCAGTGGTATGGGTTGTGTTCATGTTAGATGAGGTGTGTCAGGTTGTATTAGGGTTAAAGGCTTGCTGCAGGATTTTAGGGCACCTTTTTATAAGAAAGGCTTATAGTAGGGTGTTGTCAAATTGGTTAAATTTGTGTTGCAGCTGCAAGTGGGAAGGAGTTTGGTGGGAAAGGTTTAGTTATTTGTCAGGCTTGGGAACAAGGTAAGGCAGTTCAGTTGGTCAAGGAGGATTTAGCTGTGAGTAGTATAGTGGCAGAGGTGACAAGGCTAAGTGAACTTACTAAATCTTGGTCGGTAGTTCATTGGTTGGAAGAGTTGGGGGTAGGTTGATAGCATAAAAACTGACAGTCTCTGGCTATTGTTAAGTTAGGTTTTATTGTAGGGGTTGGTTTTGGGAAATAGAGGTTCATGGGGTTATAGTTTATGTGGCATTTATGTCATGGATGTATTTTAGTCATTCAGAAGGTGGTTTGGTGGTCAGCAAATGCTAGGGTGGTCATTATGTTTTCTGCTTATACTGGATAGTTGGTTTGATGGGAGGACTGTTTTAAAATTGATTTTGAAAGGAAATCTCATTTTGGGCATTATTATATACATTGGGTGAGAAAATAGGGCTGCAGTTAGGCATGATGGTAGGTAATTGCCCTTGTGTGGTTTCGCATGTCATTGGGTTTAATGTTCTGTTGTTGACTTTGGCAGGTAATTTTCTGGGACTCATTACAATGTTAGTACTGGTAGATAGAATACATGAGAATTTAGTTAATATATAGAAGTTATGCAACGTTATGGTTATTATTTTAGTATTGGAGAGGGATTATTGGATTATTTTAACCATTAGTCAGCTGTGGCTTTTGGTACTTAGGGTTTTGGGTTGATGACAGGGATCAAATTGGTTTAGAGAGTATGGCGTACACAGTATGATGTTTGGCTTAACACCCCTTTTGATGGGTGGTTAGGTTGTTGTAAATTTTTGTAAGAGGGAGGGGGAACAGCCTGGTCAAGCTGGTGGGCGGAGAAGAGGGACAGGCTTGCCCTCTTCTATTCCCCCTCTTGTGTTGGATGTTCATTTCAATGAGCTGTTAAAGGAAGGTGAGCAGTTGGAGGCTGCTTCATACGTAAAATAAGCGAGTGGAGGTAAGGACTGTGCTTATTTGGTTGGATGTGCAATTCAATAAATGATAAATGACACGAGTGGTGGCACGCTGCTTTATAAGTAAAGTAACTGAGTGGAGGCATGGACGCTGCTTACTGGGATAGGATGAGTGAGGTTATGCTGTCCTGATTAATATTACATGGATATGTATGCTATGATTAAAATCAACTATACTATGTCAGTTGTAATTAATAAATACTGGCTATTAAAGCTATGTTATGGAAGTTTAATAAAGGTCGTCAAATGTCATTCGGTGTGTTGTGTTTATTGAAGGGGACTGGGACAAAAGGAAATCTTGATAAAAATATCTATTGAATGGTTAAATCATGGTATTAATTATGAAGAAATATGCAGAAGTGGTATGAGATTTATTTGGAAGAAATGGGAAAAGACTAAAATTAAAAATTGGAGACCAATAATTTTGAATAATAGTGACTATAAACTTTTTTTATGAAAATATACTGAGAAAGTTAGAAAATAAGTTGAATCATATAATAGAAGAAGAATTTTTTTTCAGTTAAAGGAAGAAAGCCAATAATTATTAATAGAAACTAGATACATACTAGATGATATAAAAAATGAAAAAATATGAAGTGACATTAATAGTAGATGATATTGATAAAGCATTTGATTCAGCAGAGTATGACATCTTATGGCAAATAATGAAAACCATAACTGTAGTATAAAAATAAAAGAAAGTTTGTGGATCAGTGTATAAAAATATAAATATTAAAGTACTAGTAAATTGTTGGTTAAGTGAAGAAGTAAAAATGGATAGAGGTATAAAAAAGGAGTAAATGAAGGAATGAAACAGAGTAGATATATACAAGAAACGGGAGTGATATTTATTTATTTGGCATTTGCTTAAAGGGATGGTCCGAATGGGTCAGAAAGAACCCATTTTCAGTAGGGGCCCAGGGAGAAAAGCTCCAGTTACAGAGATATACAAACTTTGTACAAATAACTAAGCATATACAGAAACATTGGTAATTATGTGAGTTCCAAGAAATAGGCACACAGCTACAAATAACATAAAAATTAAACAGAAATAACATAAAAGTTAAACAGAAACATGGTTCCAAGAAGTTAGCACATTGCTGTGAGGTATCTGGTAAGTAGTCATTATATCTCCATATATACAAGTAAAAGATATAGTTTGATGAAGTACAGAAGGAGGGAAAGAGAGTCGGTTTGGTCTGAACTGGAGAAGGCGTTAGTCAGGAAGTAGAGGCTTAGTCTAGTTGACTTAGATGGGGTGGATATAGTGAGGAGCAGTTTATCTATGGACCTAAGTGATCTGTTTGGGTTGTATGGTTTAGAGCTGGGCAGGCTAGGGGTTTGTAGACCATATTATGGAGTGTTAAACGTTGGGTATAGAGTAAGTAGCTGAGGAATTCTATCCAGTTTAGTTTATTTAGTGCCAGATATTGATGGGCTCTGTTTTTTAAACTGGTGGCAAATGTGGCCACTTTATTGTAGCATTGCTCCATTTTGGATCTGCAGGAGCCCTGTAAATTGATAAGTAATTGTGCTCCATAGAGAAAGGAGGGTATAAGGAAAGTTTTGGCAAGAGTGATTTTGGAAGAAGAGGTGAGGGTGTGTTTGTTTCTATATAGTGTGTCAAGTTTCTGGTGAGTTTTCTTTATGTTATGTTGTATGTGGAGATTAAACTGCAGGTGATCATCCAATATTTACACCAAGTAGCTTGGTTTGAAGGACAATTTCAATGGTAGTGTTATCAGAAGACAGAATTTGGACATTTACATTAGTAGTACAGTTGTTTGGCAGAAAGAGAAGCAGCTTACTCTTTACTGGGTTGAGGAATAGCTGGCAAGCAGTGTGCCAGTGGAAAACGTTAGCTGAGTATTGGAGGGAAGCTGGGGTAGTGTGTGAGAGGTACAGATTATTGCAGAGTCATCTCCATACTGAATGAGTGTTCTATGTAGTGGATGCAGAGTATAGGTCATTAGTAAACATATTAAAAAGTAGGGGTCCTAGAATGGACCCCTGAGGTACTCCGGTGGGGTTTTCTGGAAAGGGGGAGATAATATTTGACCATTTTACAGCCTGTTTTTGATTATATAAGTAGCTTTGGTACAAGTTTAGTGTGTGTGGCGTAACTCCTAGGTTATATAACTAGTTGAGGAGTAAAGAGTGTGACACAGTATCAAATGCCTTTGAGATGTCAAGAAGTAGGGCAGATACACAACAGCCCAAGTCTCTAGCTCTGTTTATGTCAAGGGTTAAGGCTAGGAAGGCTGTCGTTGTGCTGTAGGGATTTGCTGAAGAGAGAATATGGGATGGTTCTCAGGAGTGGCTTCTGTGCATTGAAGGTAGGGGGTCTTGGTCATGTGAAAGGGGAATATTAGGGGTAGCTAAAAGGGAAGAGAGGCAGGTATTACTTGTTTTAGAGATAAGATCGATTGTAGATTTTATGAACTGAATATTAAAATCTTCAACAATTTGGCAGGTTGGGGCACTGAGTGAAATCTTGGAATCCATCTTGGTTTCAGGGTGGAGTAGAGTTGTGATAGTGGACCAGAATTTTTTTGGATTGGTCTCGTGTTTGTGCTGCAGAAGACTATAGTATTGCTGTTTATCCTTGATAACTTGTTTTTGTGTAGGTTATGCAGCTGTTTGAACGTAATGAAATCTTGGTCTTTATTGCTTTGATTCCAAAGAGCACAGACTGCATCCCTTTTTTCAATAGGATTTTACTTTCCTTAGTTAGTCAGGGCATAGGATTGTTTTTGATTCTTTTGGCGTGAACCAGAGCTAACGCATCTAGTAGTTTTAGAAAGCAGTTATTAAAATAATGTGCTGCCTCATCAGGTCTATATTAGATAAACGAAAATTTATCTAATCGAATGCTCACATGAGCGAAAATCCAGAAACTCGAAACTGTGTGGGGGGCTGTGCCCCCCAAGCCCCCCGCTATATATATATATATATATATATATATATATATATATTCCAACTCTGAGATCACACTACAGTGAGGAAAGGGCAAATATTTCCATCTTCACTATACCACGATCTCACAATAGCGGTTTTGATTTCCGCAATTTTCGCTCGTGTAATCGTTCGATTAGATAAACTTTTGTTTATCTAATATAGACCCGCCTCATCTACTGGCAGTACCTTTAGTGGTGACCAGTTTATTTTGGGAAGTAGGTCATTAAAACTGTCTTTTGAGAAGTTAGTAAGATTACAAACAGATTTTAGTGTATGGGTTTTTGGAAAGTATGTGTTTACCCAAATGGTGAAAGCAGGTAGGTGGTCACTAAGGGAGTTAGGATATGTACCAATACTGGTAAAGTTGGAAGTGTGTGATACCAGAATCCAGTCTATTGCAGGGTGTTGTGTGCAGTGTTTATTGTACCTAGTAGGGTAAGAGATTAGTGGAGTAAAATGATATAGGTTGATGCTGTTAGTGGATTGTTGGCATGTGAAAGTTTGCCAGTCTATGTTTATGTCTCCTAATATGATCATTTCATGTTGAAATGTTTGGGTGGTCCAGGAGAGCAAGGCTTCAAGAATAGGAGTGTAAATACCTGGGGGGATGTAGAGAACAATTATGCATATTCTCTCTGTATTATTAATGTTTAAGAAGGATACCAGCAATTCTGCTGGGGGAAAAGTAGGGGCATCTTTCATGTATGGCGTGATGCTGAAGTTATCAGGATAGAGTAGTGCTATGCCTCCACTTTTCTTATGGGTTCTCTCAGACCTGATTATGCTGTAGTTGGGAGGTAGGATTTTGGAGTCAGGTGTGTTGGGTTTTAGCCAGGTTTTAGTAAGAGCTAGTGTGTCAGGCTTGTACTGGTCTATCCAGCCATGAAGGGTGGATATTTTTTGCATAGGCTTCTGATGCTGAGGGCCATGAAGTTTATTTTTTTATTGGGTGCATTGTAGGGAATAATTAGTTGTAGGGCCAGGGTTAGGGGGCTGTCACTACATTGTGGGAGTAGAGATATTAGAAAGGAGTATATAATGTTTAGATTTTGCAGGGGGTGGAAATGAAACGTATGAGATAGGGTGGGCTATGTTCAGAATCCAAGAGTTCAGGGACTAAGTAATAGGGTAGGTTATATAGAAATAGTTGAGAAGAGATATTGTGGAATCTCCAATGGTGTTTTAGGTAGTTGGAAGTGTATGTATTTGTGAGGGCTACTAGTATAGGGCTGAGTTGTGGAAGTGATGTTGAGAGTGTAAGTACTATTGATAAAGAGATCAATGTGGTTAACAGTATTATTGTGAAGTAGTGGGACATGTTTTGTAGCTAGGATTGATTGAGCTACTTACTGTATGGAGTGTTTCTTGTAGGGCATGAGTAGTAGGTGTGAGTCTGGAAGCAGAGCTTAGCTAATATACACGGTCCTCTCTTATTCAATGCTTTCATAAATAAACAAATCACCAATAAAGCAGTCTAAAGAGGCAAAAGTACTTGAACTACATACTTCAGCACGTACTTTATTCCAAAGTTGACTTTTCAGCCCACAGTTCCAAAATACACGAACATACGTAACTTTACAGTCCATAAATCACCGGAACATATTCAGTCCACAGTTCCAATATGCACAAACACAAATAACTTTTCAGTCATAAATAACTTATATATCTCCTCCTGTCACTCATATAATATGCAGATGAAGCAATTATCATCTGTTCTTCCAACACTCTGCCTCATCTTCAACAAATCACCCTAGCTGCCTTTATCTCCGTTGAAATCTGGCTTTCCAACAATCAAGTGTTACTTGACCCTTTAAAAACTAAGCTTGTACTTTTCATCCCTAAAACACTTTCTTTAAACAAAATCAATTCACTATTCTCTTACAAAATAAGTCAAAAATTGAAGTAGTTCCCTATTTTAAACTTCTACGAGTAACTATAAATGAACATCTTAAATTTGATTTTCATATTCAAAACTGTATTTAAAAAACACATACCAGAAACTGGGGAATCCCTATCGGCACAGATATTTCCTAGATACACCCACTAAATGTACCCTTGCCACTACTTATTTTCTATCCATACTTTCATATAGGGCCCCATTACTTACAAACATACAAACTACACTAAGATCAAAGTTAGACATGTGTTACAATAAAATTGCCAAATTTATCATTTATGCCAAATATTCTGCACATCACTGTATACCCTTCCACACATCACTGCATGCCCCCCCACATATCACTGTATACTCCTCCACATATCACTGTATACCCCCTACACACATAACTGTACGCCCCTCCATAGTCTCAGTTGCATTAAACGTCCACAATACCTTACCTTCCTTCAACTTAAAATGGTTCATAGAATCATCTACAGACCTATCGCCTGCCCTGATCTTTGTACAATATTTCAAAACTATATACTTAAATGATCTCTGAGGTCAGTAAATAATCAACTTCTCACTAAGCATCAACCCAGTAAATTAGCCAGCAAAAGCCTGTAGTCTTTCTCCATAGCTAAAATCTGGAATACCTTTCACTTAATTATCACAGCAAACCAAAATCAATCATCCTTCAAACTCTCACGTAAAGAATATCTATCCACATCTTGGATCTGCTCCTACACTTTCCCTGGCTAATTATATATTCTATCACTATGCTTTATATTGCTTACCTCTACTCACCCTTTTCCCCTCCTCTGTATATGAGCTATTTCTCTTTTGGCCACCTTAGAATCTCTTGTATATGTATACTATATTTCTTTTATCTAAATGTAATCACTGCATGCTTTGTTATATTAACTTATGTTTATGTGTATATATTTAGATGTATTGTAAATCCAAGTTAGTTCGCACTCTATGTTTTGGTTTCCAACAAACATCTTCATTAAACTTTTACATATGACATAGGCAATCTTACATTTATATAAATGAAAAACAAAAAATGTCACCACTTTAGTTGCAAACATTATACATCACAGACACCACTGAAACAACTGTAGTTACATACATTATATATAACTTATAATCTATCCAGTCATTGTCAGTTAACTGTATATTTTTGTCATAATAATGGAGCTTTTTTCCCTGGGCCTCCACTGAAAATGAGTTAATTCTGGCTCAGTTGGACTTTTCTGGAAAACAAGTGTCAAATAAAATAGTAAAAATAAACTTGGATCAATGATATATATATATATATATATATATATATATATATATATATATATATATATATATATATCAGTGAAGGTATTACTAAGAAAACAGGGATAATTGTGATATCCAAACAATTGAATTTAGATAGAGAAGGCTTAATATTAATGTTCTGGAGAGGATTTTAACTCCTTAGAGAAAAACAAACCCCAGCATCAGAGAAAGCTCACACATATGCCATAATTTTTTTTAATGTGTGTATATCAGGACAATATAGATACAGATTTTTTTAATATCAAACTTTGTTAAAATTGAATATGTTAGCTGTATAAACAGATTATGAAGTTTTAGTGGTGGAAAAACGAATGTTGACCCATTTTATGAATAAATATGATGCCTTTAAAACAATATTGAATGCATATGGCATTAGTTTTCATAAATACTACTATAAAAGAATGCAGGCAGAAATAATATTTTTGGATAAATACTTATGAAAATTAATAAATTACTACACCTGAGTTTTCTAAATGCAGATGAAAAAAAATCTGTCTCACAAAATTAACTGGGTTTAATCAGGTAAAAGAGGCTCCTGTATTAAATACTCATATAAAGTAGTAACTGTATCAGCAAGATGATAAATTAAGGAAACTGCGAGCTTCACAATACAGAGTAAAATGCAGTTAAATGATACTAAACAATCATTTATATTATCCATTCAAGGATCTAAACAGCTTGAGTTTTACATGCAAGAGATAAAGACACTCATCAGATACATCTGAAATTCATACCTAATTTCTCAACAATCTGTTAAGACAAGCAAGGCTAGAGTATGAACCCTTTTTCCCTTTAAGAAATGATAGTAGTAGCAATGACATCAATGATATAAATATTCAGATTTAGATAGATTAATAGATAATTTTTATCAAAACTTCAAAAGATGGGGTGGCACTTTATTACTGAAATTGCCTCAGTTTTGTTCTATACTAAACCTGTCATTTCTACTAATTTTAACAAAAGCAAGAATAATATTAATAAAAATAAAGGCAAAATAAGGAACAGAGTGGCAGACATGTTTCTATGCATTGTGTGAATGTTGTAATATTGTCTAAAGCAGTCATTAAAAGTCTAATAAACTTTCTGTCTCTATTTATAACGTAGTGTTTCAATTTCAACCTGATAATGATGAATGTGCAATAGAAATGATTGTCAAAGGCATATTTTCTGGGTATTTCTTCACATATCTATAACAAAGACTTTTAATTTTCTTAGCAAGTTATTTTAAATAGAGAGTTTTGCATACCTACCACTTTTAACTCCTATATTAAAATAATTGGCTCTATATCACCAAATCAAAAAGACCGGAAAGTGAACAGCTTTAACATCGAAAATGCTGTTCTTCGAGGTGTTTATTGTGATATCACGATACAATAAAGATCAGAAAATTTGCCCTTTCCTCACTGCAGTGCACTCTCAGAGTTGTCATATATAATTAGCGGGGGGGTGGGGCATTGCCCCCCCCCACTAGAGAGACTTCGATGAACAGCATTTTTGATGTTAAAGCCGTTCACTTTTCACTGCTTTCAATTTGGTGATATAGACCCAAATAATTATAAATATTAGACTCAGACATATGCAATTAAAATAGTTTATTTACTTCTGAAATAAAATGTATTGCTGAAATTAGATAAACATTTCTCTAAAATTTTCTAAAATTAAATCCATTGCTGTATTTAAATGAAAACTTCATTAGAGAAGTTTGTTCAAATAATAACATTTCACAAATTTTCTGTAGATGACTGTGTTCTGATTTAATATCATTTTAAAAGAACTTAACTTAATAAAATATTTGGTTATACTACTGGAATTATAGGCTTTCAAATAAAGTCAGCCTGTTTAATTTTCAGGATGAATATTATCTAGGTATCCATTTGAAAGTTCACAGACAAGAAGTTTGATGTTCTACTTATCAATATGGAACTGCAACTAAGTCTGAATTACACAAAGCTTATCTTGGAAAATGTCCATTTACTCCAATATGCAGACATCTGGCAGTTAGCATACATAAGCTGCACAGTGGTGCGGTGGGGGGGGGGGTTCAAAGAACCACACTGTAAAATGGTTTAATAGCACTACAATGAGTATCAGTGTCTACTGTTTTACTCTTAAATCACACACTAGTAAACATTTGTGGAGACACATGTCTCATAGTTGTTATGTAGCTTAGAATTAATTACTGGATGACATGCCTGTATTTACATAATTTAAGTTATCATTTCCAACTTCTTACTCACTCTTTCTGAACTTACTTATAACTGTTACAAGAAATATATCAAGACAATTGTTGAAAGTTCATGACTTTCCTGTGATTTTTGAAAGCCAACTGGCTTCTAGAAATTTCAAGAAGATCTTGTCACAATTAGTTTTCATTCTAAAGTAGAAAAATAGCAATCCTGCAACATGAAGATTAGAGTAGCACCATCCTGAGACTTCCTCCATGGTCAACAACTCAACAGCCTTTCCTTAATTCTTACTATTGTCCTTCAAAGTCCAGTCATCCACAATAGAATTCAAGTTGCATTGGTGTGACTGACTGTTAGAAGGTACAATCTACTGATTACTTTAGGTCATCTAGAAAGCAAAGTACATAGGTAATGACCACTTTAGAAATGGACATAAGCCACTTTGATACAACTCTGTTGGGAACACTGCTGATGTGACAGTGTATAGTATGACAATTATGGGAAAAACAATATTATTAATTTGAAGACTATAAAAGTAATTCATGCTTTATGCTTCATCATGTAATTTGAAGAAGTATTTGAGTTCATTAGATACTCAGACATATTTATTAGTTTGAAGAAGCCTTTGTAGTAAGAGAAAGCATTTGTTTTGCAAGTGCAGTAGGGTTTTGGTAAAGTTGTTAGCTGCTTCACTGGGGTCTTTTATGACAAGTGAGACCAATCAAAGGTGGGAAGGTGGTTGCTAAGGTTAGTGATATTCTGAAGGTAATAAGTTTAGGCTTATAGTTTAACATTAGATTACATAATTAGAAAGTTATGGGACAGTGATCAATAAAGGAGGGTGCATGCATGCTGAGGTTAGCTATTATTGCAAGATTAATTCGTTATTACAAGATCTAGTAAGGTGTGCTTATTGGATTGAAGGCTTGGTCTAGCCTTACACTTCTTACATAGTCTTCTTATAACCACTACTATTTCATTCAAATATTAATATTCCTGAACAATCCTGCACACTCCTACTTACCTACACTATTAAAACTAAATGTAATCATCACTCATACTTAACTATACTATAGAAAACTAAATTTAATCATCACTCCTACTTACCTACACTATTCAAACTAAATGTAATCATCACTCATACTTATCTATACTATATAAAACTAAATTTAATCATCACTCCTACTTACCTATACTATTAAAACTAAATGTAATCATCACTCATACTTACCTATACTATATAGCACTAAATTTAATCATCACTCCTACTTACCTATACTATTAAAACTAAATTTAATCATCATTCCTACTTACCTATACTATATAAAATTACATTTAATCATATGTTATTCACATAATTGCGCATTCACTCATTTGTGCATTCTTTCTTTTCTACACCCACAAAAACTTTTCAACCAAACGAGTATTCAGTCTTTAGAGCTATACCCCCTCCACTTATTAATTAAATACATTGAATAACTAATAAGATTATAAAACATGTCTATATGTTTTGTCTGTAGCACTGGCAACCACATATCTTTACAATCATGCCTTTATACTTAGCTAGTCATACATTGGCTCAGCAATACGTAATGGAGAACAGTACATTGTCTCCTTTAACCATTGCATTATTATTTAAATACTTTTTACCAGCAATACCTTTAACATAGGCATTCACTTTTCTAGATATCAGGTCTCTGCACAGACTAAATCAGACACGAATTCTAGCTAAAAAGGAGAACTATATTGGAATTCAAAAATTAAAAAATAGAACACTTCAGACTCCTGACATAATAGTCAAATACTTCAAAGCACTTTTTTGGGCATTCATTATTTTTGCTTATGTTTATAGAAAAGATTCCTCAATTATTTAGTCCGTCAACAGAGGCAACCCTATGTTAAGTATACATCCTTAACTTATCCAATGTAAACATTTGCATCCATTTAAGGAAAATACCATTAAAGATTGTTGGGAACAGTAACTTATACCAAACTATGTAGCAATGGCATTTCTTAATTTAGGCCTGAGACCACAATCATTGCTACAAAACTGTCATGCACTCTATATGCTAATGCCAGTGACAACTGATATACTTTGTCTGTTCCCAATGATCACTTACAGAAGCAAGTCTATTATGCCTTTTTGGCTTTCACAAGTTGAAAACTGTCAAATCTTTCAGCTCCTTTTCACTTTGTCTTTCAGGTTAACTAACACTTGTTCAATTTAAGTCATCTGGCTACTTGGTTCCACTGACTTATTTCATTTATCTGCTACTCATTGCTTTACAGGAAGCATGACATCATATCTCTACATCAGAAACTCATGCAAGTCATCTCACAAATTTTCAATATGCTTCACATAATGATTCAGAAGCCCAAGCGTCACCTTCTTTTGCTGTCACACTACTCATGCAGTCCCAAATATTTTGACTTTCAAATCCAAATCAACTGTTCACAGTAACCATCATCATTAACAGAATGCATGACATCAACCAAATGGCCATGATCTTCTCTCTGAGTCCCCGCACATATCCTCTTCACTTTTACCAGGATCAGAAAATGTCCAAATAACAATTGTAAATTCTAAAACTTTATGAAGTTAAATGGAATGACCAACCTCATTAAGCATTGTGAGAGCTTTCTCTAAGTGCACTTCTTTCTTTCTTCCTTTCTTTTTTTTCTTGTTTACACAGACAGACCAGCACATTCATCTCCAAGGAAAATATACTGTATGACTGGTTTAATCACATGTAGGGTAAAACCCTGCTGTGCCTTTAGATTGTAGTTTCATTTACATTTGTAGCACAATTGTGAACTACTGCCAGATTTGAGCCTTATTTAGTCACTTATTACTGCATTTTTCCATAAACAGTGTCACTGGTAAATTTCTGCATAGTCTGGTGCCTTAAACTGCAGCAGAATCCAGTAGTGAGAGTACTGTTTCTTCTGCTCCAGGATTTGTATTACAGTGCTTTTACAGTTGTTGATATTCCAATTTTGCTCCAAAAGTTTTAATATTCTGCTTCTTGCTTACCTGCTTAAAGTTGTGTACCAGCGTCTTTTTGTCTGCCCCATCCCCATTAAAACACTAAACTCAAGTTTCTGAAAGAGCTCCAATATTGGCTTTATTTCATTGGATCCCTCTCTAGTTAGCCTGCTTCATCCTTGATTTTTTTTTCTCAACCCAGACCAAGGCTGTGTCTCTGGCCTCTTATTCATAATAATGTGATTTCCAAAGTCTCTCCCACCCCTTTTTCTTTGCTATTGTCTGCTGCATAAGCTATTTAAGTAATCTTCCCACCCATTGTTTTCCATAGATCAATCCTAGGAAGTAAATTTTCCCTATAGAATGGTCCATAAATTGGTACCGTGTAAAGCAGTAAATATAGAGCAAATACCTTTTGCACCAACAAGCTTAGAGCAGCTAGTTGGACAACGAGAAACAATAATTATATTTTAGTAAAATTCAGTATTGTGTAAACATTAATATTAGTAGAATTTAGTACTGTCTAGCATAACCAGCCCATTAAAGCACCTTTATTAGTCTGCTCCAACAAAACACTTAACCGCCTTCTAACCTCAATACACCACCTCCTTGTAGTTCACCAATGAAAGGAATGTACATCATGGAAATTCAATTTCCTAACTTCTCTATAACCAGGTTTGTGGATATAGGTATATTGAGACAATGTAGCAATTACAGGTCTATAGGTCAGTACTAGGTCAGCTGTCCTTGTGGCCCATTTTAAGCCTATCCAGTTTCCCTTTTTGTGCTCAAAATACCCTATCTCATTTGGTTAATGATTGGCCTTACCCATCCCATTGTCGATAATTATATATTTACCCCTAATGAAAATAACTGGGATCATATCACAGATAATTTTTAAATATGGAATTTTAATTTTATAGCAGTTAATTTGTGTCTATGTATTTAATTAATGCATATTTACCAACAACCACTTAATCCTTAAAGAAACAAACACAGTATGCAAGATATGTCACAATGACACTGGAGGATAAACTCTCACATACAAGCATACATCAGGATGTAGAAATCACCTCACACAGTACTCCACACACACACACACACACACACACACACACACACACACACACACACACACACACACACACACATATATATGCACACAGACTAAGGTATGCAGAGACACTTAAAAGCAATCTTCCTAAACAACAAAAATCACCTATGCATAGCTATGCCTCATCAAGCCCAAAGGCACTCAGAAAAAACAACAGCTATCACCACACATGTATTCACACTCAATGGAACTGCAAACACTAAGCATCTAAGACAAGTAAATACACTTCCCAGAACGTTTGTCATAGGGGGCACCATTGCAAGATATTTTCATGCCCCTCTAACCAGGCTGAACAAGGAAAAGATAAAAGTTGCTTATCTGAAGTGAGGATCTGCCAAATTATGCACATGCTCAAGTCATTACACCACAGGTACCAGTATGATTCCTTCATAGTCCATGTAGGAGTAAATGACCTGAGACATACCTCCCTGGACTACAGAAGGAGAAATATTATGGAGCTCATGGACTGTGTCTCAGGCTGGTATGAGCCTAGCACCAAGCAGCATATTACCATGACTAAGGATGATGTCACATCATCATTAATAGGAGTAAAAGATGACTGACGTTAACAACTGACTGTCTTTCTGGTGTCATTTTAAGGGGATCTGACATTTGCCATCATGGGGTGACATGGTTAACAGATCATGCTGCTTTCCCAAGGATATTCTGCACCTGTCCCCTCTAGGTTTCTGAATACTGGTTAAAACTTTATCCTCCACTATAGTGCCTTTTTTCTACCAAATTGACAAACCTACTAACATAGCAAAGTCAACTCAATTGAACCTCAAGGTGTTACTGTACAATGCCAGGAGCCTAAATAAAAAATACACTCTGTCTAAGCCATCCATACATTCAAGAATATAGACATCTGTGCAGTTACTGAGACAATGTTTAAAGTGACAGAGAGTACCCTGGGAGTACAACGTTTCAATGCCTTCCTACTTTTAGACCAGTAGCTGAACAGAAAAGGGCTAAAGGTTTGTCTGACAGGATGATGCGCTGGAGTTCTTCCATATGCAGATCAGCATAGGCAAAATGCCATACCATATCCCAGTCAGCTATTGGTCGCCCTCCATGTTCCAAGAAGAAAGCAATGCATACTTGGACATACCAGAGACATTTTTCATCTAACTTAACCCCCTACACATGGGACGCTTTAATTACCCCTCCATAGACTAAGAATCCTACATGACCTCAAATCTGCAAGTACAGAGATTCCTGGACTTCATAAATACAAACACCCTTGCCAAAGAAGGAGAATGCTCCCCACCCCCCAAATGTCTCTTCCTCCCTGGTAAGGTTTGACCATAAAGCTGTCTAATTCAAAATCAAAATCAACTCTGCAACCCAGTAGCAGTTAGAAGCTATTCCAAGGCAAACTACCTTTTATTAAGTGATGTTTTTCTTAAACTTCAATGTCCCTCCAAACCCCAAGAACAGAGCAGCCTAAGCTGAATTGCTCTCAGAAACTCTGTACAACCACATCAATGGCTGCTAAGAGGCTGCTGTACCTACCAGAAGTAAGTCCAGCACAAGCCCCAGAATTAAATCACCATGCTGATATCCCAAATTAAACAGGATATACAACAAAAGGAAAAAAATAGATATGTTAAAAATCAGGGAGGGTAATTCCCATAAAGATAAAAAAGGGGGCTAATTAGGTCAACAAAGCCAACATTGAGGTTAAGATACCTTCCAATGCGAAGGATAACCATAGGGCCTTCTTCACTTATGTCAGAAACCTCCAAGGCAGCACAAAGCAATGTGTTGAACTGATAGATAATGGTGCCAAACTAATCGAGCCTGGCAATAGCAAACCTTTAGCAGACAAATTCACTTGCTCTCACCCCCCAGTCATCCCCAAGAAACACCCTTAAACATAACCATGTCAACTATAACTAGAGAGCAAGTACTCACTGCACTCAATAAAGCCAAGAACACAACCTCTATCGCCCCTGATAACATCCTGTAAAGCCTCCTGGACAGTCTAAAATATGACTTAGCACCTCTGGAGCCACTATTTAACTATATTCCTAAAACAGGCTTTGTGTCATGAGAATGGAGGGCTGTTACAGTCATCCCTCATTATAAGGATGACCTTTAACAGATTCTGGAAACTACACACCCACTAGTCTGACTAGTTGTATCTGCAAAGCCCTAGAAAGAATGATCATGGAAATTTTCAACAAGGACATAGGGCACCTCCATACACTGGATCCATCCAGTCTGGCTTTGTTAAGGGAAGGTCATGCTTACTGAACCCGATGGACTTCTTTGAAAGGTCACTAAAGCAATGAATGAGGGGGAAATGGTGCATTCTGCCTACTTAGATCTGGATAAAGCATTTGATATAATACCCAACTCAGGCATCAACAGGTTTACAGAACTAGTTATAACCACCTTTATAACATGCTGGATAATGAGCTGGTTCATGGATAGTACCTAAGAAGTTAGGATTGGTGAGGTCACCTTTACAAAAAGAGACTGGTCACAACTGGAGTCCTTCAGGGTTCTGTGTTGGGTATAGTCTTTTTTGGCATCTACTTTTTGGAAGTACCTCATCCCATGCATCCATCAGTACTGAAACTACTGAATCATTTCTTAACAGACATCCTCCCTTTACTACAAAAGAGAAACAGGTATTTGGTTAAACCTGAGCAAATAGTACTGGAATGGTATCCTCAGTTTAATACTTTTATTGCTGCCTTGCATAATTATATACAGACCATCAATGTTAGCAACTGTTAAGTTTGTATACATATTCCTGCTACACATGATGGGGGTATTCCATTGATATCTACACCAGTGACTGATCCTTTGCATCATACAGCATTTTGTCTTATTTTTCTTGCTAAAAATTGAAAGCGTAAACATGTTTCTTCCCCCTTTTCTGTAATGCCACTTCAGTTAGCAGTAACTGCTAAAGGATTTGTTTACTATCATAAAAATGGAACACTTGTTTTCAGAATTAGTACTTTTCAATATTACTTGAAACATTTATGATGCAGCTCAAGGGCAGGGCATGGCAGAATTATGTTAATATTATTACATTTGTGGAAATTAAACTTATCCCTGATTACCTACAGAGTTGTCTGGTTGTTGTTACATTAATCATGTTATTCCCACTATTTAATATATAGCTATTTTGCCAGAAGGCTAAATTTGTAATGCTCATCACAAGAGAGACATTAAATACATTCCTAACCCATTCGGTAAAATACATGCCTCCTGGATATATCATAATACTGTACAACAAACTGTTTCTAAGGAGCTTGCTTACATGGATCTTGGTGATGATGTCATTTTGTGGGTAGGGATTATTCCTGCTTATGGGGCAGATGAGGTCTATCTGGGAATTTGGGAAATTATCTAAGCTCTAGTAGATTTTAAGTAATTCCACTTTTGACTCCATTAATTTGATAAACCAAGAACTGACTGCAAAGTGCTGGTACTACAGAATAGCATGCACTTGATTTCCCCCTTGTTTCTGAAGGGGGTACATGCATACTCATCCAAACAGAGTGTTGTTCTTTTATTCCTGATAATACTGTTGCCATTCATAGTCTCCTAGAAATATTTGAAAAAGTTACTGAGTATTCACATGTCAAACAAGCTGATAGTTCCCAATGGGCATAATTAATCAACTTTTTCTCTGGATGAAGAGGAGGGATCTTAATGTTTTTTTCATGCTTACAGCTATTATAATAATACTGTTAGCTTTTCTTGTATATGCTTAACACTTGCATTTTTAAATTATTAGAGTCCCTTGAAGATGTTTACTTGAAGTTTATTTAAAGTCTGCATTGACCACTGTTAATAAAGATCATAGTACAGTAGAATATGAAAATAGAGTATTACAATTATACCTCTCAACTGTCACAATTTTCGCAGAGTGTCCAGATTTTTACCCCATATTTTTGGTCTATTTATCATAAAACTTTGTTTGTCAGGCCAATCTTCAGCAAATCATTGAGGATTAAAGTAAGAAAATATTGATAGACATCTCAGTTTTAGACTTTGTACCCCTCAGGAAATTAATGCTACTGCCAGTCATGAGCAGACAGGTGATCCGCTGTGGTGACCCCTAACTTGGAAAAGCCAAAAGAAGAAGAAGAAGGAAATCCATGCTAATGCAAATCCTGTTATTCTATCAACTTTCTACATTTGTAAGAGCAATATTTAAAGTTAACACTATTTTGGGGCCTTTGTCTCCCCATTATTTACAGCTTTGCCCAGATTTCTTGCTCTAAGAGGTTGAGAGGTATGATTACAATGTTTTAGTCAAATATATGATAATCTGTATAAGGGGAATGTGAAAAGTACATAGTAAAATACATACTACTGAATGTATTACTGAAGATTGTTTACAGTATTCAAATTGTATTTCTGATTCATCAAGACATAGGCATGCTTTCATTGCAAATAAGACTATATTTTTTAAATAAATCTGTAAAAAATGTGCATGTCAGGGTCAGAAAGAAACAGCATGTGAAAAATTTCTGATAGCAAGAGAAAAAGTGTCTGTTAATCTGAAAACTTGTAGTATTTGTCCATTAGTCGTTATGATTAGGGTGATGCTTTATAGCATCAGATGTGAGAATTACAGAGGAAGGAAAATGTTTATGTTTGCATTTGATTTCTAATATGCTTTCACAGCAACAATGAAATATTTAGAATGTCCTTCAGTATGTATCTGTTAGCTGACTTCCTGCCTAATTTTAGCAAGTGATGACAGGGTTAGAAAAAATATATTTGTTCTGAGTAGAATGTTCTATTATGGAATTCATAAATTGTGCCTAATATGGAATGTCATAAACATGCATTAATGAGATCTTTGTTAGCAAAATTAATGCTGTAGTGTTCATTATTAATTGGTCATGGCAGTTTTATAATTGTTACAATAACATTGCTTTTAATATAAAGAAAGTATAAATTCTTCTCATTTTTGTATCTCGAGGATACAGGATTATGACTGTCTAGTCTCCCACGTATGTGTCTTTCTGTGCAGTAAAGAATATTGTTATTCTCTGCTGAACTGTCTCATGTGGAAGTTATTTGATACCTTAACAGAAGTCAGCTACCCCTGGAAACTACATCATCAATAAAACACCCCTTAAAGTTGATTCACTGGTCGGGGATTTAGGAACCTATGTAGAGAGAAACCTAATATTTGACCAACATGTTTTCAAGGTAGTAAGAAAATCCTTCTATGTTGTTCAACTTAAATGTAAGAGCATCTCATCTAGGTCCAGAGAGGTCATCGTACCACAGTACTCAGCCCTCAACATACCAATCATGGAGTATAATGTCTTGTTTGGTATATACTTGACCAGACACAAACATCCACAGGATTGTCCACAAAGGTTCCATACAAAAAAAAATACAGGGAGTAAACACAATGTTCTATGCTGATTGCCTCAAAGTCCTGTCTCTTTAATCTGTGCCATACAGACTACTGAGAGGTAATCTTTGTCTGGCATATGTAAGGCATTTCCTGGACCCTATTTTGATGAACGTTTTGCACATCTGCTAACCAAACAGCATCAGACAACAAGATCAAAAGACCTACATTTTGCTTGCAACATAAATAGGACATGTTTTGAATACAGATACCTTTCTCAGAGAATTCCCTTTCTCTGGAAGAGGCTCCCCATCCATGTGAGGCAGAGTTCCTCACTAACCCTATTTAAGTGCAATTTGGACCAATGGATAGCTAATGGGAAATTCACACAGTCTGGTGCATATATCCCTGATGGACAGTGGCAGTCAGTATGTCACTCCCTATATAAATCAAATTTGTGGGTCACATTTGGGCTGTACACATGTAGTACATACGACTAATGGCCTTTAGAAGGAACTGTGAATTTACAAATACAGATTCACATTGCTCACACCTGCAAGTTAAGAACAGTTAGGAGAAAGCCAATGACAGAGCATTTAGCATTAGCAAACATTAGTAACTTTGCCAAATCACTTGAAATATCATTGATGGATGTCAGGATAATAGAAGGATATAGTACATAAAATATTGATACAACACACGTTGAGAAAGAAATGCAAACAGTTGTGAAAACTGATAAAATGAAAGAAAGAAAGTCTAAAGTCATGTGTGTGACTACAACCAGCAAAAAGCCGGTCTGTAGTTACTGTGAGAAATAATTTCAACATAAAGGACAATGGTCAATGGAAAGACGTATAAAGTCTAAAATGTTGACTAATTTTTTCAGTATGGAACAGCACGAGCAGACCGTACAAAAAGCAACAGAGAAATAAAAGATGTGACAACAAGGCATAAAGAAGCATCCCAGAGGATAATATATATTGAATGTCATGTGAAATATAGAATGTAGAGAAAATAATTCCAGTGTGAAAGAATAACATGTACACAATACAAGAAAGTATAAGCAACATAAGAGCAGAAGTAATAGTAAACACAATGAAAAATGATAACCAATGAGATAATAATGCCTCTAGATTCTGACACATCACCAAACATAATAATAATAAGCAACATTTACAAGAGGTTAGAGTACAACTCAAGATATTGAAAGTGGTAGCTAAGATGTTGTTGTGTCTTTTGGCTTTTCCCGGTTAGGGGTCGCCACAGCGGAACTCCGGTCCGCTAATGATTGGCAGTAGATTTTTATGTGCCGAGTTGCCGGCCCTGATGCACAACCTTCAACGAAGGTATGCCCATTCACGCATGTCACCACACAGAAGAAGCTCTAACTGAGAGTCGAACAGGACAACGTCTTACTGTGAGGCGACAATGTTACCGCAGCACCACCACAATTTAGTGTTGCCATTACTACTAGCAGCAGCTTTAAGACGAAAGCAAAACCCAAAAGGTGATGAAGTGATTTTCAATATACTAGAAGGAACAGGATTCTACCTATTTAGTTATCCAACAGCAAAGTTACTAGAAATCATAAAGATGGCTAATAATATAAGCAACAATACTTAAACATGTCTGTGCATGTTGGGTGGCAAGATTTGAAATGTGTTGTCTGTAGCAGTTGCAGAATTTTACAATTTTGAACAGCTGTAACGGCCCAGCAAAAAAAAAATAGGACCATGTTTTACCTACTATGGTTCTTAAAATCCTCACGTTACTTAAACTGGTGGATATGAAATTAAACCCAGCTATCTCCATTTCTCACACCCATAAACATCATCCACCACCCAAGCAATACACAAAATATATTACAATGGGATTAATTAACACAAATTGTAAAAACAATAAATGGGCAACTACAGAGATGGGCCGTGTAGAAAAAAGTTCCATTTTATCCATTACAGATTCATGGCTAATAGATCAAAACTATACCTGATTTTTCAATAATACATTTGAGACAGGACTGGTGGTGGTGCACTTTAGCATATCAAAAACAATATTTTAATCCAAGCCACACTCATTGACAGTAGTAGCTCTATAGTCGATTTGAATCCCACGTTGTTAATGGTACAACTTTCACTTGGTAGTACACCAAAGATGAACCTGACACTTTGGAATTGCTTTAGATCCTTAATTAACAAGATCCCCTCATGTAATAAATAGAAAAATATATATGTAAGGCATTCATAAAGGACATCAACGACTTTACCTTCTCACCTCCTAAACCATTCAGTCTTTATTTCAGTACCCCCAGCCATCTGCTCCTACTCCCAAGTTCCATATTCTGGTTAACATATCAGCTTCACCACCATTATATTTTAATTATTACTAGCAAACAAATTCAAGAAGTCTTAGAAAACTCAGAGTCCTGTAAGGGTTCCAACCTCTAAGCTATATACGTAAAGTTTATCTAATTAGAAGCTTTATGCACAAACATGATACATTTATAACACAACTCTTATCTCCAGTACTATTCCGTATAGGTGAAAGCATGCCATTATTGAACAAGTTCCCTAAAACTAAGCATCTCACTACTACATTGGTCTACAGATCGATCACAATACTTTGCTCCCCAGACAAATTTGTGAGAAATCATCATACATTCAATTAATGGCATACATATCTAAATCAGGTCTTCTGTCAAACAGACAACTTGGTTTTAGACAAGGATATAATAGACAACTACCTACACTGCCACAAACTATATTTATGATGCCATGGATAAAGAAAAGCTTATAGGAGCTATCTTCATAGACTTAAAGTGAACCTGGTAACTACTTGCTTCCTAGACACCCTACAAAAACTTCAATATTGCTGACTCAGCAGTAAAATGATTTTACTGCACACGTAAATGACAGAAAATGTACTGTCAGGTGATGGTGTTTTACTTGTAACAATGGTTCTTTCTCTGCCAGAGTTCTACAAGGCTCAATCCTTGGTCACTTGCTGTTCGGTATATTCATAAATAACCCACCCCCATTGAACTGCCAGAGCTAATTTTTTTTTCTCTATGACAATATCATTATGCTGAGCAACCACAGCTTATGTACCAAACTCCAACATAAACTCTAATAAAACGTTATCTATGTCTCAAATTGGCTAAGAAATATGGATCTGGTCAATAACTGTTATTTGGTACCCATCAAAGATTTAACAAATTCCCTATAACTGATCCAGTGAGACTATTAAAGACACCTAGGTGTCAAATTCAGTCAACAACTAACATTTCCAAAGCACACATGATAGCAGATAATACAACAGATTCTAAAATGCACCACTATCCTAATCCATGAAGGTAGGAAGGTTATTGTCATCCAGATACAAATGCCCAAAACTGAATACTGTTTACCAATTGTCACACTAAAGTCAGCCCAGAACATGTACACCCTATAAACTACTGTAAACAGAACCTGTTGATAAATCTGCTTGTCTCCTTCAAGAAAACACCACTGTACCTCAGAGCAAAATGCCAACTCAGTGGCATTCATTACTGTAAACTGCAAAAGTAAATGATAAGAAACTCAAAGAAGAGAATTATGTGTCTTACAATCCAACTGTGTAATCAACAAACAGGCAACTTTGGCTGGAGAAAAAAAAGGAAGACACTTTATTGTAAATCAAAATCAGACAGTCTTTGGCAGAGAGTGTGTTTTCTCAAGTGTTTAAAAACTCATTATCCAGGTGAGCTGCGTATAGGTACAAAATCCATCACACAATAGATAATCAGAAAATCGTGAAACAATACTCAATAAAATTAATATATCATGCAATCAGCAAATCATAAAAACAATGTTCAATGTGTTCCACCTGTATGTTATATTCATAATGAGCACCATTTTGTGGTAGCACCATCTACTACCATCGGTACATACTAGGCTATCTAGCTGCAAATTTATACAAGCATGTTCAATAACCAGAGGTCAGTATGAAACCCTGTACCTTATATATGTGAGTTTAAGACAGCAACCATTATGCCAAATCCTCCTCCCATATCTTTGGTATAGGAGACATATCTCAGGCTTTAACTGTGTTCACCAAATTTGAACTGCTATTGTTTTAGCATCATTAAAGCTTGCTGGTTATAGCAAAACAAACATGGAAACAGGAAAGCAACTTCTTTCAAGAGACATGACAAACAGCATTTTAAAAAATGCTCATCGCACAGAATTTAAGCCAAAAGGTAAAGTACTTGTTTATCCATTGCTGAAAATAAGTTCAGCAAGGACACTTTAGAGTCATACGAAATGTAAATGATGTAAACTATTGAAAGAGACAACATGGAAAAGAAAACTCTTGAGTAGTTATTTTCAATAAATGTTCTGAAGCCTCAATGAAAAGCTAACATCTCTTTAGAGAGCATGTCGCCAGGGGAAATTAAGGTCCCCATAGCAGGTTTTAAAATTAGAAAAGGTGAAACATTATCAAGATTATACCACAAACACATTAAAGAATCTGTACTAAGGGATAAAAATACATTTTAGAGTTGCTTGACATAACCAATTTAATCCAGCAAAGCATAGAAACTGTGTCTGGTGAAAATGTGAATATGAAGATATTCCAAATACCAGAACCTCAATGCCAAGCAGTTAGGGAAGAGATAATACAAAATGCTCTAACCTGGGGTCACAAAAGTATCTCAAAGTGATTAAAATAACCCCATTATTGTGGTCTCCAAGTGTGATGGATCTGTAAAGTAATGCAATGAATTTAAATGGTTAAATAGTATTTCCAATTGTGACTCCTATCCTATGCCCTGAGTGGCTTGTTGAATGATTGAGCAAAGGTAGTTTGTTCATTTTAGAGTTAACTGAAAGTTATTGTTAAATTTCACAAGCCTCAGAAGCTAAGAAAAAGATGGTACTCTCCATGTCATTGGCACTTTTCCCTACAGAGTTATGTCTTTTGGTCTCAATTGGTCTGCATCATTCTAGATTCATAGACCCTATAACAGACATGCAGCAGTGTATTTGTATGATGTTTTGATATTCTCTGAAGTCTCTGAAAGACATCTTCCCCAAAGATTAAGCCATCACAAATTTTGTTCACCAAGCCTACTGCCAACCTATCTAAGCAGAAAATTGGGAATGACAGAAGGGAACTATACGAAATGTCAGGACTCACTTCAGCAAGTTCCAAAATACAGAGACTTAATGGCCCAAAATGTTTTCACAATATTCAGTTTTCTTTAAGGTATGGCAGTTTTGGAGTTGGTGTGTATAAGTTTGGGGGGGCAGCGACTTCACCCCTCACATTGGGTGGTGCATGGCAAAACACATGTTGCAAAGGAGAAGAGCGGTGTTTAGTATGCATTCTTCTCTTGTATTTTCAGTCCTTTTTTTAGCATGTGCAGAACTTGACATTATGAGTGTCAACATGTCAACAGGGAGCCATGGTAGAACCTAGTTATTTGAGGTATGCTATATGCTAAGAATTGATAAAACTCTCAACTGTGAAAGTTAAGATTGTCAAAAATTGGCCCAGATCCACTACAAAGAAACAAGTCTGGTGATAATATAACTTTGTGCAAGAGTATAATTTAGAATACATGTTTATAAGGAAAGCATTGTTGGTAGGATACATTTTAATTACTCAGGACCAGCAATAGTGACAGGAAAAGACAGGAATTGACAGTATGTCCAAATTAATGACATAAGAATAACATAAAAAATTACTACATTCTATATATCAGTGTTTGTTCCTTTTCTAAATACAAGGATTTTGTTGTTCTTAACAGCGGCTCCTGTTTTCCTGGGTAATTAGCATATTATTTGTGGATGAGACTTTAATGCTCATTTACATTTAAAACTAAATGGATAAAATAATCAATTATTCTGTTTTTAGCTCAGAAAATCTTGTTAGATGCCAAGAAGAATAATAACCCTGATATAAAAGAGTATTAACATTATAATTTAATCACTTCTCACAAATTAATTATTTCTGTCTAGACAGAATTAACCAACAAATAACAGATGAAAAAACATGTATACATGTATAGTTCAAAATCTTGCTGTACTGTCTTAAAAAGGTAGAAACAAAACGTGTCTTTAAAGGGATATTTTTAGTCATATAATAAAGAATTGTTAAATAGGAAACTTTTTAGAGAGGACTGAGAACTTTTTTATAGGAAAGTTTTGAAATATAACATGTCTCCAAAGGTATGGAACACAGTTACACTATTAATTTGTCATGTTAAAATTTAAAATGCTTATGCCAAATTCTGGTAAACATTAGTTGTGTTGAAATAAACATGAAGCTGGAGGCATATAGCAAGCTATTAACTATTTTTATTTACATTAAGATTCATGTTTTCCTTATACTCTCTCTATATACCATTACTCCAAGCTTCTGTAAGGCATAAGAAATAATACATAGGATACTGGCACATAAACCCTTCCCCAAAACATTTCTATTACTACTATACAATGTGTGCATAAACTGCACTTAAATACATGGGCTGATTAAAAATATGCAAATCAAGAATGTTTCAGCTGTTGTTTGTGGGTATGGTTGCATATACCAGGAACTGCTTCTGCACAGCCTTTTAGCCAGTTCTAATTCAACTACACCTTCCCCATATCTTTGTCATGTCATTCATACATCCTCACTAACACCAAACTGTTCATTCAATGCATCCAAAAAAGTCATTCCCTTACACTTGCTATACCCCTATAGTGATCAAAGCTATAAACAAAACATCACACCACTCTTCCTGTCAATAAAGAGACTTGCGTATCCTTCCTCTGTCTAATAGTGTTTGGAGACACACCCACCTGTGTCAACTTATCAGTGAATGGAGACTATTACCTATATCCATATAACACAGTGTCACCAACTTGAATTCTCTGGCTTCTCAACCCAGTGGATTGTCAGGGATATGGGATGTGGGTGTGAATATAAAGCCAGGAAGTGATGGAGTCTTAGATTAATGTTATAAAGTGTATAAAAGAAAAAAAAAAGAAAAAAAAAATTATAAAGTGGTATGTGATAAAAGAAAGGAAGTATTAGCAGAAGTGTAGTAAAAAAATGTTTACTTACAGGTACCATAAAGGTGGGTAAGGAGGGTATCCTTGCATTCTTCAAAAGAAGGGGATGCAATATTACTTAGAAACCAGTATCCACTTTACTTACTGGATATCTACTGAATATAGCTTACACGGCAATAACAATGAAGTGATAAAAAGACGTTAAAGAAGAATTTGCAATTTAAGAAGTAAGAATTTGCAATTTAAGAAGTAAGCTTGTGGAGTTAAGCAATACTGTGATCATTTTGTAAAGAAAAGTCATTTATCTGAAAGTGGAAAAAAGATTAAATGACTTCTATTTAGTGCCTTTAGTGCAAAACAAATATGTCATTAATTAACCACATTCTTTTATGTTAAAGTAGGGTGTTATAATTAAGCAGTAATGACAGACATTGGCTGGCTAACAGAGGGCCCCCTCATGACCTTTACTATGCATTTTATTATATATTTTTTTTATAAAAGCACTGGTTGGGGAGACATCTTGGGATGAAGTTTAAGAAAAAAAGATAAAGAAAATCTGAGAGGCTGTATGTTTATGCTGATGATATGAGGATTTTCTGAAGGATAAAAAAGTTAGTTTAATTGTAGAACTGTTTCCAACTTTTGTGTATAGAAAGCCTTAATGGAGATAAATAACCAGAAAAAATAGAATATGTGTGGGTGCTAGAAGAGAAATAGAAGTCAAAAGTGTAATTTTTTAAAAGATAGGATGGCATCATGTCTAAAGTTTGGAGAAAAGAGTGCCTGAAAGACTGGGATGGCATACACTGGGTACAAACATTATGAATGGGAAATGCACACTGTCAATCAGGGACATTTGTCTTTTCTTCACCTGCCATTAATTTGCCAGAACACCACAATTTTATGAAAAACGGTCCAAACATATTAGGCCAAAATCCGGACATTCTGCAGAAATCTGTACAGTTGAGAGGTATGGATGGAGAAACCTATGTAAAAAGAAAAGGAGCTGTATGTCTAATTATTTTTATTAACTATATCAAAATTTGCAGGTGCTGTATATTCATGTTCTAAGAAGATGGAAATAACAGTTTTAAGAGTTTCCTTTTGTGTCATTTTGGATGTCATCTCAGCCCTGATAAACAAAATACTTTATACTTAAATGTTCTGGGGTGAACCCTTAGCTAGACAAATCCAATATTTTTCTTTAGTTTTGAAGAAGAATTTGGAAAAGAATTACATGATGTGTGAAGCTAATTACAAGGAAAATACATTTTTGGATAAATGCAATGAATGGAGGCAGGGAAGGTAGAAATGTTTATTCAGAGTACAGGGGACTGGCTAGAAATTTTATTTTTAACATTAAGGTTAAAAATGGTTAACTCATCATTGTAAAGGTAATGATTTAAGTAGGAAAACTGTGTGAGAAAATGATGGTGGTATTTTCAAGGTGATACATGGCCAAACCTGATTGCATTGAGAAGAAACTATATCGTATATAATAAATGTTAATGTAACACCGTTAAACAGAAGTTTATAACTGGATCTTCATAATACAAACCAGCAGCACAACATAACTTTATCAGGGTCTACTATACATTATCGAAATTTCAGAAAGCCGAAACCCATATGGCTGAGACCATATGTTCGACTCCTGAAATTTCAAACATGAAAAAAAAAATAAAAAGAAAACACTACATTATTTTAAAGCTGCTAGAAGGGGGGCTACAACCCCCCATGGGGCGCTATGCTCCCCACTCCCCCTTAACTCTAATAACGCCAAGATCACACTACAGTGTGGTAAATGGAAATTCTCCCATTTCGCGCAATGAGGAGCTGTCCGTTCAGAACGTTTGAAATTTCAAAAATCGAATATATGGTCGTGGCCATATGAGTTTTGGCTTTCTGAAATTTTGAACATCTATATATATATATATATAAGGATAGATAGATGACATCAACTGGCTGTTCATAAGAAGTTACTATACTTGCAGGGGCCAAGCAAAAGTTTTCAGTCACCCCCAACCACTGCTGGTGAAGTGACTTGCACAAAATTACACTGTAGGCAAATGAGCCCTGATGGAATCAAACCCTGTAACACAGGAGGTACAGGACACAGCCTTGACTCTTTGCACCAACCGTCAGACTAGATGGCATACAAAGGACTGTCATCAAAGGCAACTGAAAGTGTAAGTAATATAGTGAAGGAAACTAATGCACTGGAATATGAAGCTACAACTGAAAACTAATTTCTGCCTTTTTGTCTATGTGTCAGTTATAACAGAAGTGAAGAAGTTAATAGAAAAAGTATGTATAAAGCAGGAAGGTGGTCATGACTAAAAATGCAGAGTATCAGAACATTATATGAGGAATGTGGAAACATTGGTGGTCATTAGAAAGACAGTGCAAAGATGGGCATTAGCATAACTTAAATAGGATTTCTAGCAGAATAAAAGTACATTGTTGATTCTTCTGAAAAGTGCGAAAATCCAAGTCTTGAAATGGATATTCCAAATAGTACTTTAAAATGTAAAAGAATACTAAGAAAAAAATCCTTTACCATACAGGTTAAACAAGTAGTGGCATTAGAAATGGGCTTTTATATGCATAACTACAGCATAATATAACAGGCAAGCTTTTAAAGCCCCTTTGCAGTCTGCAAAGCTACTGTATTTGTTCTGTTTGGTTTGAAAAGCATTTTTTGATTCTCCGTAAACCAATTATGTACCCTTAGTAATGCAAACATATATACTTCACATTTCAATGAAAATAATATTCCCCAATCTAAGATAATATACACAATATAATAAAAGTAAACATGCTAAATTATACAAATGACTTATTGATAATGATTATGCAATAACAGCTCATTGTCATTCAAAAACTAGCATGCTGATTGGACAGCCCAACCAGTGTGTCCATTGTAAATCAAGTATATAACAATAGAAAGAAATCTGGCTGCTCAATCTTCTTTCAATTTCTATTAGAATATGCTAGTTCAAAAATTATACATGAAACAAGGCAAAAATATAAGGAATATAACAAACATTCTGTAAATGTCTGGGCAATTTAGAGGTATGGTTACCAGCAATATGATCGATCATACTGCCAGTAGCCATATTTCTAAACATATAGATGTAAACATATAGATCTAGGTACACATGCACAGCACATCTGTAGGCAGGCCATGAATTAGAAGAACACCATTTTTTTCTTTAGAAAGAAAGGACAGTCTAATGCCCTTTACAAACACACACACTAAAACATAGTAATGCCTGTTTCAGGTTCATGGTTATTGATCAAATAAAAGGCAACAGAAATAATAAGTCTGGTTGGTATTCAATTCGTAATGCTAAAGAAAAAAGTGGATAATTAATTTGTATGGTCTTTTCCCACCTGGATTAAATGAGTATCTTTAATGGACCAATGATAATCCACATTTTTTAATTGCTTCCCTACTTATGAGGGTATGTAAATGTATTTGGTTTGTCACTGAGGAAGGCTTACATAGCTGAAACCGGTCTGATTTATTATTTTTGGGGTTTGGGTGCTCTTTTCCCGAGCCTTTATCTGTTTACCTTTGCATTTATAAGGTATTACATTGTTTTTTAACCACTGGTTGGCTTATTTTTGAATTTGATATCATGGACATTGGGCCTTTGCGCTTGCTGTACATGCGAGGGTGATGTGCTTACTGACTTTTGTGGTTTCCTCGCTGTTGGCATTAGGTGTGGTTACCATCAAAACTCTGCAGTGGAAGAGTGGATTCTCTAAGTCCGTTGATTATCTTTTGGACTTTATCTGTATGCCTTCCGGCTTTGGATTTAAATTCTGTTTTTGCTGTGACTTTTATATACAGCATCTCATTTGGAAGGTGCAGTTCTACATCGGGTTGGGTTTTGCAGACTTTACATGTGGACGAGAATGGAACATGGTGGTACACTTGCTTGGAACTTTTTATTGTTGATATACTGGATCTAAGTGTTTTCTGCACACTATTAGTGCAAGGCACACTCGGTCCTTTCAGGCGAATCATAGTTGTATGGAATAAATCAAATTTTGTGTAAATTGCTTCGACTTATTACAGACTTGGGATATTCTTCAAGCAAATGAGCAGTTTACGGTCTTGGTAATGAACCCATGGACATACACTATTTTTGAGGTGTTTTTGTGACTTCCTTGGAATCAGTATTACTATATAGGTGACTGTGGTTTCCTGATGGTTTATGCTATTCAGTAACTCATACGGACAATGTGTACAATGTTTAGACACATTTGTGAACTTATTAGGATCCAAGGGTTGATTTGCTTTCCTTATACAAACAGGAAGCTATATTGATTTAACAGCATTCAGTGATTAGGGTACACATTGTTCAAGGGTTTTGAAATCAAAGGAATTCACAAGAAAGAATACCGCCATGGTTTATGATATTACCTTTTTAGCAAACTGTAGCTTGGATTGGGTGGTTTATCTTGCTACATGTTCTTGCTCTGCATTTTATGTGGGGCAAAATTCCAGACCATTACTGTTACAGATTTCTGAACATGTTAGTGATATTAGAAGCAAAAGACAGTCTAACTCCCTTTATAAACACACACTAAAACATAGTACTGCCTGTTTCAGGTTCAGGGGTATTTATCAGATAAAAGGCAACAGAAATAATAAGTCTGGTTGGCATTCAATTCTTAATGCTAAAGAAAAAAGTGGATAATTAAGTTGGGTGGTCTTTTCCCACCTGGATTAAATGAGTATCTATAATGGACCAATGAGAATCCACATTTTTTTAATTGCTTCCCTACTTATGAGGGTGTGTAAATGTATTTGCTTTGTCACTGAGGAAGGCTAACATAGGCAAAACTGGTCTGGTTTATTATTTTTGGGGTCTGGGTGCTCTTTTCCCAACCCTTTACATGCTTACCTTTGCATTTATGAGGTATTAGATTGTTTTTTAACCACACTGTTGTGCTGGCTTATTTTTTAATTTCTTTTCTAATTTCTCCCAAATCTTCACAATTACCATAAGATAAAGGAGAGCATTTATTTTGCTCTGCTGTGTAAAATGCCTAGGAGCAAGTTCTTCCTCTGTCTTTTTTTTTTAATTCTGGATCTCAAAGGCCAGAATCAGTTCTCTGAAAAGTTCAAGATGTCGTCTGTAGAGTCCCTAGTACTTCTCCTCCTAAGGGGTGGAAACTGGCCCTGGACTTTCGAGTCCTTACCTTCATATCCTTATTGGACTTACACACAAAAAGTTCCAAAGATTCATAAGGTATCCATCCAAATCACTGACTACACTTTCATAAATATCTTTGCTTGCAGCTCTTCACTGACAACAGAGTCCATGATATTTTAATATGAGTATCTTGTAGAAAAGCGGGTGTGGGTTAGAGCCCCCAAATTTATTTTATGTATTATTTTCATAATGTTAATTCTGCTTATGGTGGAGCAGTGTCAAAGAAGCAATATATAATAAATTCATTTTTGAAGACTGCGTAAGTAACTGGTCAATGGTTATATGCCCTTTATCGGTTTTAGACATTACTGTTTTAATTACAATCTCTATTTTATATATTCACAAAACATCTAACACTGTTAATAGTCTGCTTCTATATTTTGGGAATTTACATATTCCTATTTCTAGGTAATCAGCTTCAAACAGCCATAACCAGAGAAATTCAGCTCTCAGCAAAAGACAAGGAGGGCTCCTTACTGAAATGTCAGCACTTGTAATGCCAAGGGAGGGCAGAAAAAATGTATGTATTTTATTTTATTTTGACATTTGTTAACTGGGTATGTCCAAATGAACCTGAGCCCATTTTCAGTGGAGGTCTGGGGAGAAAAGCTCCAAAACGAAATACAGGAAGATGTAATGACTATCAGAAAGTATCAAGCATCTATTTTAAATTATATCTAATAAATTATTAGCTGTATGCACAAATTAAGAATATAATGACTAGTAGTATTTACAAAAATTCTTCAGATAAGAAAGATTCAAAGAAGAAAGTGAATTGTATACACATTCTATGCTATACTTATACTAGTAAGATTCTAACACTGATGATAGCTGTAAACTGTTAGAGAAATTACAAATACAAGTTAAAAATGAGATACAGCTAAAGGTAACTGGTTAGAAGATAAGTAATAGACCTTGGTAATTACAATAGACACCTTTCTGTGTCAGGAGCAAGCGAGGTAAGTTGATGCAGTTTTGGAGTCACAAAGTAGATGTAGTGGAAGTAAGTAAGTGATAGAGAGAGTTAAGGGGGATTTAGCAGGAGCAAATCTCTGAGTTCCATAGGACTTTTTTGAATTCATCAGTATTGGAGATGGTCCTGGTGATTAGTGAGAGTTTGTTCCAAGCTAGGGCAATTGAACAGCTGTAAAGTTGTTGGCCAATAGTTTTTTTTCCGGTTTATAGATTTTTAAGAGAAACTGGTTGGAACTTTGGAGTGAGCAGTTAGGAGTATAGAAAGAGATGTGGTTGGAGATGGATGGACAGGAGGTAGGTTTGCTGAGGATGGAGTGTATAGTGAGCAGCTGAGGTAGTAGGAGTAGGTGGTGGAATTCTAGCAAGTATAGAGATCTTAGAGAGAGGTGGTGATAGGAGTTGTAGGGTTGGTTTGCAGTGAACCTTGTGACTTTGTTGTAGGTGAGGTCAAACTTTAAGATTTGAGGTCTATTACGATTAGTGAGTCATAAAGAAGACTGGGAAGGAGGCAGGCATAGGCTAAGGAGAGTCTAGAGTCTTTGGTGAGGAATTTTTTTGTTTCTGTAAAGTAAGCCCAGTGTTTGTTCTGTTTTTTATGCAATAATGGATGTGTTGGTCAAACTTATGTTCATCATCTATGATTATGCCGAGGAGCTTATTACGAGTTTCACCATTAATGATTGTGTTGTCAAGAGATGAGATATTAAAATTAGATTTCTGGTGAGTGATAGGTTTAGGGAGGAATAGCAGAAGTTTTTTTTTTTTTGAGGGGGACTTTAGTAGAAGTTGATTTTCCATTAGCCAGTTTTCAATAGGGTTGAAAGAGTTTTGGGTTAGAATTTGAAGGTCAGACAGATTGTCAGAAATGAAGATGATAGTGGAATTGTCTGAATATTGTATGATGGATGAGTGAGGACAGGAGGAGTGAAAGCATTTAGTGAAGATATTAAATAGTAGAGGACCTAAAATGGAGCCTTAGGGTACTCCTATCTTAATGGGGAGAAAGGATGAAAAGGAGGAGAGACATCTATCAGACTGCTGTGTGTTGGTGAGGGAGCTTGAGAACCAGTTTATAGTGGGATCTGAGAGACTTAGCTCAGATAATTTAGAGAGTAGCTTAGGAAGGGAGACAATGTCAAATGCTTTTCAGAGGTCTAGGAAAAGACGGAAATCTAGTTTGTTATTATATCTGGCTTGAGAGACAGTTTGTATGAAGGATATTAAAGCAAAGTTTGTGCTGCAGTTGGGTCAGAAGCTGTGTTGGGTGGGAGTCAGGAGATTTTCTTTAAGAATTTAGTCCATAAGTTGCTTATGCATACATTTCTCTAATATTTTTGAGAGGGAGGTAGTATGGCTATGGGTCGATAGTTAGAGAGTTCTGTGGATTGACCTCCCTTGGGGATAGAAATAATATAGAATTGTTTCTAGATTGTGAGGCTGGAGGACTTGAGGATTGATTGGTTGATTAGGATGGGTATAGAGTAGGCAACTAAAGTAGCTGCAACCTTGAGGAAGAAGGGTGCAAGACTGTCTGTTGATGGACAGGTTGTCTTTAGTTTGATAAGCAGGGTTTTAGTGTCGGCAGTGGGAATAGGTTTGAGTGAGAAGAAGATTTTCCGGGGTGGTGGAGGGAGATGAGAGGAGTTGGAGGCATTATTATTCTGGGTTAGTTTATTGATAGTTCCAATGAAACAGATGTTTAGGATAGAAGCAGTTTCAAGAGGAGTGTTGTTAGGGCATGGGTTAGGTGTAGAAGGGTTTCCAGCATGAAGGATCTTATTGATAGTATTCCAGAATTTCTTGAGGTACTGTGGTGTTTGGATTAAGGCTTTTCGTAGTTTTTCATATCATTGTTGACATGTTTTTAGTGAGTTTTCTAAGTTCAAAACCTCAAGAGAAGAGTGAATTTCAAACATTGCTCTTCTCCTTTAAACTTCTATTTTTCAGAGGAGCAAATCCCCCCCCGACTTACATATACCAAGTCCCTGATTGCCATATCTCAGAGAAAAGGGAATAGCCCAGGAAGTGGCCATCTCAGATTTGGTATATATAAGTCAGTTCATTCAGCCATTCAGACTCTATGTTTCATGATTCACTCTAGTGAGTCCTGATATTTCAAGTGGCTACTGACAGAGGGTTCTAAAAATTATTAGCTTCCCGAGATCCCTGCTATCTTCCAGTACTCACAAACAGTAGAGATTTCAGGTCTACTTTAATTAAACAAAAGCGGAATCTGTTGAATACAAATCTGTCGACACATAAACAGCAAAATGCGGAAACGTCAAATGCACTAAATAGCGAAATCAGAAATGTCAAATTGTCATAGCTGGCCCATCTGCGGTATAGCTCCATAAGGTAAATGTGCGATAGTTACGGACCTTAGGGTTAGGTTGAAGGTTAAGGTAAGTGCATAGATAAGTAATGTATGTAAGGTTTAGTGTAGGGTTTTGTTAAGTGTATGTGTGTGGAATATTTACTTTGTGTGGGTATAGTTCTGTAGGGTAAATGTGCAGTAGTTACGGACCTTAGGGTTAGGGAGGGGTTAAGGTTAGTGTATAGATAGTTGTGTATGTGGAATTTAGTGTAGAGTTACAAGTGGGGTTTTGGCACTTTAATTTAGGGTTAATAGTAGGGTTTTGGTTAGTGTATGTATGTGTTTTTTGTTGTTGTTTTTGCGTAGGTTATATGTTACTGGCAGTGGGGTTGGCCGACTATTGCGGTTTCGATGTTTAAATTTCGCGGTTTTGCATGTTTGACATTATCACGTCTCGCTGTTTATGTGTCGACAGATTCGTATTCGACAGAGTCCGCTTTTGTTTAATTAAAGTAGACCCAAGATTTCAGATCTCCTGCTAGTGTCCATCACTTCCTTTTGTAGTTTGGGGCACATCAAATGACCTCTTCTGACCAGAAAGATTCTTCATATACTAGTATTGATACCAGCAGTAATACTGACAATGCAATATGCTCACCTGCACATGAGAGTCTTGTATGCCCCTAAGGGTTCAGTGGACTCACTACCAGGTAATTCTGATTCCTCTGATTTCTAATAATGTGTACCAGAAATACCTCTGGCAGGGCAGAGCATTCTTCAACACATTCAGACATTCGAGCTACTGGAGCTAGGAATTATACTGAAACACAATCCAAACTGCTCAGATAAGGTGGAATCAGTATTTATTACACGGGGAAGGAGAAGGAAAAGAAGAAAGAGATGTGAAAGAAGTAGTAAACGAGGATCCAGGACTGGAATCATCACAAGATTAGAAGTTAACCCCTTCAGGCCTGCACTACCATCCATTCTATTGGCTAATGTTCTCTCCCTGGAAAACAAAGTGGACTACAAAAGGCTAGAACTAACTAACCAGAGCAAGGTGAGAAACTCTTGTGTATTTATCTTCACTGAGACTTGGCTGAGCTCTAATATAAATGACAGCGCAGTTCCTGTGGAGGGACTATCATTATTTTGTGCAGATAGAATACAGTCTCTCTGTAAGAAAGCAAAGGGGGTGGTGTCTGCATCTACATCAGTGACAATTGGTGCACCAGCTGTGAGGTGGTAAAAACACACTGCTCTGAGGACCTAGAGTTTATGTCACTGAAATGCAGACCCTTCTACCTACCAATGTAATTTAACAGTGTCAGCATCACAGCAGTATACATACCTCGCAGAGCCAACACAAATGAAGCACTACCTAAACTGTATCAGTCTATAAATTATTTGCAAAATCAAAATCTTGACTGAGTACAGGTGACTTCAATCAGGCAAACCTGAAAATAGTCATACCTCAATACTTCCAGTGTGTAGACTTTGCAACCAGAGGGGAGAATACACTGGAAAAGATCTGTACAAATATTAAGCTAGCATTTAAGGCAGTACCTCACCCCCAGTTGGGTAACTCAGATCACCCTGCCATTATGCTGCTTCCATTGTACAGGTCACTGCTGACTAGGGGGAACCATCAGTGAACCAAGTGAGAGTATGGCTGGAGGGAGCAGTCTCAGCACTACCAGACTGTTTTGAGAGTACAGACTGGAACATGTTCAAGGAGGCGGCCACAGTAAACCAACACATCAAGCTGGAGGAGTACACTGAATCAGTGATGGGTTACATCTCAAAATGTGTTGACGATGTGACAGTCACCAAAACATCATCGCAAGAGCCAACCAGAAACCCTGGCTGACAAGTGAAGAAGTGTACGAGCTCCTGAAAGCAAAGAATGCAGCATTCAAGTCTGGTGCTAAAGAGGCTCTCAGATTGGACAGATCTCAATTAAATAAAGGGGTGAGGGTGACCAAATACAAATATGGTCAAAAGATCATGAGTCACTTCTCTGAACAAAAGGACCCCAGGCTCCTGTAGCATGGCATGCAGTCTAGAACAGGTTACAGGTCACTGTCTTCAGAGTGTGATGATGATACAGAATTCCTAAACAAGCTCGCCATCTACTTCAGTAGGTCGGAGGAAGGGAACAAGACAGCAGCAGAGAAAATCACCAACAACCAGAGCGAGGAAGAGCTCAGCCTCAACCCTGCTGATGTCAGAAGGACCTTCTCAAGAGTTAACCCCAGGAAGGCAGCTGGACCTGATAACATTCTTGAGTGCTCAGAGACTGTGCAGACCAACTAACAATGTGCTCACAGAAATCATCAACAACTCACTGAGTCACACCATTGTGCCCAAATGTTTCAAGTACACAAACATTATACCAGTGCCAAAGAAGTCACCACCTGCAAGCCTAAATGACTGATGTCCCATAGTTCTCACCTCCACTGTGATGAAATGCTTTGAGAGACTGGTCAAAGATGTAATAACATCTAAACTACCTGCAGACTTCGATCCACTCCAGCTTGCATACAGACCTAATCGCTCGACAGGAGATGCTATTTCTTTGGCACTCCACTTACTGCTGGACCACCTGGAGAACAAGAATAGCTATGTGAGGCTACTTTTCATTGACTTCAGTTTAGCTTTCAGTACAGTCATCCCACAAAATCTAATCAGAAAGCTGTTTCAGCTGGGCATCAGCACTCCACTATGCAATTAGATTCCGGACTTTCTTATAGATAGACCCCAAAAAGTGTTTGTAAGCAAGAATACATTGAAGAGCATCACCCTGAACACTGGAGTCCCACAGGGATGTGTCCTAAGCCCCCTGCTTTTCATCATACTAACCCACAATTGTATTGCTAAGCATAGCTCAAACCATATCATCAAATTAGCAGCTGATATGACAGTTGTGGGCCTCATCAGGAATGATGACGAGACAGCCTACAGAGAGGAGATGAATCAGTACATTAGTTGGTGTTATAACAAAAATCTTACACTAAATGTCAACCAGACCAAAGAAATAATTGTGGACTACAGGAAGAGCAAGAGAGAGCACTCTCCACCTGTACTCAATGAAGAAACAGTTGAGAGAGTAAAAAGCACAACATTTCTAGGGGTGCACATTGCAGAAGACTTGACATAGTCAGCCAGCATAAATGCCATCATTAAGAAGGTGCACCAACAGCTTCACTTCTTGTGAAGGTTGAGGAGAGCAATCCTACCATCAACGGCTCTCACAACCTTCTACAGGGACACCATCGAAAGTATACTGACATAAAGCTTTACAGTATGGTATGGTATGGAGGCTGCTCTGCTTCTGAGCACCAGTTCCTCCAGAGGGTATTGAAAGCAGCTGAGAGGATTATCAGAAACTCCCATCAATAAAAGACCTGCACATGTCCAGATGTCTCAGCAGGACAAGCTAAATAACCAGGGATAGCACTCATCCTGCTTACAAGCTATTCTCACATTTAATATCAGGAAGGTGCTTTCAATGCATACGCTGCAAAACCACTAGATTCAAAAACACCTTCTTTCCACTAGCTATCAGGCTACTGAACTCTAGGAACAGTACCCTTCACACTGGACATTATGGCAGTAATCCAACACTACCGAAAAGTCTCTATGGTGCAGTATGTACAAAGGTCTTACCACACCCAGACAGCAAAACCAGCAGTACTCAAACTGAACTGTCTTACTGTGCAATATAAATGAAGGCCTTAAATCAATTGCTTAAGTGCATTTTTTTTCCAGTGAAAATAAGCTACTAATCTAGTAATGAGTGACAATCTGTTAAATCAGTGCAATAATGCAAATATTTATTATTGTTTGTCATCTGTATCTATATAATGTTTTTATATTATTGTCATGTTAAATGTAGTCTATGTTTTGCATGCACATTGAGCCTGAAGAAATGTAATTTCACTCGGTTTGCACTTGTGTGAATTGAAGTGACAATAAAGTTTACTTTGACTTTGACATGAATGCCTTTTAGGAACTCCTCCCTACCTGTTTTTGACAGCTTATACCTCGCCTGCTGGTGGGACTTCCATCTGGACAACCTATTGGCATGAGGAAAGTGAGGCTCTGATACAAGTACCACATCAATATTTTGTAGTTGCTAGCATTTCAAAATTACTTGCAAGCATTTAATGACCACCTTATTGAACAAACTGTCCGGGATGTGATAGTCAATACTGTTATGATGCATTACATCAAAAAAGAGTACCTAAAATCTCACACCATCTTCAGACAGACCCCATGTTTTAGGAACTCTGTAGTTCAAAGAAGTCTATTTCATTTTGTCCATTGTATGTCAATATCTGGAATACTGTGTGAGCTACCTTTGGTTTGTGTGAGTGGCGTTTCCACTAGAATCACATAAATTACATGCTCAGCCTCTGAGGTTTGCCAGCATTCAATTTCTTCCCAACAGCAGAACGTACACAGCTACATGAATTTTGTTGTCTAAGGCCAGATTCTTGAACTTGTGTTAGACGCACGGTCCTTGATGTGGAAATGGAGACTAACCTATGCTTTTCTACAAATTGGTCTCATTCATTTAAATTGAAGTAAATAAATAAATAAACAGTACTTCAGTAGCTATCTCATGCTTTTACGTAAGTAGCAATCATCAGTTTATTCTAAAAGCATTCTTAACCATTCTTGGGTTCTGTACAATTTAGTTCAATATCAGCCTATTTTACTTGCATACATATTTCATTGTAGAAATCTTTGCTTTTGAGAATGTTACAATTTTGGCTTTTTCTTTCCCTTTACAAAAGCAACCATGGCATAATAGCAATAATGTCTGGGAGGCAAGGGTTATTGAGTAAGATTAAATCCCTCCTGACCAGAGAGCTTGATTCTGACAGTCTCATCCCAGGGATCAAACCTGCAGTTCAGGTACTTGGGATTAACATGGCTAGGCTTGTAAAGACTCTAGGGCCGCTAGCCAGTAACCTCCTATGAACCACCTCTTATAAACCTATAGGAGTACATAAATTAATAATCCCCTGTCCACTGAGTCACTTACAATCAATACTTCTTTAACATCTGTGCATAATCATTAGTGTTTACCACTCTACCACTGAAATAATCTATCCTGCTAATCATACTTAATTTCCATATTGATTTTCCATCTTGTAATGCTAGTACTGATTTTCTAAATGGTTTTGATATTATATTATATTTTCAGTACTGGAGTGTGATATTAATCATATATTTGATGCTTTAAGAAATATAATGTCCATATATGTAGTTTATAAATTGTGAATCATTTCATCCTAGGCATCCATTGAAAACCTGTCCTGCCGTTTTGAATCCATTTACCAAAAGCAATAAATAAATAAATAAATATAAGGAATCAGGTTTAAAAGATTACATAAAATGCATTACTGCCAACACTGAAGAACAAATGATTCAGTGAAAGGAAAACAACAAATTAGAAAATATATGCTATTACAACTTCATCAACACATCTAATCAATGCTGCAAATTGCTAGCATAAAAGCAGGTTAATTTGACCTTGGATTTATCTGTGTATACAAGAATTCCTGATTGTTAAAAAAACCCTGGAAACAGCAACTGTTTTGTTTTACTTAGAAAAGGAACTGCATGTGAATGCCTGTTAGAAATGAGGCTACCAAGGTCACTAGAGCTAACACAAATTATGTCTGCAAAGGATGAAAAACAACATGCAAATCTTTGTGTAGGAAAGACAGAGTTCTAAAAAAGAGCTTGATATCTCATATAGTTGGTGAGAAGGAATGTGAAGGAGGCAATCAGAGAGTGCTGCAAAAAAAAAAAAATATATATATATATATATATATATATATATATATATATATATATATAATAAGATAACCAGGTTTCAAACATTATTTAGGCAGATAATTATAGTGTCAGAAGAAATACATTCTTTGTGATTTTTTTTCTTCTTCAAGTGAGATGTAAACCCCAGTGCTGTGTGCAGTTTGTGATAAGGAAGAGACAATAGGGGAGGGAGTGATTCATAAAGCTTTCCTTTTTGAGAAAGTAAACAGCAAAAAACATTGTGGTAGGCCTATTGCTGAAATGAGTGACTAGACAGCAAAAGCACTGTTGCAGGGCTGTTCTTAAATTCAGAAAGGTTACACAAAGTGTACATACAGTGTAGACATCTTGGTAACCTTTATGAATCCCTCTAAATATCTAGCAAAAACTACAGATGTTTATGTATAACTGAGAAACATTTTTTTAACAAGAGTATATATGCAGATGAGCTGCAGTTTTTGAAATTTAGAAAGAACGTAGAAGGTGAAGAATTATTATTTTTCCACATATCAGATAAATTCAGGTGCGGTATTGTTTCACCAGGTTGAATGCAATTAGAACTTACATTACCACTGTGATTTTTTTATTAGCTAACAGTATTAAGAAATGTAATCTATGAATAACAGTACCCAATACAGTCTTTATGTGCAGGTGTGTATGAGTGTTTTCAGTTATAAGTAAACATAACACTTTGAACATACCTTACATCCTCTAACTAGTGCAACAGGTCAAGTACAACAGAACAACAGCAGAACAAGTACAAATATGACTCTGTCATTGTTCATGTTGGTGTGAACGACCTGAGCCGTACCTCCCTGGACTACATGAAAAGAGACATGGAAGAGCTCTCTGATCATGTAGCCCAGGCAGGTATGACCCTGACCCTGAGTAGCATCCTACCCTCACCAAGAATGATACATCAGTATAAAGAAAAAAGTATCAATTTCAACAATTGGCTAAGCTTCTGGTGTCATTCAAAGGGTATCCAGTGTCTGTCAGCCTGGGATGACATGCTCAACAAGCCACGTTGCTTCGCAAGAGATGGCTTGCACCTGTCACCCCTTGGCTTTCGAATACTGGCCAAGGCTCTTGCTGCCCCCATAGTGCCTTTTTTAGGCAAGGCTCAACATTCAAACCCACCTCCGTAAACAGCACAAGTAAAAAATTGAGGGTAATGCTACTCAACGCCAGGAGTTTAAATCTCAAAATGCATGCACTCGAAGCACTCCTAAGTATGGAGAACGTCGACATCTGTGCAGTAACTGAAACCTGGTTCAAGGCTCCAGAGAGCACTCCAGCACTACTGGGCTACAACTCATACCACACATTTCGGCCACAGAACACGTACCAAAACACAAAAGGAGGGGGTGTATCCATATTCATCAAGGATACCCACACCTCCAGGTTAGTGGCGCAGCATGATACCTCTGAGATCATCCATGTCCAACTAACATCGGGCAAATCTGCAATGCAAATTGTGGCCTGCTAGAGATCACCCTCCATGACCCAGGACCACCACTCCGCCTTTCTGGAGACACTGGAAAAACATGAAGGTCCTACCAAACACCCTGATCTTGGGAGATTTCAATTACCCTACCATTAACTGGGAAAACTACTTGAGTACAAACTCCCAGGCTCAGCGCTTCCAGGAATTTATCAACTCAAATGCCCTGGATCAGCTGGTAAACTCCCCTACCAGATGCCACAACATATTGGACCTGGTCATCACCAACATGGGCGACAGGTGCTCCGTACCGGAGGTCAACCCATCACTGGTTAGATCAGACCATAAACTAATCACTCTGGATGTCCACACCCCACCACCACCCCCAACAAAGGAAACCACAGTGAAAAACTTTTCTAAAGCAAACTTCACCTTACTTAAGGCAGAGGTGGTAAGTTTCACAGCCCCCACGCTAAAGGATAACACTGCCCAAGATGCAGAATCCTTTACAATTGCACTCTATGAGCACCTACAAGGATGCATGGATCGTGCTATCCCTAGCAAAACCAAGACTCACTCCCCTAAGAGAAGGAAACCAGTCTGGTGGACCCCTGCCATAAACAGGTTATACAACAAAAGGAGGAAACTAGTTCAGAAAAAAAGCAAATCCCAAGAAGGAAAGACATCTCTGATCAGTATCAGTAAGAAACTAAGATCCCTCATAAAATCATCCAAGGCTAACTTCGAAAGAAAAATAGCCAAGGATTCGAAAGATAACCACAAAGCCTTCTTTAGCTATGTCAAGAATCTAAGCGGTAACTCACAGATATGCTCTGAGATAGTGCAAAATAGCACAAAATTCACTGAACCTACTGATATTGCCAACATACTGGCAGATAGATTCAGTGCAAACTTCACCTCCCTCTCACCTTCAAAAGGGCTCACTACAATACCGGAAAAGTGTAGTGTCCCGGAAATCACAGAAGCACAGGTGAAAACAGCCCTTTCAAAAGCCAAAAACACAGCATCAATGGGGCCAGATGGTGTGCCAGGCTGTGTCTTGCACAAACTACAGAACAAACTAACCCCCCACCTAAACACGCTGTTCAACCTCAGCCTCTCCACAGGCTACGTGCCCATAGAATGCCACACAGCAATGGTTATTCCGCTCTCCAAAGGTGGGGCCACAACTGACCCTGGTAACTTTTGCCCCATAAGCCTGACTAGCCTGGTCTGCAAGGCTATGGAGAGCATCATCATGGAGCTCATTAACAAAGACACTGGGAACCTCCAAACCCTTGACCTGACCCAGTTTGGCTTTGTTAAGGGCAGATCATGCCTACTAAACCTGGTTGACTTCTTCAAGACAGTTACCAAGGCCATAGACGAGGGAAAGATGGTTAGCATAGCCTACCTTGATCTTGCCAAGGCATTTGACACCATTCCAATCTCGGGTATTATAGAAAAACTCACCAGCCTGAACATAAACCCCTACATCACAAGATGGGTTGCCAACTGGTTACAGACAGAACTCACATGGTAAGAATAGCGGGCTCCAGGTCTGACTCTAAACCAGTCACAAGTGATGTCCCGCAAGGCTCAGTTCTGGGACCCCTACTGTTTGGCATATATTTCTCAGAAGTACAGGCAAACACAGGAGGACTATGGCTATCCAATTTGCCGATGACTGCAAACTGGGAGCCATAATTGACTCTCCGGCTGACATGGACATCCTCCAAAAAGGCCTTACTGAGACAGACACCTGTTATCAAAGTCATGGCCTCAAGCTAAATGCCAAAAAATGCATAGCCATCCCATTTGGGAAAAACAAAACACTCACGAATTACCAAATAGGCGGCATCCCCCTTAATACAGAAGATGTAATAAGAGATCTGGGGACCCAGGTAGATAGTAATCTCTCCTTTGACAATCATATTGCCAAAGTAGTTAGGAAATCCTTCTGTGTGGCCCATCTAATTACTAAGGGGTTCGCATCTAGAAATAAAGAGGTTATAGTGCCCCTCTACTCGTCACTCATCAGACCCATCATAGAGTACAATGCCCCATTTGGGATGTACCTCACAAGACACTTCCAACAGCTTGAAAGACCACAAAAGCACCTCACCAAGAGGATTACTAGCCTCAAACATATGTCCTATGCAGCCCGACTGAAAAAACTCTGGCTGTACTCAGTGGCATATCGCTTACTCAGAGGTGATCTCTGCCTGACTTACAAAGCCATGTCCAACTCAGAATTGATGGACATGCTCCACCTAAAGAAATCCAAGTCACTGCGAGCCATGCACTCTAGTGAGCTAAACCTCACCACAACAATAAATAGAACATGCTGGAGGGATAGATTCCTGTCACAGAGACTCCCCATGCTTTGGAACAAAATTCCTAACTACATTAGGCAGAGCCCCTCACTAACACTCTTCAAGAAAAGCCTTGACGAGTGGATGGGTAACAGAAAGTACACCCCTGGGATCACTTCATTGGCTCTGCTTGACAGAGGCTCAGTTAATTAATCAATGGGGCGGTGAAAGCCGACACTCTGGCTAGGCTTATAAATACCCTCGGGCAGATAGCCTAGTACCTACCTATGAACCTATGAACAGGTAGCACACTTGCCTTTGGGACAGAAGGCTGTGGGTTCTATTCCCACAGTGGGTAAAGCAATTGCTCACACTGCAGTGAGGCATAAAGGGGTGCTGCACTGATGAGTGTGTCATCCTTTGGATTAGATGTTAAACTGAGGTCCCCATCTGCTTAAGTTGGTGGTAGCTCAGGTGGATGTAAAATATCTCACAGCGGTTCTACCTGACTTCGTCGACAGCGCAGAAGACCGACAGCGGAATTCGGAGCTCCAGAAGATCGAAAACGAAGAAGACCGAAATCATGAATCGGCAGAACATCGACAATGCAGAAGACCGACACGACGGATGACAACACCAACGCCGAGGATGCCGACATGGGGAAAGGCTGTGTGAGTATGCGGTAGTGACGGGACGTAGGTGCGCGGCAGGTAAGTGTGGAGATTGACGGTCTGTGGGGATAGGGGTGGGTTAAGTGAGTTAGGGTGGGTTAAGTGAGTTAGGGTTAGGGAGGCGGGTTAAGTGAGTTAGGGTTAGGGTAAGGTTTAGTGTGGGCTTGTAAGGATTTTGGTGTGCTTGTGTTGTGTGTGTGGTTTGTGGAATGGGGATGTGTTTTGTTTTTAATTGTTATTGTGTTGTGCAGTGTATGGGGTTTCGTGTTTGTGTACCGTCGGTTATGTGTGGTTTCGTGTTTATGGACTGTCGAATATGTGGTGTCGGTGATGTGGTTGTCGGTGTTGTGTGGTTTCGACTATGTCAGGTAGAACCCTCACAGCACCTATTGATAAGAGCTAGGGAAGTTCCCTGATACCTTGGCTAAATATCCCCCTAGTGTTATAAATACTGCTTCAGCTCTCCCTGAAAAGAGGCAAACAGTCTAGAGAGACTTACCCAGTCAACAAAGGATATATAAATAAAATAAATCATATGAATGAAGATAAGGAGTAGGTATCTGTATAAGCAAATGAACACATCCTGATGTATGCTTTTGTGATATTTCTGTGATTCATTTCCTATTTACTTATTGAGAAACGTGACATTAAACCAGGATTACTGCCCCTTGACATATCCAGCTGGCTTTGCTGTTTTTCTACATATATTCATGCTCTGGTGCAGTTATATGATAAGTATTTTTACTATGTAAGATAGGATTATCAGAAATTTAAAAAAATGATGGCAGTGAAAAAAAGATGATTTAAGAGAATAAAATGTGCAATGACTCCATTCTCCATGTACTTGATCATTCTGTAGCACTAACCATAACTGTGACAATTATTATTAGAAAACAACAAAATACAAGTTGCCCTTTTTTTTAGATTTTTCCAAGTGCTTCATACAAAAAGTAAGCACTGTAAATGCTAGATGTCTAAAGCTGATTGTGCATAGTTTGAAATTATGTTGTGTTACACTACAGAGGAAATATAGTTACAACAGTGTTTAAAAATTAACTTGCAGACACTTGGAAATATCCATCTGCAAAGCATGGTAGGTACATTATGTTTCCCACTCTGGCAGTCCCTTGGGCATAATGTGTTTTGCTTTGTTGTTGCAGCTGATAAGGGCATTAATTACATTATACCATTCACAAATGGTACCTTACACCAGAATGTAATCAAAATTTTATAGTATAGTTAATAAAAGGAATGCAAAGTTAAAACAAGTTTGAATTACATTTGAAAATAAGGTCTAATGGATCTTCTGTATTATTTTTTTAAAAGAATATGAAAACATGGCATATGAAACACTGGTGTACATTTATCTTGTATTTTATGGATTGGCTGCATAAAAGTTCTTCTCATTTTGCCGTAGTGTTTTATTTATGCAGTAAACCCAAGCCTACACCCCATTGAAGCCATGATCACACATAAAGGCAATGCAAGCAGTTTATTTGCATGACATCATCATTCCACATATCTGGACTAATAAACAATCACAGATAAACTTAGTCATAAAGAGTATTATTCCTACTTCTGAGGCCTCAGCATGCTGAACAGCCCTTTGCCAGAAGGTGAAATATGTCACCTGCTTGTCCAGCACCCAAGCCAAGTAGCATAACTACAGTGTCCCCCTCAGATACCATGACAATCACTCAAGTATAGCACTGTGTATCAGTTAATGGCACATTATAATTATGATAAAGTGGATAAATAAAGGACGGGGGCAAGGAAATGCGGGGAAGGCTGCCCAGTGACCACCCACCAGGTTGCAATGCACAACTTGCTATTCCCTTTCCTGGCCATGTTCATACTTGTGCTGTGTATATCTGACCATCCCAATACTACTATCAGCTACTCAGTTGTGAACCTACCCAAATGACTGCATTATTCAAACAAGAAACATAAACTAATAACTGTACGATGCAAGTGTCAGCTAGAAAGACTTTTTTAATGATCGTCAGTACTATAGAGTAATATTGGTGCAGCAACAGCCATTTCAATATGTGTCTCTCCAGTTGCATAGAGGGACTAAGACCTGTCTACCTGGGTTTGATTAGTACCTAAGGCAAGTGATGGAGAGGCAGGGAGGGATGGAAGTGCCCATCTTCAGTGTGTGATTACTTGATCATCCCCTGTGATAATCCAGGATGGGAATTGGGGAAGTTTTGATGAGGGGTGTGGTCCAAAGAAGGAAGAGGATGGTAGTTATGGCTGGGCTTCTGTGGAGGTGGGACAATATACTGCATATACCCACTGCACACCCACCACTTGGATGTACCAGAGACACTGCAGTGGGAGAGTTGAGTATCATGGTATGCCATCAAAGAAAGGAAAATTCAAGACCCTCATGGCATCTGTAGGTTCTGCGGTGGCCCTAGCTATATCAGAGAAAGTATGAAGGGAGCAAAACGTGTCCCCCAAATGAAAAAAAAAATACTTAAGTCACCTAGAATATCTTCCTCTTTTTTAACAGTGTTGTTGCCCTCTTTTTTACACATCACAATATTTATTACCATGCATATTAGACAGCAGTAATACTGTCATTGTTAGCACATATAATTTCTTGAAGAAAAAGCAAGACAGGCAAATTTAAATCAGTGAAAACTAATGCTATATATGTGATTCCCATCAGAGCAAAAACTGGTTCTCTGTCTGCAAATTGCAAGTGCTTGATAACTGAACATCCCAAAAGAAGGACTGCTCTAGCAACTCTGTGATTGATGAACATCCTTGCTGATTCCATCTCCACTGGTTTCACTGTTCCAAATCAATGTAACCTTGGAAATCTTTATCATCATACCAGGAAAATGCCATTGCAAAGTCATCAGGTCTCTAAATATCACAAACAGCAAATGTAGCTCAGCAACACAGCCAACATTTTACCCCTAAATGAAGTAACAAAACATGTGGCTGACCTACCTGAGGGGAAAAAAATCTACTTCTGACCACAAATGATCTGAAAGAAGTCCAGGGGACTTCTCCAAATCACTTCCCAAGATGAGCGGTCTATACCCGGATTCAAGATGTTTGGCTGCACTATTGCTGTCCTAGCTGGTAGGGCTAAAACTGAGTACCCCAATATTATAATATGCCCAATATCTGAAAATCAGAATAAAGAAATCTAACTAAAAAACAATATTCGCAAAGTCAAAGACAAAAATGCTCTGGAGGACCACTTGTCTGCCTGTTTGATGATTTGCACTGACTGACCTTCCTTGGCCAGGTCAGTAGCACTCCCTATATGAAATGAGTGAAAAGTACAACCCCCAATGGGCAACTCCTGTGCTACCAGAGTCATCACTCACTGGTCTGGACAAATCTTTGGTCATGCCTTCTCCACGAATACTTGGTGACTTAAACTCTGCTGATCAGTCTTGGACATGGAGATCCATACCAAAACTGTATTGTGAGCCACAGAAACACCTCTCCAGTATAATGACTCACTGACCATAACAGCTCCGGCATCATCAGCAAACATCAATGTGACCCAAACTGCATACATATGATATTCACTAATGACAGAATGCACTCCTTGGATTATAGAGTATAAGAAGGCCCTGCCAATGGGCCACTTAGTTTCCCCTTGATAACCTTTTACCCTTCAATCTTTCTGGTGCCCTGCCAATGATCCAATAATACAACTAATATGGCACATCAATAAACCTGGTCAGCCAGCTGAGGGCTGACAGCTGAATTTGAATGGAATTAACTGATTCTTTCAATAAACACCTAGCTACAACTGCAGCTTAGCTTCCTTGTTTGAATCATGCTTTATAAGCACAAGATGCAGTGTCTACTGTGGGCAGTGCAGGTCTGATTTTTGAGCTACATTATTAAAAAAAAACAGATAAGACCAAACAAAAATTCTTTAATTGTTTCACTCATTTAATTTCTCAGTTACTGCAACAGGTTAATCTTGGGGTTTCATGTTTCAAGGGGGCAGGTTTCAAAGTCCTAAATATGTAGATATTTGCTTTCTTAATAAGAAAATCAAGGAAGTAAATCATTAAAGCTAAGAATATCAAGGACGTAAATCATTAAAGCTATGCAAACCATCTCAAAGCCTTGTCCCTTTTCTCAGTGTCATACAGGGGATCTATATCAGTTTATCAAAAATCCACATTGTCGAAACCCATCCAGTTGTAACCATATGGTTGGCAATGCTGTTAATTGAAAAAACTGCAATAAACCCACACAACACTTGCCAACAATGCAAATAATGTTTTTGCAGGGGGTCAAGCCCCCTGCACCCCCACATTCCCCTGCTAATTATATATACCACCTCTGACATTGCATTACAATGAGAAAAAGGGCAAATTCCCTGATTCCTACTCTACTGCAGTCTCAGTCAGAACGGTTCAACTAACCAAATTGTCGACCATATGGTCTCAGCCATATGGGTTTTAACAATTTGATCTTTCGACCAGTTGACATAGATTCCATACAAACTACTGCAGGGTGATCTATGCCTTGCATAGAGAGCCTTAATAGACCCTATCCTGTCACACCTACTACATATTCTTAATTCCAATGGGGGCATAAGCAACCTCTCTACTTGCTTACCAACCTGTTTGGTGGAAGAGATCTACATCTCTTTTGCATCATAAATATAAAATGTTGGAGTGGTAAATATGCATCACAGAGAGTACTCCATACAAAAGTAATCTTGATAACTTGATGGGTAACCACACATTCGCCCCTGGTTTAGCACCCTTGTTCCTCATGGATGGTAATAACATGTTAATATATTGCTTGTCTCCATGTTATTCATACTTAAAATATAAGGGCTAACAACTTCAGGAGACTGTATGGCTAGGCTGCTAAAGATCATCCCTGATCAATAGCCTTGTAAGTATCTATGAACCTGTAACAAATAATATGGGATGGAGATCAGAGCCTTTCCTAGTGTGGCAAGTTAATGTAACACCTCCAAAAAGGCAGGAGAAACACCCATTAGACTTTTTAGTGCTAGCTGCCCAGGAAGTCCTTAACAACTAGATCATCCAAATTTCCTGTGGGATGGTAGTGGGGTTCTCCTGTGCCTCTGGTGCCAGTTTGTGAAATCTGGATATCTGTAGGTGTGAAAGACTCTCAGCTATTAGACTGCAGTTTCCAGGGAAATTCTTGGTAGAGAAAGAGAAACCAATTTGGAGACTATAAAAACTAACAACTCAAACAAGGACTGAACCTAAGCTAATCTGAATATCTTTTTCACTAGCACCCTCACCGTGGCCTATGTCTCAATGAAACATTACTCTCCAGTTATGAAATTGCTTCTGCCAATCTATTGTTGTAATCCAGTTTGGCATTAGTTCGATAAACCTAACATCTCTTTTCCATTCTGATGACCATGATGCTGGCCACTGTGAAGCAAACCACTGACCTTCCAAGTGAGACCCCCATCCCTGACCCCTAGATCCAACAATGAAAAGTTGAAATGCTTTCAAGAATATCCAGTCATCTTTCATTGGGAACAAACATTGTAGTCAGCAAGGAGGATCAGCCTTCACATATTAACCATTATCTGATGGTGCTTCTTGTGACCACCTTTCAACAAATTGATCAAGGGCCTGATAAATGTCTTACCCAGGGAAATTGTCCAGCAAGTTAAGTAAACCCAAACAATCAATGACTTGCTGTATCCTCACCTTGTGTGTAGCTAGGAATATGTTAATAGCCTCCTTGGAGTGGACTAACTTGGCTTATGGCAACTTAAAAGATGAAGAGGCCACGCCAGTGTCAAGACACAGGAATACCCTCAATTTTGTCCTCAGCAAGTAGTACCCCAAGCTGTTATCATAAACAGATAAATTGATTCATATCAGCTGGGATGTACCTGCCCATGCCCAGTAATCAAGGAGTTTTAATCCTCAAAACTAACACCAGTCAGGGACTTGCACATTGGGAGGATGATAAGTACACACAGTAAAGTACAATTTTCCTTAAGAGCACACATAGATCACAGTCAATCTGGGGCTGGTTTCTCTCTCTTTCTCCAGATCCCCAATAAGACTCCCCACTGGCACAGCTATAGGGTTAAGATCTCAGCCGAGTGGTCAAGCCAAAACCTCCAGCACCCTCTCTGTCCAAACAGTGCTCTGTGTCCCTGCCCAAGTAGCTGACACACACACACAGACAAACTTTGAGATTTGATTTATATACAAACACACAGGCACTCCTAGGGAAGGCTGGCACAGGTTCACTAGCTATGCCTCCTTCTGCCTAGACTATACCATAGTACCACCTGCCACCAACCACCCTTATCAGCTACTATAAGGTCCTTCCCAAAGGGTGACCAATTCTACTGTGTAATGTTACTGTTATCCAAATGGTAAGTGTGACCAGAACTTTAAAGGTTATTTAAAAGTGGCCTGTACAGTATCACCAAATACATATGCACGTACTCTAAGAGCTTATATATCTCTACACAAACCAGCCACAATTAACTCATTCACTCCAATGGAGCTCAGAAAGTTTGCAATGTAACTTCCAATGGGCGGAGCCTAAGACTTTTAACAGAATCAAATTATGTCCTCACATTTCAAAGAAATGTTCATATCTCTGGAACCATAGCAGTTATGAAAAATGTATAAATGGCAAACTCTTCAGCACAAACTATTTTACAGTGGTAGTATTCTTTAGCTTCTAGGTCTTAAACTGAATTTTATATGTCACAGTAAACACAGTAACTATTACATTTGTAATATTTTATAAATAACATACAATATCTCTGCAACCACTCAAGTTACACGCATACTGTTAGCAACATTTTAATCATCTAGCTGAGAGCTTTCATATGAGGCTAAAGAGTTCTGCCTTTGTTACTTGGTTGTTGAGACATTTAGAAAAATGTGAAAATTATATCTATATAAATTAATATCATAAAAACAACAGTTGATATCTATTTACCTGCACTAGGAAGAGGTCAAATATTAATGCAGTTGAGTTTGCCATTGTGTAAGCTTTAAGATGAAATCTTTTACAACCTTGCACATAGCATGTTTTTCGAATTATTGATGCAAATATGAGCAAGCAATATTTGATGCCTAGAGGCATCAGTAGGAGTTAAGTGCAGCTGCACCTTGAGGCGTCACTTGGATGTAGTGAGTTAAAAGGCTTAGATATCTTTAATAATAAATAATAAAAGAACAAGGTAATATTCAGTCACGCAGTACAGTGACAACAGAGTTCAGCATCACAGGAAATATTTTAAAATAACATTGCAGGACAGTCTCAAATAAATACAGAAAACATCTAGACTAATCTTACTATATTCATATCTATCTCTAAGAGAGATACTATGATTTATGTCTTACCTACATAGCAAAGACAAGTGCTGGTGAGAGGATGTTGTCAGATGAAAAACAAGATACAGAATGCAAAGACTTTCTCTCTGAGATAGTTCTTAAATTAATAATACACATTACTGCTGGGTTAGCTAGATGGCATCACTATTTGACACCTGCCTCTACTTCCCAGGCTCAACAGATACCAACAGAATTTAGCATGTCTCTATGAAAAATGCTTATTTCTTAGAAGCTGGCACTTATCTCTTAGAAGTTTGTCTGAAACTGTAAGTTGTAAAACAATTAACATTTTTACATTTTAAACCTAGTAATTATTTCTGCCTTAAGACAATAGAAAGAAACTCTAGCTGTAGACATTCTGTCTTCTTGCTGAAACTGAGAGATAACTCAATTGTAAAAATTTCAGCATATTTTCTTGAGGGTTTGCAAGTTAATTCGGGTCTATATTAGATGAACGAAAGTTCATCTTAACGAACACTCACATGAGAGAAAATCCAGGAACTCAAAACTGCAATTGTGGGAGGTTGTGCCCCCCACACCCTCTGCTAAATATATATTCCTACTCTAAGATCGCACTACAGTGAGGAAAGGGCAAATATTCCCATCTTCACTGTACTGCGATCTCACAATTGCAGTTTCGAGTTCCGCAATTTTCGCTCATGTGAGCGTTCACTAAGATGAACTTTTTTTCATCTAATATAGACCCACTTAATTCTGTATTTTCCAGCTTCTTACTATCAAAACATACATTTGCACAAGCATATAGTTTATACACATTTCTGCTCTTTTCCAGCAGGGTACACTGTGGTTACATTCTTGAAGCTCAATACAGTTTTCTTACATTTGTAGGACAAGCATACAGATGATATTACTATTCACCAATGACATAGAATTATTTACAAAATTATAGCTGGCTAGTCTGGCAGTCTTCACACCATCCATAGTACACACTCACCCACTGCCATTGATCAATAAATCACCCAGATAATGGTCTGTGGCCTACTGAGATGCCCTTTACTACCAACACCAGTGAAGGGCTGTGCTGAATGTTTCAAAGGTGGTGCACATCCACACACAGCCCATGCACATGGCATTCAAAACTCATGCCCAGGAGTGGCCAAGCCCTCAAACAGATGAAATAAAGGGTGGAATCAATATTCACTTTTTCCATCCAAGAATCTTGGAATTTCTTAATGAGTCAGATGGCCGTATCCAATGATGCATAATTCACACAGACCTCTTCTTTGCTAATGCAGTCATTGACTGATAAACCTTGGGAGAAGGATAAATGGTATGTCAGTAAAAAATCTCTCCTTCCTTCTTTTTAAAGATGAGACCAAGCCAAGAAGTTTGAAAAGGAACAAAAGGAGGAACCTTGAAGTGGCCGGGTTACCCTGCCACCAGGTATTTCCTTATTAAGCTGTTTTCTGACTACCTCCTCCCTACTAACTGAACTCAAAGTCTTGCATATTCTTCCACTCAGACAAGTATTCATTTTAATGAAAAATCCAAAAACAAAACCATATAATAAATATTGTGATATTTGCACATCTGGATAATTTTGCAACTTTTTGTCTAACGCATTTACCTTAAGGGGAAATGTGTGACTCTTCTTGTGAGAATTGCCTCAAAGGGAAGTACCTCTTCAAAACCCCTAAAAGGAGCTCCTGCCCCTAGCCATTTGCTCCAAAAAGAAATATAAATGCCTGCATCATCACTTGGTGAAATTGTCCAGGTGGCTGACACCGTTTGCCCAGTATTTAACCCACCCAAACAAACTTGCTGATATTGAAGGCCCAACAAGCCTTCCCATTGTTTGTCTGTTCATCCCAAACTCTGGAATCAGGCAGTCTGTGCCTATCTATCATAACACTTAACTATGTGTCAGGATGGCATTCATCCCATTGTAGAGCTTTATTTATTATCTTCACGTTGCAGAACGTCTGATTGTACCAGAGCTAGGTTGGACCACCTCTAATATGATATATTTCATGCAGGTACAAAAATACAATAGCAGGGACAAACAGAGGTGTTGTCAGCTATTCTGGTGCCCAGCATCATATTTCAGTCTGGTGTCACCCACAACATTACATTGAAGAGAAAGAAACTGGGAAAAGGTGCTCTCCTTGGTCAGATTTAAGGAGCCAAAAAAGCTCTTTGTTCCTTTGAATCTGTAGCAAACTGCTTGGTACATTTTTATCAAGCATCTGATACAGTTTAAGCCACACACAGAGTACTAAAGCACTTAAGTTCTACCCACAAATGTAATGCCAGCATTAATTGCTGAATGGCAGTAATGCACTTAAGACTGGTCACCATCTACCAATCATGCCCTTAACACTTTATGATGGTGGCAGCTGCCCCTTCACCCCACCTTAGTTACACCTCTGGAGGCAATTCCTGATGCGGACCCTTCTCACAAATACCTACTAAATGAAGCCCATTATCCAGTTATCCCAGTTTCTCAACCTAAACTTACTCATTCACCCCTTCCTGAAAGTAGCAAGGGTCCCTGCTAAATCCTTGGCTCCTAACCCAACCTCATCTAAAAGACACTGAATTCCCATTACCATCAAACAAGTCAGAAACATTAACATAATTCCCATGAGGATCAGCATAATGATTAAGCTGTTTACTTCACACCAAAAGGTACATGGCTTGAATTTCACTAAGGGAAATTGGCTAGACTTAAAATGGTCCATGAGGGCATCTACCCTAGTACTTACCTGTGAACCTAATCATGGCAGGGATATGTACTATAATAGAATCCCCTGGTGTAATAATTCCTGAACCTGAAAATGAGCTGACTTCTGTGCTGTCCCATAGCTGTTAAAAATGTGCCCTGCAATAGCTTTCTGACTTGTTATTGGAAGCTGAGGAAATCATAGACTCATAGAATCTACAAAGCAACTGGGCCACCTGGCATTATTTCCCCTTACCTCCTTTTTCAAGGAGCAATAAGCCATTCATATCAAGGGAGAATTTATGAATACAAATCTAATTGTCTAGCACCTTCTTAAAGGAAGACACTATGTCACATTGCTTGATCTGGAGAGGAACTGTTCAACGGACTGTTTGAATTGTAGAGAAATAAGAGAGCTTGACTGCTGGATCCCTAATAGACTAGTAGACAAGGCACAGATTACTCCTGTGGAGTTTATAGGACATTGAATACAGATCAGAGGCCTCCTGCCACTCTTTGTTGCTCGGATCCTTTAAACCCATGACCTTTTTGGTCAAGAATCTTTGGGGTCTATCCAGCTGCTTAGTATGTTTAATACAATGCATCCCAAAGGAGGCATGCTATTCCATCATGGCCCTGATCAGCCCAGAATACAGAGGGACAAGGACTTCTTTGGATCTATGAAAAATACAGTCTGTGATCATCAATGCTGGCTAGAAAGATTTCCTGACCACTGTTGCTGCATAATAATCAAAGAAGAGAGTTTTATCTACCCATGTTCCAAGGTCTCTCATAACATCTTCATTTTGGAGTTGAGTGTTTTTTTATATTATAATCTGGGTGGAAAGTTTTTTTGCCAAATGCAACAATATTGTATTTTTAGCCTGTTTTTACAGCAACAACTATTTACATGTGCAAGTTCATGGTGTTGCTCCTACATATGTGAAGGAGATTTAACTATAACAACCAGTTTACAATCATCTGCAAATCTGGTTAACCAGAGTTCCCTATTTTTGAATTGAAGATCAGAGAAGCATATGTAGAAAGTCACAGCTTGGATCCCTGTGGTATCCCATTTGTTGCTTTCCCGATCTCCGAGGATCCACCTGCCACCCTGATAGTGTGGGTTCCATCCCCTACCCAGTTAGCTATCTATCTAACTACACAGGGATCAATTTGGAATGCATTTAGTTTGCTGATAATGTTGGCATGTGGTGTTGGATCAATTGTCTTGGCAATGTCTAGGTATGCTGTATGTGTTGTCTCCTTTCGTTACCCTTTCAAAAAACTCACCAGTTAAGATTCATTAGACAGGATCTACCCTTAACAAAGCCAAACTATAGGGGTTAAGATTTTTTATATTGCAGTTTGGTGTGTTATGACCTATGCTATGACCTTACAAATGAGGCTCATTAGACTGATGAGTCTATAATTCCTGGGGTCCATGGCTGAGCTGCCCTTGTGGTATAGCATCATAAGTGCAATGTGCCAAACCTTGGATCAAAGCTGGTGAATAAGCTCAGGTGGAATTACTCTAAGATCGGGTCCACCAGTGCATTTTTAGTGTCATTTAGCAGGTAGACCGGGATGTTATCAGGTCCCATACAAGATATTTTTTTGTTTTGGAGACGACTTTTAACAAATGTTCTTTGGTGATGATAGGAAGCTTGAGATCCTTAGGTATATGTGTATTTTGTATAAATGTTTTGGAATGAAATTTGCACTAAATTTGCTTGCTAATATACTTACAATACCCACGGCACTAGAGTATGAAATGTCATTACAAATAGGTACAGAACAATGTTGGACATTGTTTTGTAACTTACTGAAATATGTAGAGAAGTATGTGTAATTATCCTTAAGTTCCAGTGTCATGGTAGTATTTCTCAGAATCTTGGATAACCTTTTGATGTTGACCTTGATTTATGTGTCTTTAGTGTTTATACATTCCAATATTGGCCACCATGCAGGTTTGCACTTACTCTTCTCAATCTGTTTAGTTTTGGTGGGAAATGACATTTTATACAGTCTTTTAGGTGATCACCGAATTTATTTGTTCCACATCTTTTTACCTCTTTAATAAATTACCTCTATCTGCACTGTACACACCCATCATCTGGACAAGTATTACTTCTCCTTCTCTCACACTGCCTTGTCTCCAGCTAGCTTATATCACTGCTCCCATCACTACAATTTTTCCCCTTGACTCTCTTCATCTTGTGACTTTCTCTTTCTTATGATTTTACCTCCTATTACCGCTACTTACTTTGCTTATGATTTACCTCCTATCACCTCTACTTACTTTGCACTACCTAATGCCTTGCACAGGTAGTATTTTTAGTTTCTTTTTTTCTTCATGATAGGTCAAGTCCAAGTCCAGATGATATAAAAAAAAAAAATAAATAAATAATTTTCAATTCTGTATTTAAATACTGCTGATGTTGCTGTGTGTTTTTGATTCACTAATTGTTTTTCTGTTGTTTTGTATGCTAAATAGTTGCTAACTCCTGCTTAGTAGTTTAGTTATCCTCTTGTATATATTTTTTTCTGAGTGTGTTACCGTACACTGTTACAGTGGAGCTTTTCTCCTTGGGCCTCTACTGAAAATGGACATGTATCCAGTTAGACTAGCCCGGTCAACAAATGTAAAATAAATAAATAAATAAATAAAATTTGCATAACTACAAGCTGTACCAACATTTTTTGGGAGAAGTACCAATTTTACCTGACTTTGAGAGATCATCATAGAATAGTAGAAAGTTGTGCACATTTGAAGATTTTAAAAACTGTGATACTTACAGCTGCTGGTTTATGAATTTTGAAAGAGAACATCATCAATTTGTGGTCAGACTTTCTATATTTGTAAGGAACAGGTCAAGGACATTTTGCCCTCTAGTAGGCTCTTTGACTATTTGATCTAAGGAATTATTATAGCAATAACCCACGCCTGGGTGTGGGTAATGCTAAATTTACCCACGGTTGGCGTGGTTTGGTCCCGAGGGCGAAGCCCGAGGGACCAAACAAAGCCAACCGTGGGTAAATTTAGCATTACCCACACCCAGAAGTGGGTTATTGCTATTATACCATGACATTATTTAAGAAAAGAAACTATTACTTTTCTTAAATAATGGCATAGTATAATGCCTGTTTACTGCCCTTCCGCAGATGTCTTGGCATCCGCGGCAGTTCTGATGTACTGCGCGCCTGCGCAGTACATCAGAGCTGTGAAAGCAACGGAGAAAGCAAGATCTCCGTTGCTTTTTTTAGTGTCTCGCTATGTTAAATGAGTTTAACATAGCGAGACAGTTTTAAAATAAGCAACGGACATCTCCGTTGCTTATTTTAAAACTGTCTCGCTATGTTAAACTCATTTAACATAGCGAGACACTGAAAAAAGCAACGGAGATCTTGCTTTCTCCGTTTTTAACATTGCTCGCTATGTTAAATGGGTTTAACATAGCGAGACAGCTTTAAAATAAGCAACGGAGATCTCCGTTGCTTATTTTAAAGCTGTCTCGCTATGTTAAACCCATTTAACACAGCGAGACAGTGTTTAAAAAAAACGAGTTATACTAATGGAAAAAAGTCCGGGCGACCGGACCTTTTTCCATTAGTATAACTCGATTTACAACGGGCACGCTGGCCAATCAGCGTGCACGTTTTGGGGGGATCATGGTATAATGTTTATGAAATCAGCCATTATGACTCCAAACACAAGAATGGCCCCCCCTACAGACATAGGTAATCACAGGCTCATCAGCCTCACCAGCCGTATAAGTAAAGCAAAGCAATAAAGCATGTCATAGCATAAGTCATTTATGCAGACATAGACAACTTAACTGATCCAGATCCCAATTGTTTTTGTTTGTTTTGTTTTTTTTTTGTAATGGGCATGTCCTCTCTCCTAAACTTGCCAAATATCTTTGAAAAGGATACAGAAGGTTTAGATAATGGTTAGTCTGTGCAAGATGCTTATCTTGACCTCGTCAATTCTTCTAACATTATCCCCCATCCTGTTATTATTGAAACCTCTTGTAGCAGAAATTTGTACCCCAGGACCCATCTGAGTTGAGGATTGCTGGAAAAAGGGTCAGTTTTGGGCTTATTGTTTAGTTTATTTTAAAACTGTTTAACGTTACTTGTATTTAAGCCTAGCATTTACATGCAGTTGCACACTGTGCAGTGGGTTTAGCTCCACACTGGCGAGATGCAAACTCCCAGAAAGACAATTTTACCTAGATATCTGCTAGTGAGCCCTCTCAAACTCACCTGCTGCTCTGCAAGCAACTCAGTTGTGCACTGAAAAGTGTTGCTGCAATTATTTACCCTGGCCTACTACAGAATAGACCCTTTTGTTAATCCTAGAGAAAAACCTGGTCCAACTAGCCCACTCCACTCTAATAATTAAGGTACAATCCTGCCATAATAGATGGTCAGTTTCCCACCATTTCTCTGGTGAGCGTGATTGACATTTGCTTCCTGAGGCAATGTTGTAATTGCCTCATGTTTACTGACAACTACTTACTCCTAATAAAAACAAACAAATACAATATGTGAGAGATGTATATACACTGTGAATTTGGAATCAATTTCTCTCACATAATAAAAAGCCAGACATCAAACGGGTTCTCAACAAAACACATATCACCTCTTGCACATAACAAGCACACAACACATAAACCCACATATTGGGAGGTACTCACCAGAAGCCTACCAAAAGATCAGATACCTCCCAAGTCCAAACCTATTGCACACAGTGCAGAGCCAATAAAATCCACTACATATAATAACACACACACACACACACCAGTGTCTCAGATAATAAGCCCTTAAGGCAAAACACATCAAAGCCAAATGCTCTGGTCATGGGTGACTCCATAGTGAGACATACAGATGTCCCCCTCACCAGGCTGGACAAGGAGAAGGTTACAGTTAGCTGCCTGTCAGATGCCAGGATCCATCAAATCATGCATGCACTCTAGTGTCTCCACAACTAGTACCCATATGAATCTGTCATAGTCCATGTTGGGGTGAATAACTTCAGACCTACCTCTCTGGACTATATGAAGAGAGACGTGATGGAACTTTTAGATTATGTGCCCCAGGCAGGTATATCCCTAGCCCTAAACAGCATTCTTCCTTCACACAGGGTGATGCCTCAATATAAGAAAAAAATTATTGACTTCAACAATTGGCTTAGCTTCTGAAGTCAGTCCAGGGTGGTCCAGTATCTGTCAGCCTGGAAAGACATGGTCAACAGACTACGCTGCTTTGCCAGGGATGGTCTTCACCTGTCTCTTCTTGGCTTTTGGTTACTGGGATAGGTACTTGTCTCTCCCATAGTGCCCTTTTTAGGCAATGTCATAATAACAAAATTTCCAACATAAAAAAATCCACTTGAGACAAACTCAAGGTTATGCTGCTTAATGCTAGGAACGTAAATAGAAAACTGCACTCCCTGGAAGCACTTCTCACCTTGGAGGATGCTGATGTATGTGCAATCACTGAGACATAGTTCAAGGCCACAGGGAGTATCATGGCTGTGTAACACTACAATGCCCTCCACACATCCAGACCTCAAAATGACTGTGAAAGAACCAAAGGTAGAGGTATATCCACCTTCATTAAGAACAAATGCACCTTGAGATTGGTTATACAGCATGACACTCTTGAACTACTCCAAGTCCAACTTACTGTAAGCAAAACCCCCTTCCACATCATTGTTAGCTATAGGTCCCCCACCATGAACCAAGAGAAACACACTGGCTACCCTGGACTTACTACAGTCGCTCGCTGTACAGCCAATCACCTTGGTCATGGGTGATTTCAAGTATCTTTCCACAGATTGGGAGACATATACAAGCACAAACATGCTCACCCTGAGGTTCCTGGACTTTGTCAATACAAATGCTCTGGAACAGATAGTCCATACCTCTAAAAGGAGCTCAAATGTCCTGAACTTAGAACTCACCAACATGGGGGTGGTCACTGCACTATCCCCGGTGTTGCCCTCCCTGCTAGTGACTGATCATAAATCAGTCTTGTTTGAAGTAATAAACAGAACTGACCCCCCCCCCCCAAGAGCTAAAATAATGAAAAAGTTCTCCAAAGGAAACTACAGCCTACTAAGCAATGGTATAAATAGTTTCAACCCCCCAGCTAACACAGCCAGCAAAGCCTCCTATGCAGAGATGCACACAAATGCCCTGTATAAACACTTATACAACTGTATAAACTCAGCTGTATCTGACCGGATCAACAGTAGATCCTCATGAAAAAACACGCCGCTCTGGTAGACCTCAAATATAAATAGGTTATATAATAAGAGGAAGAAACTGATGTCTAAGTACAAAAGGAAACTGACTCAGGAGAGGAAGAACACCCTCCACAGCTTGAACAAGCAGATCAGCTATCTTGTAAGGTCCTCTAAAGCTAATTACAAAGCTAAATTAGCATCCCTAGCTAGGGATAATTATAAGGCATTCTTTAATCATGTCTGAAATCTAAAAAGAAAGCACCAGCTTTGTGCCAAACTAGTTGTGGGTGATACCACTCATACTGAACCTGAGGAAATTGCCACCCTGCTAGCTGACATATTTGGTGCAAATTTCACCCCCTGTCCCCATCTGTCATACCCCAAAGCATACTGGCCACCAGCCCTTTACCTAGTATCTCCAAGAGCAGGTCATAACTGCATTCTCCAAGGCCAAAAACATTTCCTCTATGGGACCAGATAACATCCCAAGCTGCTTATGAAACAGCCTAAAAGAGGACATTGTGGAACCTCTTGGCACTCTCTTTAACCAAAGCCTAAGCATTGGCTTTGTTCCAGCTGAGTGGAAAACAGTAACAGTAATTCCCTTGCACAAAGGGGGTCCATCACCAAACCCAGGGAAATATAGACCCATAAGCCTAACCAGCCTTATCTGCAAGGCCATGAAAAAAATAATCATGGACGTTATTAACAAAGACATAGGTGACCTAAAAATGCTCAACCTGACCCAATTTGGCATTGTTAAGAGTAGATCATGTTTATTAAACCTGGCGGACTTCTTTGAGAATGTCAACAAAGCCCTTGATGAAGGCAACACAGTACATACTCCCTATCTCTATTTAGCCAAGGCTTTTGACACAATTACCCACTTGGGTATCATTGAGAAACTCTCCCAGCTGGGGATGAACCTATACATCACTAGATAGGTAGCCAACTGACTCACCAACAGATAACATACAGTAAAAGTTCAGTATTCTACCAGTAGGCCAGTTATCATTGGTGTACCACAAGGATCAGTGCTGGGCCCTGTACTGTTTGGAATCTAGTCCAGGCAATATTAGACAACCTGGGCTTACCAAGTTCACTGATATTGCAAACTGGGTGCAATCATTGAGTCCCTTAACAATGTTAACATATTACAAAAGGGACTAACACAGACAAATGTTTGGTGACAAAGCCATGGACTCAAACTAAATGCAAAAAGTGCATTATTATCCCCTTTGGCAAATGGGATGCCCCTGCAAATTACAATTTAGACAGCACTCCACTAAGATCAAAAACAGTGGTGTGAGATATGGGAACACAGGTTGATAACAACCTAAAATTCAATCACCATTTGTTTACAGTGGTAAGGAAAGCTTTCTATGTTGCACACCACATAAGTAAGGGTATCACATCCAGGACTAAGGATGTTAGAATTCCTCTGTATTCGACCCTCATCAGACCACTAATAGACTATAATGCTTCCTTCTGTATGTACCTCACCAGACATCTGCAGCAGCTGGAGAGACCACAGATGTTTCTCATCAAGAAAATATACATGGATAGATTGAAAGCCCTGTCACTGCACTCTGTATCTTATAGGCTGCTGAGAGGTGACTTGTGCCTGGCCTACAGAGCAGTCTCTGACCCTGCCCTAATGGAAATGCTACACATCTGCAAGTCAAATGGGACAGGATTCACTCACTCCGGGAATCTTAACCTAGCCTGTTACATTAACAAGACATGGTGCAGAGACAGATATGTCTCCCAGAGATTGCCGCTCCTCTAGAATAGACTTCCAATTCACATGAAGCAAAGCTCCTCAATGACCCAATTTAAGCAAAACTTGGGAAATTGGATGGGAGACCATAAATTCAACTGGAAATGGCACCAATGTCCCTCATGGGGCAGTCAGTGCTGATCATCAGCTCAAACTGCAAATATAGACCATCTAACATGGTCACTTAGGGAATATGGGTATAACACGGCTAGGCTTGTAAAGGCTGTAGGGCCATAGCCTACTAACCTCCTATGATCTTATGATCCTATGACACACTTAATATAAATCCCTGCAAAGTCTATGAGATTGCAAATTTGCTATCCAACAGATTCCAAGTTGTAAAAGTTGTTGGTACGCTCTTTGAACATAGAATTGCAACTAATGGGATGCCACAGGGATCAGTGCTGGGTCATCTTCTGCTTAGCATTTTGGTTTGCAGACATCCAAGTCAATGCCCAAGAAGTGTGGTAGAGCAAGTTTACTGATGACTGCAAGATGGACACTATTATCCTCATATTCACTGATACTATGCTACCTCAACAGCTGCGGGAATATGTACACACATGGTGTACTGAAAACAGTCTGAGAATAAAGACAAAAAAGTGCAGCATAGCAGTATTCCTCAAAATGTTGCCAGAAAAAAAAACAGTTTTTAAGGGGTAATTCTCTTCAGGTGGATATGATCATGAGACTTGTGTACATATGTGGACAATGCTCACTAATTCATTCATCATTTTTCCACCATAGTCTGGAAATCCTGGAATAGCTTCAAAATATAAGAACTACTTTTCCCTAATCAGACCTATCATTAAAGGCAATGCCCTCTTTTGTATGTACAAATCATACAAAATAAGCATATCACTCAAATGGAAAGGCCCTGAAGATAATTTTTAACCAACAAAATTATCAACTTTGAATCCTTCACTTGTCTATATGGATAAGCATAAATGCTCATACTCAGTAACTTTACTGCCAGATGCTCCAAGGTGATCTATACCACGTTCTTTTGATCCATGAAGGACCCAATTCTATCTGACCTCTTATTTCTTTGTAAAACTAGTGGCTCTGCAAATACCTGTACTTGGAATCTAAATCTTCATCACCAAATAAACAAGACTCCCTGCAGGATATGTCACTAGTTCAATGTATTTCCAAGTCAGTTATTGGTTCAAGTCAAGCAAATTACTACTCTGTCAGCCTTTAAGGCTAGCCTGACAATTGGATAGTTAGATACAAATTTACACCAAGGTTATCATGTACAGTCCTCCTCAATTTGGGAGGTGAGCATTGCACTATTAAGTGCTTGTAAAGGGTGGCAAGAACTTTTAAGTGTGTCTTCTTAAAAGTGTATATGGCTGGGCATCTTAACACTTGCCTTGTATCATTCCTGTGTTCCTAAGTTCCCGAGTGAAATCAAATGATACTAAAGCTCAATAGCCTCAAACAGGGGAAAACCTGGAGGTGACAGCAGCACAGATTACCAGCTATTGGTGTGTAAAATCAAGCTATAACTGAAAAGGAGCAATCTAATCAGGTATCTGGCAAAGAACAAACTTGAACATATTTCACAGAAATGATCATTGCTGAAATCAGTCTGGTACACTGAATGCAAATGGCAGCATGTCAGAAGAGTTACAGGAAGGCATTAGGAAAGCTGTAACTGAAGAAAGTGAAAAATCCATGTAAAAAGTGAAAAAGCAAAAATGGTCAAAATGGAATACAGGTGACTTTCTGAAAATTGCCCCAAAACATACAGAAGATAAAGTTAGCAGGGGAAGAAAGGCTTCTTGGGGAAGAAAACAAGATGAGCTTCTTAAAACTATGCAAATTCAGGAGAAAATTCGAGGCTTCAAATGGAATGCTAAATGATCCTCAATGATGTAAGGGGATCAGTACTGAAAAGATCGAGAAAATATGGAAAGAATACAATGAGTTATTATTCTACATAAAACAGATCAAAAGCTGTTTCAGACTATGCCTTATGATCTGGAGCCATTGATGATGAAAGAAGTAGAAGCAAAACTGAAAGCTTTACAAATGAGCAAAGCACCAGACAGGAATGGTATTCCCATGGTAGTGTTACAACACTTAGATGTAGCTATTACAATACTTGCAAGGGTCTGCCAGGAAATTTGGAAGATAAGATTATGGCTGAGTAACTGGAAAAGATCTGTATTCATACCATGCCTGAATGAAGTAAGGTGATCTGTTAGAATTATCTAATAACCACTCAAATCTCACATTAAAGAATGTTCAGTGGAATCTATAAACATAAGAATTGCCTGAGGTGCAAGAAGGATGGAGTAAATGGTAGGAAACACAAGAGGCATCATTGTGGATGTAAGACAGGCTCTGGAAAATACAAAAGAATATCAAAAGGATATATGTTTGTGCTTCACTAATTACAGCAAGGCTTTTTTATTTCTCAGTTGTTTTTACTGAAAGTGTTAACAACAAAGCAATATATGATGATAGAAAGGTTATAAAACAAATATACTTATCTAAAACAAAAATAATAATCAACAACTAAAATAACTATTTACAATGGTGACGACTATAACACAAAGCTTTTTAAACAGGAAAAAGAAATGTGATAAGCATAGTTGTTAGTTAATTGTTATTGTCTGTTTATCCAGCAGTTCTTTGAATTTCAACCATATATTATATGAAGATGTGATTCTAGATGTTCTTGTCTTGATCGTGATAAGTACAAGGTGGAAAACTTCCGTTGCCAGGTGTACAAATTCCTTTATAGTAGGAGTCGTCTGATACTTCCAGTTCTTGGCAATAACTTTTCTTACTAATGTTAAGATACTCCATAAAAGAGGGTATTTTACTTTCATTACACAAGTGGGAATAGGTGTATTAAATAAAATAAAAGATCTGGGCATGAGAAATTTATCATTATAAGCAGACTGTAAGAGAGAATTCATATTATCCCAATATGTTTTAAGATTTATACAATCGTCAAACATATGCTGGCAGTCAGCTTTAACATTTAGTTTACATCTCCAACATCCTAAGGCTTTATTACACATCAATTCAACTTTATGTGGTGTAATAAAGGTTCTATGTAAGAACTTCCAAGAGAATATCCTCCACCTTAGTGATGAAGTAGTTTGTTTTGAAGATTGGAGTATTGTTTTTTTATCATCTTCACTTGGGGCGTTATTATTAACAAGTCTAAAATAATCTCAATAGTTTTCTCTGTGACATACTGTTGATTTCTTAAGTACCTTATATATTTTAAATAGAAGTCCCTTTCACATTATATTTGGGTGCATTAGAATAATGAGTAAATCAATGAATGCAAGGAAAGAGTTGTCTACAATTTTGAATTTCTAACCACATATCTTTGCTTATCGAAAACTTAGTAATGATATGGTCAACATTTTGCAATGTACCATTGTCTAGTAATTTATTCCAGTATAACAGGTTTTTGTCTTTAAATGTAGGCACTGCTGTTAATTTAAATGTGTTAATACTATTTTGAGTATAGACAATTGGAAATACAAAAAAAAAATCCATGCTTTATATTCAGGGCTCCTGAAAATGATTTTTTAAAGAAGGTTATTATTGTATTACTATAATAACAGTTAACTGTCTTGTTTTTGTTTTCTATAAAATAGCCTTTTACTAACCAATGAAATGTATTAGTAGCTATTTTAATATGCTATGAGTTTGTTAAATTATTGAATTCACACCAAATACCTCCCTAAACATCTTTCCATTTGGCATTATAATTGTTATTTAACCAAGAAATTATTGACTTAACAATTCAGGATAAGGAACATAATTCTAAATATGCAAGACCAATGTTGTGGTTTAAAGCCAATCTAGGCTTGTTAGGAAACCATAAAAATCTCAGAAACAAAACATTTTACTCATATATATATATATATATATATATATATATATATATATATATACATACACACACACACACACACACATATATATATATATATATATATATATATATATATATATATATTGCGTGGGGGGAGTGGGAGAGATAAAGATTGTTTTATATATAGAATTTTAGGAAGGATAATCATTTTAATTAAGGAGAGTCTTTCTTCCATAGTGAAAAAAATTATTCCATTTATTAAGAGTTTGTTTTATGAAATTTAAGTTATTATAATAAAGAGTTGTTATATATTTAATATTATCAGACAAGATTATCCCTAACCAAGTGATTTTGCCATCTTTCACAATATATTTATGCAATTTCTTATCTATTTTACTAATATTATAATTAACTGTAGTATTTTAGTCTTATTCTCATTAAAACTGAGTCCTGATTTCTTCTGGAGTATTTTTATTGCTTGGAATACTGAAATAAGAGAAGAATTACAATCAGTCAGAGTTAATAGGATGTCATCTGCAAATTATTCGGTTTGGGGGATTAAATCATTATTTACTAGTATGCCTTTGATATTTTATTTGATCTTATATAATTTGCAAAAGGTTCCATAACTAGAGCTAAAACCAGTGGAAAAAAGGGACAACCCTGTTTAGTATCTTTTGTAATCATGATTGATTAGGAAGTATATGAGCCTATCTTAATGTATGCAAAGGAGTTTTCATAAAGAAGTTTGATTAATTGCAAGAAATTGTTTGAAAAATGACATTCTTCCAATACTGATAATAAGTGCTCCCAATTAACTGAATCAAATGCACTATTGATATCCAGACTAACCAAAGTTAGGTCTGTTTTTGAATTATTAGTATAATCAGTTATTGATCATATTCTCTTGATATTGTCATAGGTGATCCTGTTCATTATAAACCCAGTCTAAACATTGTTTATCAACACTGGAAAAAATTGTTTTATTCTAGAGGCATATATTGCCATGAATATTTTATAATCTACATTTAATAATGAAACTGGTCTATATGAAGAACTTTGTGTTGAGTCCTTGGCAGGTTTTAAAACTGGGGGTATCAGGGTGTATTTCCACAATGGTGGTACCTTTGCAAGCACTTTTACTATTAAATATACCTCTTGTAAAATATTCAAAGCTTCCTTAGTCATCAATTTATATAGTTCAGGTATTATACCAGCATTTTCACATCCCTTATTGGCTTTTAATTTATTAATTTGAATTTTGAGCTCAGACATTTATATAGGCTTGTCAATTATTTTTATTTGATCCTCTGACAGTCTATATTCAGTATATTTTAATAAATGTTTTAATTAGATCTTGTGCATCCCCTGTTGGTTTGTGTTGATGGATCTTATTAAAATGAGACCCAAAACATCCAGAATATCTCCTATTTCAAGGAACCTTCTTTTTACTACTAGATGAGTATAATTCTTTGATGTGGTTAGATTTAACAATCATTTTTGTTCTAGTAGCCAACTGATGCATGGATTTAGGATTTATGGGATAATTAGATTATAATAAGGCTTCTGACAGCATAAATAATAAAAAAAACTTGGCCATATTAAAAAGTATGGGTTTACCAGAACACAGCGATAATGGAGAACACTGGACTTCAGTAGTCTGTATACGGCTTAGAATGTTACGGCATTAGCATGGTTTGACAGCTGCTTGCTGTTGTTGTAACATGCTAAACCTTATCACAAAAAATATTTTATAAAAAGTCACATCAGACAAAACCCCAGCAAAAAAATTATAAAAAGTCAGTAGCTGATGCTAAGTAATCCTTCACTTAAAACGTTAATATAAAACATTTCTATGGCTGTGCGGTTTTGCAGAAACCTTGTTTTTGCCTCATATTTTGCCATCAGTCATAAAATGTTTGATTTTCTGGTAAAGTACTGAAAATTACAGTTAGTCAATGTTAGATATTAGAACTTCATAGTTCAATGTTGTGTTAATGCTAAACCTGTTGTTCTATTAACTTTTAACAGCTGTGATTTTGCTTCCTATTTTTGCCCTGTCCCTCCTGCAATTTTTGGTTTTACTGGAAATAACTAAGGTTTACAGTTAGTCTGCAATGACAGACATTACAGCCTCTTACTTCTTAATGTTTGTAAAATGCACGTTGATGTCATATTAACTTTTGAAGCTGACTAAAAAAGCTTCACACGTGTTACATTGGTGTTGGTAGTGACATGAGCAATACTGCCATCTTCATTCTTGAACGTGACTTTCTCATCATCAAGTGTTCTCCATTATCACCCCGCAGCGCGTTATAGTTCACTCACATTGATCAAAAAGCAAAAGCTTGAACAAAATGAAAAGAAACAGAATGGTTAAAAGTTAATAAAGGTAATATAAGGATGTGTGCTTTCAACATAGCTGTTCAATTTAAACACAGAACAAATCATCAGAGAAGGACTGTAGGTGGAAAACCAAGGTATGGAAAACTGGCAGGAGTCTAACCACAACTTTTGTTATGATGATGATAATACCTCACTACTGTATGAAAGTGATCCAGTCTGAAACATCTGCTCGTCAAGATAAAACAGCGTAGTCTTCAAATGGGCTTGTACTTTAACATGAAGAAAACAAAGAAACTGATAACTGGCAAAATGAATAATTTTATTCTTGATGGGGCAGAAATATAAATAGACAACTTCAGCCTTCTTGAACCAAACATCAATAGCACAATGACAAACAGCCAAGGAACCCAGTGAATCACTCTTGGCAGAATGGCTAGGAAGAACTTAGAGAAGAATTTCAAGTGCATTGATATATCTTTGCATACTAAGATGTGACTTCTTCATGCTATGATATTTTCTATAAAATTATATGGATCTAAAAGGCAGATATTGAAGAAATAAGATAGGAAGAAATGGGCCACTCTGAATTATGGAGTTGACAAGGGATATTGTGCATACTGAAGACTCACTATAAAACATATCAATTGGCATTGAAGGATATTAAACCAGAACTTTCCCTGAAAGCACAAATGACACAACTTTGACATCTATTTTCCACAGACATGTTGTGTCAAGAGTTATTCTCATTATCAAACAATATTATGCTTGGCCAGGCTGAAAGCCAGTGGAAATGTGGGAGATCTGCAATGTGACGGATCTATAGAATGACTACAGATATGGGTGCCCCACTATTTCCCATCTGAATAAAGACCAAGTTCAGGACAATTATACACACGGTTACCATAAGGTTATTTTCAATTCAGTGGCACTTAACAAAAACAGGTGTTGTTCGGGCATGTTTTTTAATCACAAAGGTATTTTTCATATATTTCAATAAACTGATTTGCTGTGTGTGTATGTGCGTGTGTGTGTGTATGTGCGTCCATACGTGCATGTGTTTATGTGTGTGCATGTATGTGTGTCTATCTATATATAGATAGCTACAGATATATAAATATATACATACGCGCGCGCACACACACACACACACACACACACACACACACACACACACACACACACACAGGCATTTGCTGACTTGCGACACTGCTTGTCTCTAATTTAACACGTAAAAAAAACAAATTACAAAGGCTTCAAACAGCAGAATAGATTTATTTTCCTGGAGCCTCAAGAAAACAGCCCTCTAGGCTTTCTTCTATGGAAGTTTTTTTCTGTTGAGGCACCAATAGAAAAAAACATGATTCACTATTAGAAATCTTTGTCATTGATCTTATTTTATTTTGCAATAAATCAGTTGTTGTGTCTCATACAACATGAATGTTTACTTTTCTCAGCAAATAAGTTGCATGGCATTTATTATTTATTCAGGTATTTATATATTTATTTATCTGTTAGTTGATGTACAGTAAGTTCAAACCTGACAAGGAGACCCAGGAACAAAAGTATTCAACATTAACAGCGAAAAACATGTATATGAATGTGCATGTGTGTGTGTGTGTGTGTGTGTGTGTGTGTGTGTGTGTGTGTGTGTATCTATCCTGGTATTTGTTGAATATCTTTTTCATCAAACTTTTAATTGGCTGGCTGATTTGTTTGATTCACAACTTGTTGAATATTAATGCTCTGAGACCAGACTTAGTGTGATATTCCCTTTTCCTCACTGTTGTGCAATCTCACATTTCCAAATCCAACCCCCATAAATTCTGGGCTACTCTCAACAATATCCTCTCTCCTGGTTGCCCTTCAAATCCCTCCCCTTATCCAAACAAATTACCACAAGAAACCGCTGCTCTCCTTAACAAGCACTTTATCAAAACAGTCCAGAACCTCACTAATGCCAACCCAAACACAACTACTCCACCAGCCCCACCTGACCCTCTTAACAAAAAATCTTTTCTCCTTTCAACCTGTCTCCACCTCCTACATTAAATCACTTCTTTTGAAACTTAAACCCTGCTCCCTCTCCTCAGATAATCTCCCCATCTTTCCTCAAGCTTGCTGCTGACTCTATTGCCTATCCTGTATCAATTCTTATCAATAGATCCATCCAGGAAGCTACAGTTCCATCTATTTGGAAATCTTTCTTCACTATCCCCCTACATAAAGGTGGTAATTCTACTGACCCATCTAACTATCATCCTATTACCATCCTATCGTGCCTCTCTTAGATAGTAAAAAAATGTATTCACTCACAACTTCTCAAATACCTCTTCCAGCAAAACCTTCTCACTCCCGCACAACATGGTTTCCGCCCTAACTATAGTACATCTACCGCCTTTCTGTCTTTCACACAGATCATAGCAGAGGCTCGTGACAATGATCTACTTGTACCTGTCTCATCCTTGACCTTTCCAAAGCCTTTGACACAGTGTCTCACGCCATCCTCCTAACCAAACTTGCAAACCTTAATCTATCTGCTACCTCGCTTACCTGGTTCTCCAGCTACCTATCTTGTAGATGGCAATCTGTCAGATGGCTATCTTCCTACTCTCCCTATATTTCAGTCCCTACTGGAGTCCCTCAGGGCTCCATCTTGGGTCCCCTACTATTTAATGTTTTCACAAATGAGCTCTACACATCTTGCAAAAAATCTTCCCTCATCCAATATGCAGACGACTCAACACTCATCGCCAAATAATATCTCAGAACTACATTGCCTCACTCAACACTCCTTTCTTACCACCGAAAAATGGTTGTCAGATAATCAACTTATCCTCAACCCCAACAAGACTAAGCTTTTGCCCTTTCTCCCCAGCTCCCTTTCCCATCATAAATCCACTTTTACTATCACTTCCTCCAACAACACAATCATTCTGCCTGAACCTCAAACTAAACTCTTAGGTGTCATAATAGATGATGATCTCAAATGTAACCTACACCTACTCCAATGTGTAAAAAAAAACAAACCAGAAACTAGGATTGCTGTATCATAATAAAAAATTCTAACTCCAAATGCTAGACTCTCCCTAGCTCAGGCATTCTTCCTACACTCACTTCTTTATGCTGCCCCAGTACTAACCTATATTCAGGGCGCCACCTTGACTAAACTCCAACAAACATATCATAAAATTGTTAGATTAATTACCAACTCTCACTACACCTCACATCACTGCCTTGCCCTAAACTCCCTGCAATGGCTTGAATTACCACACCTGCTGTTAATATCACAATTCCAAATTGTACACTCTATATTATATAGACCATCTTCCTGTCCTGCTCTCTCTACCCTTGTATCCACCTACTCCCCATCTTGGCCCCTGTGTACTTCAAACCAGCAACTACTAGCAGTCTATCCACCAAAAAAAATGTGGGCAAATTACTATACAAATGCTCAGTTGCCCAGTCCTGGAACAAACTTCCCTTAGACCTATGTGCCATTATACACCCATCTCACTTTAAAAAGGAACTTAAACATCATCTGCTCAACTCCAAAACATGTCCCTGCCATAACCTCACCTAACCCCCACTTTCAGACTACATAACTCCCACCCATTCTACCTAGACTGCAAAAAACAGCCTACCAAATTTCTCAAAAGTATAAAACTAATACACTTTCTAATCACATGGTATTCTTTATCACTAAAGATTATTACATATACAAGGCCTTATGCTTGTATACTATCCTACTCTTAATCCTTTCTCTGCTCATCTTATTATATATTTATCTGACCCCTCTTTTTGCTTTATCTTTAGATATGGCTAGCAGATTTCTAGATGTACCTGGACCTTGTTTTACCATTACTACACAACTTTCTCATACTGTAGACTAAATGGGAATCTTTTTTATGCAAAATGTTAAATGAATGTAACTAACTGAAACTTGGTTTTCTCTGTAAAAGATACACTGAACGTAACTAATTTTATCTTGCTTTCTGTGATAACATGCATATTAAATATAACTGGAGCTTTTCTCCTCGGGTCTCCACTAAAAATGGGGTTTCTGACCCAGCTGGACTAACCCGGTTAACAAATGTCAATAAATAAATAAAAATAAATACATTTATAAGTATGAGGGGGTGTGTAGGCATAGCGCTCATATCTAGGGTAAAATGTTTTTGTTCTTTTCTTTTTTAATTAATTATTTTTTTTTTTTTTTTAGTTGTTTGTTTGACTTTTTTTACTGTCACCTGTTTTTTTTTTACCTCCTGGAAGTATCTCTGTACACAGTGTCTTTGGCTATTTTTGAGCTGAGTAGAATCTTTAAGGCTGGAGTCACCATAAAACATCACAGAGCAATTCAGCATTTCAATTTTTTTGTTAATGTTATCACCAATGATGGGATAATAGTGCAGTAGCTTTACTATGAAGCATCACATCTCCCCTAGTCAAGAATCAAAACTGTAACTGAAATACTTAAGCTACACAACAACAAAATGTTAAATAATTGTGCAGTAAACTCATGCACAACAATGTAAATCAATTGATGTGAAGTTGTTAAATCTCGCCGTTTATTCTCACTGATGGGTTCGAGGCCGATCCTCGGCTCTGACACAGCCGATAGCAAAGCTCAAGGTTTGCCAGTAGCTCGAGACCAAGCCCCTTATCCCACAATGCACTGCTGGAATTACCTCAGATCTAGTTTGCCACGGCAAGAGAAATCTCGGTGATCCAGCTAGCTCGGACCATTTGTGGGAAAAATAACAGCAAGTTTATATAAAAAAAATCTTTACTTTTTGTTACTAAAATAGTTGTGTGTTAATATCAGGTTGTTTATTAATATAATCTATAGTTTATTTAGTTTTAAACAGTTTAAATAGTTAGTGCCCTGTTGGCTTCTTGGTTTGTGTGGGCCTTTAGCCCTATTTACTCTTATTAGTCTTTCTAATAGTCAGGGTTCTTCCCTGTGGGCCTCTCAGCCCTATATTTGTAATCTGTAATTATATTGTTATAGTTAGTGCCCGGTTTGGGCTTAGTAGTTTTGTGGATCTTTACAAGTGAGTAAGGACTTTTCTGTCTTACTCTTTTCAGTTACTGTTTGTTACTAACTATGTCGGATGAAAAGGAGAAGTCCCATCCTAAATCGGGATTCAAAAAATGCCCAGATTGTGGGCAGAAAATGTCCGTCACTGACGGACACATGCAATGTGTCTACTGTCTGGGGGCTAAACACCTCCAAGACACAGCATTTGCCATTCCTTTTCTTCAAGAGTCCTCTTGGTGAGAAGGAGGAAGCTAATAGACAGGGGATTGCTACAGCAATCCTTTTCTGAGGTTATGCATAGCCATGAGGGTACTAGCTCATCCTCCAAATCCACAAAATCCAGATCTTCAGACAAAGTGACAAAAAAGGCAAAAATTTCAGAAGGAGGGTCGTCGGTTCCACAGACCTCGGAACCAAGTGTACCCTTGATTTGGAGCCAGCTCTCGATTTTGGAGCCGGTCTCTGAAGTTTCTTCTTCCCCTCTGCTCCAGTCAGCACCTTCGGTGCATTCAGCTAAGTCCTCAGTCAGCCTTTCAGATTTGGACATGGATCGGCTAGTGCAGAAGCTTTTACAGGCAAGAGGACTTGCCAAATTGTTGTGGGCCCCAACCAACTTGTCGGTGCCGAAGACCATGGAACCGGATTTGTCTACTCCTCCTCCGAGCCATACTGGACTCTTGGAGCCAAAGGAAACTGAACCGATTTGTCAAACCCTTGGAGCCGATACCCACACTGGTGTTATCGGCTCCATCTACTCAGATGTCCTCAGCGCCAACCGAGGACTCTAGGAACTGACGCTCTCCCATCGGGTCCAGGGAGGATAGTCGAACCAATTTGTCGGTGCCGACTCTTCCTCTCGGGGCTTCGGCTCGGATGAGCTTGGCTCCCATCTCGGGTAGGGTTTCGGTGTGGGAGGATCAGACGGTACTCTCGGGTCTGTCCACTCTTTCTCATCAGAGCCATGGTGCCTTCGATGCTATGAGGAGAGTTTTGTCTCCAAAGACAATGTCAGCATTGGTTCAGCCTTCCCTCTCCCCTCAAGTTCCTGTGTCTGCTTCTTCATCTACCGGTCCCTCTAAGCATAGAAACCCCAAGTCTCAAGTACCCCAACAGGGTGTCCCCTACTCTTCTAAGACCTCCCCAGATCCCCCCACTGAGGAGGTGCCCAGGAAGAGACTGCGCAAGAGGAAGCACTTAGACTCCCCACAGGAGTCTTTGACATCTGACACGGACTTAGATGAGTCAGAAGGGTCCCCTCTATCACCCTCTGAGGATATCTCCTTTGCAGAGATACTAGAGATCCTTAGTCAGAGAGGCGATTGGCAGTCCAAAACCCCTACTGAGGATGAGTAAGTGCTCTTGAAGGCTTTTGGGTCTCAACCTTCCACTTCTTGGGTATCTCTGCCTTATGATGAGCTCATGGAACTGATTTCTCGTAAGGCATGGGCGTCACCGGAGGCCATGGAACCTGTTCCTCGTAAGCCCAATAAATTCATGTCTGCCCAAGTGGACAAGCCATTTTTGACAAAGGGAGTGCCTGTTGATGCCACGGTGGTAGCTGCAGCCATCAAAAAGGAACTATCTGAGACATCCACCTCTATCCATCCCCCTAACAGAGATTCTAGTATCATGGATAGATATGGGAAGTGCATGTTTAGTTCAGCGACTTTTTCTCTGCGATCACTGAACTACTTAACCAACTTTACGAGACTACAGAGAGATCTCCTCAAAGACCTAGGAGATACTCTCCAGGGTACGGTAGCTGCAGGGGTGGCCGAGAAAGTCAACGCCCAGCTTGCTATCCTAAACTCAGTGGTAAACTCATCCATGCATCTCATATCCTATGCAGCTGATGGTTCGAGTAGAGCCACTAGTTCGGGCATTGCTCTTCGAAGATAAGCCTGGATGCGTCTCTGTTCCTTTGCGGAACCCTTTAAGTCTTCCTTCATTAATACCCCATTTGATGGCTCATCACTGTTTGGGCCCAAAGTAAAGGAAACTAACCAGGTGTGAGCAGGAAGGCAAGACCTTATCTGCTGTTGGTGTCCGTTTTTTTGACCCCTACTCAGCCCTACCCCAAGGGCCCTAGGGGAGGTAAAATGTGGTTCGAAAAGCACAGGGAGCCTTTCAGGACACACGTGGAGAAACCCCCTCTAGAGGCAGAGGAGGGAGTTATAATGGAAGATGCTGCCCCCATGGCAGAGGGGGTCCACAGCAACAAGGTGACAGGGGTAAGTTCTCCGGTCAACCCTACCAGCACTCCTGAAAGGGGGCCCGACTGTTCAGCTCTGGAGGCAGTCGGGAGCCGCTTGTCTTTGTACCCAGAAGCATGGCTAAACATAACATCAGATACTTGGGTACAAATCATCATTTCCAGAGGATATTTCATACCGTTCTCTTCCCCTCCCATTCCTGTAAAGAGAATCCCAAATGTTCCACCCAATCTCAGGGAACAAGCAATCGTAGAGGTCCACAGATTGCTGGAAAAAAAGAGTCATCCAACCAGTCCCAGCAGACCAAGTTGGATTCGGAACTTACTCAAGATTCTTTTTGGTACCAAAGAAAACAGGGGACTGGAGACCTATCTTGAACCTCAGCAGAGTCAACCAGTTCGTAAAGAAAGAGAAGTTCCAAATGGTCACGCTTCAGTCCATTCTTTCCTTCCTAGGGAAAGGCGATTGGATGTGCTCCATAGATCTCAAGGACACGTACTATCACATAAAGATGAACAGATGCTCCAGAGATCATCTGAGCTTCTGGCTGGGAGCCAATCATTACCAGTTTCGAGCCCTGCCCTTTGGTCTCATTACAGCCCCCAAGAATATTCTCCAAATGCATGGCAGTGGTCACGGCTCTCCTGAGACGTTTAGAATTCCAGGTGTTTCCATACCTAGACGATTGGCTCCTCACCACTGCCACCAGGCATCAATTGACTCAGGCAACACAATACACTCTGACACTCTGCTATCAATTAGGCATTACAATCAACTTCGAAAAGTCTGACTTATCACCATCGCAGCATACCGTTTTTATAGGAGCAGAGTTAGATACCTCAACTACCACTCTATGTCTCCCTGTTGAAAGAGTTTCTCTTCTCCACCAAAATGTCATCTCACTGGTGTCAAAGAACAAAGCTACAGCAGCAGAGGTATTGAAGGTACTAGGTTTGATGGTGGCAGCAATCCTGGCTATACCACTCGCAAGGATTTGCATATGCGAATTCTTCAATGGCTCCTCTTCTCTCAGTGGTATTACCAGAAACTACCGATGTACCATATGATTCTCATCACGGATTCTTGCAGGAGAGACCTTCGGTGGTGGTTGACGTCTCTTCATGTCACAGTCAGAAGACCCTTTGTTCCCCCTCCCAGTAGCCACTGTGACCACGGACGTTTCCCTGATAGGGTGGGGGGGGGGCATTTTCAGGGAAAGACTACCCAAGGCACATGGACAGATCAAGAATCACATCTGCATATCAATGTTCTAGAGTTGAGAGCAGTGCTTCTGGCATTGCAGTACTTTCAGGACTCTCTCCCTCTAGGAACTATTGCAATTCAGACTGACAACATGTCAGTAGTCTGATACTTGAACAAGCAAGGTGGAACCAAGTCTTACCCCCTTTGTCGAGAAGATCTCAGGGTCTGGCAATGGGCTGTGCTGTCCCAGCGTTTTCTGTTAGCAACGCACATCCCGGGGAAATCCAATGTGATAGCGGACAAGCTAAGCAGGGCGATATTGCTCCCTCACGAGTGGTCTCTCAAACAACAGGTTGCAGAGTTGATTTTCTGCAAATGGGGCCAGCCTTGCTGCAACCTTTTTGCCAGCCACATCAATTCAAAATGCAGAAGCTACTTTGCACTAATACCACCTCCCGGTCATCCCCCGAGAAATGCACTCTTACACAATTAGCCCCCGGGTCTCCTTTATGCATTTCCACCCTTCCCATTAATACCCAGATTTTTACAGAAAGCAAAATCGCTGGGAAGGACTGTTATACTCATAGCCCCCTACTGGCCTCAACAGATTTCATTTCTGTTTCTCCACCATCATCTGTTGGAAGATCCATGGATCCTGGACCCAGTTCCGGACCTTCTGATGCACCCGTCAGGGGACCTTCATCCTTCACTGCATTCCCTGAAACTGACTGCTTACCTAATCTACTTCCCCTAATTGCCAGGCTTCATTCAATTTCAGACGATACAAGACAAATTCTCTTGTCTTCTCACAAGCCATCTACCAGGAAATTATATGGCAGTAAATGGAAAAGGTTCTCAGTTTGGGCCAACACGCAGAACATTGACCCTTTCTGAGCTCCGCTATCTTCTATTTTAGAATTTTTGACAAAAATTTTTAAGGAAGGGGGAGCAGTTGCTACAGTTCAAGTCCAGTTAACTGCCATCTCAAGTTTTCACCTTGGGTTTGGTGGCTCAAATGTTATGGGCCATAAATTATCTAAGACTTTTCTTAAAGGCGTTCTTCATATGAGACCTCCGATCAAAATTCCCTATTCTCCCTGGAATTTAAACCTTATGCTGTCTCAAATTATTCTTCCCCCTTTTGAACCAGCATCTTCTTGTGATCTCAAATTTTTATCCTGGAAAACAATATTTCTTGTGGCCATTACTTTTGCCCGCAGTGTGTCAGAACTTCAAGCATTATCTATCAGACCACCCTACGTGATTTTCCATGCTGATAGAGTATCTCTCAGAACAAACCCCTCATTTTTACCTAAAATCTGTTCTGAGTCAAATATCAATCAGGTCATTGAGCTGCCAGTCTTTTTCCCCAACCACTCTAGCAAATTAGAATACATGCTGCACAAACTTGATGTTCACAGACAGCTCAGATTTTATCTTGACAGAACTAAGGATATTAGAAAATCAGATCAACTTTTTGTATCCTTCTCAGAAGCTAGAAAAGGCAATCCAGTGGCTAAAACAACCTTATCTAAATGGTTATCCGATAGTATATCCTTTGTTTATGAAAATGCGAGCATGCCATTAACACACAAACCTAAGGCTCATTCTACCAGAGCTGTCTCTACCTCTTCTGCTTTTCAAGCTAAATTGCCCCTTGACAATATTTGCGCTGCAGCCACTTGGTCTAAGCCTCATACCTTTATCACGCATTACAAAGTAGATAAGGCTTCAAGGGACAGGTCTTCCTTTGGTCCCACGGTACTGAAGAACATACTTCCATGAGCCACCCAAGATTGAGGGTGCTAGGGATGCTACCCATCAGTGAGAATAAACGGCAAGATTTAACAACTTCACATAAAGAAGTTATGTACTTACCATAACGTTCCATGTGAGTTGTTTATCTCGTCTTTATTCTCACCTCCCTCCC